>NC_136469.1:79863374-80463374 GCF_902686455.1 Sciurus vulgaris
GCAGGACTGAGGCTCAAACAATGAGCTTGGCAACATGGAGATTAATGGTGACCTCAGCAAGAGGAATCACAGGGGAGAAACAGGAAAGAAATAAGTTTAATGAGACCGAGATCCAGTAAGGACAGTATTGCAACTTTTTGATAGGAAAAACAATGGTTTATGTTTCTACACATAGCAGCCTGCATTTATACCATCCCAGAAAGCATTGCAAATAAACTACTTAACTTGCTTAAAAAACTTAATCAACTCCAAAATAAAATGGTAATTTTCTTTCTCCCCAAATAGCTCCACAATGTGTCATGAATAAAGACAAAAGTGTAACATCATATTTCATTGATAACTTCATGAAGAGAAACTTTAATAACCAAGTCTTTAACACAGTAGAAACCAAAACTTTTTCATACATTAAATGACAGAATTGGATAAAACTCACCAGTATAAGAAATTACAAAAGAAAAAAATAAATCTTTGGTACTACATAGTACTGATCAATAAATGTGAATTTAATTTTAAGTGAGAAATAATAGTAAAGAATTTGGAAACAGAAAGTATGAACATCAAGTAATTTGAAGGGGAACAGAGAAATGAGATGACATCTAGAGTGAATTATGATCTCAAGATAGGGATTTATAAAATGAGGAAAATAATAGCATGTTTTTCTGCTGATGTGAATGACTTAATAATGAGAGAAAAGTTTATGCTGAAAGAAGAAAAGTGGTCTGAAGCAGTGTTCTTGAGTCAGCAACACGGGATTAGATCTAGTTTATTGGAGAAGGGAAGCAAGAAGGGTCTAGTTTACTGGAGGAGGGATTAGCCTTTAATTGAAGTCATGAAATCACTGACAAATGAAGGAAGACAGCTGAAGTAAATGGGTAAAATTTTATGTGAGTGGCTAGAAATTTTTATAATTTCTGTTCAGATTGCTTCAGTTTTCACAATAAGATGGAAAGAAAGGTCATCAACTTAGAGGGAGGATGTTAGAGTGGTGGTGTTTTGAATAGAATGGAGAAGATATGAAAATGCATCCAGCAGATTGGGAGGACAAATGAACTAGGTGAATAGAACACACCCCAGTTAGTGATCATGGGTTTGTAGTGAGTCTTGCATAGCTTGTCTCATTTTTTCCAGACCTATTCAACACCACAGGTATAGACATATAGGACACTGAGAACTGGGTTTTACCAAGCCTTGAATTTTCCCAGGTGATATAAAAGAATGAAAAAGGGGCAAGTGATTCTACAAATGAGTGATTATGGTGACAGATCATGGAATCTTAGGTGGATAACTGAGAAAAGAAAACATGAGTAAAATGTGAGAAAATGAATAGATAGTAAAAACTTAAAATAAGGGGAGTGTGCATCCTGGCGAGTTTGAAGGCTCTTGGGAATTGATATAGTGAAGAAAATGTGATGATATGTGTGAAATGTGTGGTTAGAGATTGGTCTCCTTGAAACTGAGATTTTAGATGGGTTGCTGTTCCTAATATCAGGCTTGTGACATTGAGAATGAGGTAAATTAAATAACTGGAAGAGAAGAGACCAAGTACTTGGTAGTGGGCAGTGTGTAAGATATTGAAATTGTCTAGAAATATATAGGAACTAACATAAACCACAACCTTGGAGTGCAGGGCCCCACTCCCAAAGTATAGATCATGTCTAGTTATGATGTGGTGAGTTAACAAGTATAAGAAACGTTATAGCTTTATAACAAGAAAGTTACAACTTTATAACAAGAAAGCTTGAAATGCAATGGTGGAAGAAAGAACAGAGGAGGTGTTCAACCCACATCCACCTTGGTCTTATCTCTCTGGTTTGTTGCGCTTTCTTGCACACACGCACATTTGTGGATTCATACAAATGTGTCACAATATTCATATTCTAGTAAACTTATGTAGGTGGTTACCTGGACTGATTACACTTGAAAATATAAAAAGAGTCTTCAGAACCACTTGATAGCAGGATAGAGACATTACAAAATTAATACAAGTCAGTTCTTCTTATTGAGAGTTTATTATTTTATTGGAGAGAAAACAGAAAAGTCATTTAGATGAGTCCATCCATTACATAAAATTGGTTGTAATGAGAAAAATAAATCATCTTTCTATTTCATTGTAGAAAAATAATTGTGCTATGCAAAACTATGCCATTCTGATGCTGATAGAAGAGTATCATTTCACAGCCTTTCTCTGTGAAGTGACTTACTGCATACTGGTCAATATGGAAGTTAAAATTTAAAAGCAAAACTGCAGCAAATTTCAGAAGATAAGTAAATCAGTAGGTAAAAAATCAAATTAATACTAACTCCCTTAGAAAGAAATAACACCTTTTCAGTACAATCTAAATATAGTTTTTTTTTTATTATTTTGTTTTTTTCTTAGGGTACAGTAGACATGACATAATTTTAAGGTCCCAATTATGGATTATTCTTGTATACCAGCTGAGACTAATTTTAAAAACGTATCTAGGTAGTATAATTAAGTTATTTTGGGTCTGAATAATTATAGTGTATAGTATAAGGACATAACTTATTTTAAGTGCCATATGTCTTTACATGGAAATCAGTTATTATTTATTACTTTCAAGTGAAGGAAACAATATCAATCCCCAATGAGTAGAGATTCTGGCACCTAAGAGCCTATCACCAAAGTTTCCAAGGCATGGCATTTGCAGCTATAATGTGTACAAGTGCACCACACACAGACTTGTGGAGGAGCGGGAGCAGAAGTAAAAGCACTCGGGCCAGGTGGGAGGCTCATGTGATGGTAGAAGCAGGAAAAGAGATTACAACAGAGCAGAGGCAGTGGAAACCAAAAGATACCAATGGATTTAACATCTCCTTATGAGGTGGAATCCACGATTTGGTGATAGATTAGATTTCAATTAGTATTGAGCCTTCCAAAAGATGATTGGTAAAAGAGCCAAGGAAGCAATTCTAAAGCTAGTATTATAAAATTAACAACACTGAATGTACTACATTGAAAAGTCACCCCAATTCTTTTTATAGGATATAATTCTAAAGGTTAACAATTTTTAAAAGTATTATTGAGGCCTACCAGACCATGTGATGCACTAAAGAATGCAAGTTTCATCACAACCGCCCAAAGCTTCTCTGAAATTTCACCACTACCAATGTCTTCAGGCATCTGTGGCATTATGACAAACTGAACTGATGCAGACAGCTCCCTTCCCTGACCACCCACATTCAAACACATCCATGCTTGCTATAAATATGAAGAAAAACTTCATGACAGTGTGGATAGACATAAGAAACAGGAGAAGCAGCATCTCCAGAGCTACAAATAAATAATAAAATAAATATAAATTGGGTTTTAAATGATTAAGAGATGGATTCATTTTATGCTGAAGTAAATTCAGTTCTCAACTAAAATTCAAATAACCCTGGGAAGTATAATTTTATCATGCAAAAAAATAAAAAATATTGTTAGATAGGCTTTAGTTCATAGAAATGGTTTAATAACCATGGATCAACCATGAGCAGCTTTTCTTTATTTATATTCTACTGAAACTCCATGGACTTAAAAACCAACTCTACAACTAGAACGTTGACAATATTTCACATTTATTTGTGTTCATTCTCTTGTCCCATCAACCTTAATTTGCTTCTCAATTAAAAGTAACAGTTTATGTGACTAGAACATTTATGTGAGATTAGAAATAAAGGAGATTAAAGTAGAGAAGAGCCTTTGAAGTACAATAAAGTAGAGCAATTCTAAAATTTGCCTACCTCATAATTTAGAAATCTACATCAATTTAGAGTCTTTACAATATGCCAGCCAATATATTGACAACTGATTCACATAACTAAGAAATAAAAGTTCTCTCCACTTTTTATTTTCCTACAAAATCATGAATGGAAACTAAAGCAAGGTTGTAAATACAAATTTCCTTCAAAGCATTTCTTAGAAACAGTAAGCCACAGACTTTTATTTAGGTAGCCTAACCCCAATGAGATTTCTCCTCTGAAAAAACACACTATCTCAACTACAGTGTTATTATTTTTGCATGTACACAGCTCCCACAGATTCTCAATTATAACCACATGAATGTGAAAAAAATAAGATTTCCCACATCCAGGAATTTCTTGTTTAGATATCTGTTTCAAAGAGCCTCATCTGGATTCAGTATAACCATAACTTCTTAAAATGACAGCAGATATTAAAATACACTTATCCATCATAACTCAGTCTGGAGATTTATGAATGGCAGTGTTTGTTTACTTGTTCATTTATTTATTTATATTGGCAGATACCAGGGATTGAACCCAGGGGAGCCACATCCCTAACTCTTTTTATTTTTATTTTGAGATAGGGTCTCGCTAAGTTGTTTAGGACCTTGCTAAATTGCTGAGGCTGGCTTTGAACTTGCTATCCTCCTGCCTCATCCTCCCGAGCCACTGGGATTACAGGCATATGCCATCGCACTGTGCTTGAATGAATGTCAGTATTTCACATTTAAACTTGGAAGAGATTAAAATGTAATTTTTATCACTTACATCTAAATATCATCTCCCACATTGATGCAAGAGGAAAAATGTATAAACTAAGTACATTTAGATTCATCTACAAGCAGAAATTACAAGATATTTTATTAAAAATAAAAAAATAAAGTCCATAGAATTTCATTTTGAGGCAAAAAAGAATATTCTTTTTCTTCATATAGTATATACATTATTGCTTTGATAAAGTCTAAGATTTCACATTGAAACAGAGCTATTTTCCATTGATATATATGATTACACATGCTTATGTTTTAGAAGACTTCTTTCTAGCATTACTTAGTATTCAAGAGCTTAGACTGGAAAAAAAGAAGGCGGGGAAGCTTATTTTGGTCATTATTCATTACAATATTCACATTTTATAAAATTATTTTCATTTCTAAATTTTTATACAAATAATTGTTTTTCAACTGTTACTTTTAAGACCTTCTGGTATCATTCCTCACCTCTGTCAAAACAAATACAACTGTACCTGCAAGTAATGAAATTTTAAGTCATTGCTTTATTTTTTTTAATTTTTTTTTCAGTTGTCAATGGACCTTTATTTTCTAAATTTATTTATTTCTATGTGTGACTGAGAATTGAATCGAGTGTTTCACACACACTGGGCAAGTGCTCTACCACTGAGCTAAAACCCCAGCCCTTCACTGCACTATAATGGTAGAACACCATGCCATATATCAATTGGCACTGACACAAATAAATTAATGAGGAAAAAATATCACTTTATAATGTACCAAGTTAATTCCTCTACTCAAGAAAGAACTTGATTAAATTTTAGTCACCACACGCATAACTTAGCAGTACAGTTCAATGTTCCTCAAGGAGCAGGAAAGAAATCAAAGCTGCAAATCCTAAGTACTAATCTATTACTGCCTGAGGCAAAAATGTGGAAAGGTAGTGTGTATTTTTATCCTCTTCTCATACATATCTCCTTTATCTGTCTCTCACTCGCTCCTGTGCTTCTTAGGCTTTGGCAACTACATGCCATCCTCTTCTCAGACCATGTACCCTTGATTTTGCTTAAAAAAAAAGAAAAAGTCACATAATCACTCACATCACTCAGCCTTCTTATCCCTCATTCTCCACAAACTCCCCCAAATATTAGAAACTGTGATCTTAATAAACTAAAACTAAAATTTCTTAATGTAGTACATGTTTTTAAAAAAGGAAGTTTGTTTTATTCTCCCAAAGGGATTTTTTAAAAAATTCCTTCCATTCTTCCAAAGGAAAAAATTTATGGAGAGATTTTAAGCAAAAATTGAGTAGAAATTAAAAGTTAAGTAAAGAAAAAAATAAAAAAGTAAAGTACCAAATAAAGTAAAAATGTAAAATGACAGGTCAAATGCCAAAGTAAAAACTGTGTTTCCACTGTGTTTCCAGGCAGGAAAGCCCCTTTCACCATATTGGCAAGTGTCTCCTTGGTGTGCTTTTAAGGCTTTGTCTGGACTTAAGTTGCAGAATTGAAACACCAGCTTTTCATGGAACCAGAATATAATCTGTGTGATACCTTCTATTTTGTTTTCCAAATTCATTGAAGTAGCTCAGTCTTCCTAATACAATTTTCAGCAACCTAATACAAACATCCTATCATCTTCCTAGACTATCAATTTATGTCCTTTCCAAGACTACCTATCCATTTGATCTCCATATCGAATGCAGGGAATTTTTCTTTCTAAATACAAAACAGATAGTACCCTAGTACTTAAAATGGTTTCCCATTATTCATACAATATAAAACATACTCTTCTTCTATGAAGACTAACCTGAACTACCCCATTTCCTACCAGGATCTCCCTCGCCCTCTCTGATCCATCCATGTTTCTGGCATCTTTCCCTCATGTTTGCCAGGATCTCTCTACCACCAAGTTAATGTCTACTCAATCAGCTCACCTCAGCTCAGTCACCTGCCCACAGACACCATTCAAAACTTCCCAAACCAAGGCAACCTCCCCATGATTGGCACTAACAATGCCATATGCCACCCCCTCAGAGCCCTGGATACAGTTTGAATTATGCATCTACTTCCATGATTATTTAATTTGTGTCTTTTTCACTGTGTTGAAAAGCTCACACAGGCATGGACCATGTTTCTTTGCTCAAAAAGTCACCCCTAGTTCCTAGTACTGTGCCTGGCACAGAGTAGATACACAATGAATTATTTTTTGAATGAATGTATGGTTCTGATTCATAAAAGGAAACGCCACCCCATCAGCTAATTGAAGCTGCAACTTTAATGTTGTGGCATCCCTTTCAAATCAATCTAAAAAGTAGATTTTTTTTTTCATCTATTTTCTGTGGAGAGCACAAAAGTGAATAAGACAACATCTACCCATGAGGGGCTTGTAGCCAGAAAGTGGTAGATTTATAACATAGAAGTTATAGCAACAACTAAGAAATTGCATAATATATGTGAGTCACTATTTGAATACATCCACACATTTGACCCTGACAACAACCCTCTGAAGAGGGCACTCTCATAAACTTGTTCAACATCACCCAGGTAATAAACAGAGGAATCAGATTCCTGATACCTGGGGCCTCTGTATCCAAAACTATTGCTCTTAGCACCAGTATGGCACTGGCTTTCCTGAGAACAGTAAGAACATAATGAAGTCATGTAAAAAGTTCTATGGAAACCCACTGGATAGGAAACTTGCAAAGACATGATGACATTTTATTGGGCTTTGAATGATGAGTAAGAGATACTCACCAGAAAAAAAATGTGGAAGGAGGAGGTCAATCGAGACAATGAGAACCACAGAAAACAAATCCGTCTTAAATGTGCCCTTATATTTAGGGACCAACCACTAGATCAAAAAGAATGCTAGAAATCATGAAAATTAACTCAAGGCCAAGTCATGAAGGGTTTTGAGTCCTAGGTTAAAGGGTTTTAACTTTATTTTGCAGATGATAAGTTAGCACTAAAAGGTTTTAATTTGATATTGGTATTATTAGAAAAAAGTCTGACAAGTTCAGTTTTAGAATAAAAAGAACAAGAATCATGGTTGCTCTTCTGCCCCTCCAGGACATTTTCTACCACAATCTTCACATTCCACCTCATACACTTGCTCTGGAAAGCCTTTTCTAACTACCTCTTGCCAGCTTGGTCTTAGTCCCCCTTTCATTTTTAAAAATTATTTATTTCTATAGCTCTCCTGGAGTATTAGTCTAACACCTACTGCGGCTTATAATTATGTCTCCTGGGTAAATACATGCATCGAGAAAGGGTTTAGATGCACAGCAGTTGAAGCCATAGGCATAAATGAGACGGGTAAAGAAAAACAGAAAAAGAGGAAGTCGAATAAGTGAGAGACCAATCGAATATCATCATAGTAAGGTGAGGGAGGAGATCTGAGAAAATAGTCAAAAAATGATCCTGAAGGCAGAAGAAACACCAGGCGAGAGAACAGGCAGCGTTAAGAGAAGAACAGCATTGGACTTGAGTTTTTTTCAGAATAACTCCAATAAAATGATGGGAGCTTTTAAGGATGGAAAATAGAAGGAGCAAACACAGACTACATCTTAAAGAAATTTATAAAAGTAACCATAAAGGTGTCTGGAAGAAATCAAAGCTGAGAGTAAGTTTTCTCAGCTTTTCATACGCCCTGCAATTTTAACATATCCTCCTTTCCCCCTCCATTGTCCAATTCACCACCCAAGTTTGTGCTGCCCACTAAAGTTGTATCATCTGTGCAACAGATAAATTTCTCAATAAATGAGCATTTGATTGGATATCTCATATTTGCCTATTTCTGTCTAGAAAGAGGGACCACTTGAGTAAAGGATATTTGCAACTTTAACTCACTGTTAAAATTAGTATGTCAGGTGCAGTGGCGTATGCCTATAATCTCAGTGACTCAGAAGGCTGAGTGAGATGGGAGGATCAAAAGTCCAAAGCCAGCCTCCGCAATTTAGCAAGGCCCTAAGCAACTTAGTGACAACTGTCTTAAAAATTAAAAAAATAAATAAATAAAAAATAAAGGTCTGTTAATGTGACTCAGTGGTTAAGCATCTTTGGGTTCAATTCCTGGTATGTAAAATAAATAAATTAAAAATAACAATAATGAAATTGGTATGTGGTACAAATCTCAAGTCATCAGCTTTAAAATTGACTTGCTTTTCATGGCATTAATGAAAATAATTTAATGGGCAAGGTGGTCCTGTCTACAACTTTGATTCTTAATAGGAGATAAAAGTCATTGAGGTTGGTGATTTTTATCTCATCACTACAGTACAAAAGACAATAGCTTATTTTCCCCTTACTATATTTAACAAATCACCTGCTAAGATGATACCTTCAAAAGCCTCCAAACAAGTTGCAAGTATTGATAAAATTTGATTCTGATCCCCCAGTGGTCTTGAATATAATCATGATGTGGTACTGTATGTATTCATTCACAGTTGAGCATTTCATACTATAAAAAATTGAGAAAAAGTCACATCACAGCACTTTATAAAAGTTGTGATTAAGAAAAAGTAACAATGGACCACCCAAAATGTTCAAGAATTTCAAATTACTGGCCTGTGGTAAAATATTAGGCAGTTGAATAGAGTTGAGCAGAACCAAGATACTGAAAACGTCAGAATGTTAAAATGATCATAATAATTGAAATTCATCCTGAAGAATAAAAGAGAATACCTTTTGAAGTAATACACTTAATAAGTTTCATTTTCTGTAATTTTATATATAAGAAAAATACAGGTGATAAATATTTTATCAAAAACAATGACATCTTTGAACACTACACTTTTTTTCTGTGTTTAAAAATGTTGAGGAAAAAGTCACAAATTGTTCAGAAAATTCTTAGAACCTTATCAAAGGTAACATGAATATTTTCTTAATATAATTCATTTTAATAAATTAATTTTACTTTATATATATTTCCATATAAAGTTATGGATTTATAAATAGATTATATATCTACAAAAATATAAACTCCTACACATAAATATGTTTACATATTAATATGCAGATTTATATATAAATTATAATTCATAAAGAATGTATTATTTTAATTACAGAAGCAAGTCCCTGTTAAAAACAATTGAGTCTACCATTAAGCAGATTGCACTAATTCTTTGTTGATACTTTTGTTCCCAATCATTTAAAATACTTTAAAACTCAATAAGCACAAGTTCATATTGTAAATAGAAGTGACCAAGAGCAGTGATAAGGTAAGTTAGAATTATAAGGGCTCAAACATTTTTTTAAAAATTATAGGAAATGTTAATCAGTAATGCATTGATCTGTATGTGCCATGATAGCACGTTTTTTACAAGCTTCAGTGGATTTTAACCCACTAAGCAATCAGAATAATCCTAGGGTGAGATAACTGTCACTGAGCAGTTAGTTACTTGTCTACATGTTATTTAAGTAAATAAGATAACCTTCCATTTGGTTATTCCAGTAATTTTGAGTACTTTAAGGATCCAGGAAATCTAAAGTGCCACATTGAGCATGTAGGCGGCTGATGGAGGGGAAAAGAAAGGTTTTCAAAAAAAGAACTAAAGTCACTTCCTGTGGTTAACATTTTAGAACCCATCCAGAACAGTCTGTACCAATATTGTGGGTTTGTTGGTATCTTATTTATGAGCATCGGAAACAGACTTGCACTGGTGCCATGCTTTGAGTAGAATGCACGTGTGAGACAGATGGAACTATATTTCTATCAGATGCAACTAAAGACTTATTGAATACACAGCCAAATACCACAAATATTAAACCATTTCAGAATACATTTACTATTGCTTTGACAGCAGTTTCAACAAAATAACAGGTTAGTCCAACAAATGAGAAGATTGAGTACACTGAGCTAGTAGAGTTACTGCAATTTAAAATATGATGGTTTGGTACAGCCTAATTTTATTAATACAGTAGAACCTGCACAGATTTAAATTAAAGGATTTTATTTTAATAAAAGACATCAGGCTCTTATATGTGAAAAATTAGGAAACAGCTTTTAAATGAGCTCTCCCAAGAAGGAATTAATAAGTCAGAAGAGAACAGAGTAAAGCTGTTTTCCAGGCGGTGGGGAGTCCACTCAAAGGAGGCTGCTCATCAGGAGACCATTTTCTCAAGGGCTCCCACCATCTTTTGGGAATCCCTTCTCACTGATGTCATTTGCTTCAGAGAGAGTAGTTATGACAGCAAAATTCAGTGACTAATGAAATAACCAGAAGTCACTGGTGATGGTGGTGAGGGCCATTTCAGTTGAGATCCTCATACTATACTAGACGGATGTTTAGCAAAGCATTTCCATCCAAAAATTAAAATCTGAACTTATTTTGAAACAAAAATGCAGAAGTCTCTCATTTAAACAAACAAAAATTGAAGGTGACAAAATAAGTAGGTTTCTAAATTCCATGGAGCTAAGTTAGCTATAAATGTTTATTTTATATAAGTAAATGTGAGATATAAAATAGAGAAGTTTAATGGGATGATACAAGGGATATTTTGACAGCACACTCCAGAATAGATGTTTTAATCAGAGAATGTTATTTTTAATGCTTGGGGTGAGGGGGGGTGATGACTTTAAGAGGAGATAGAATGAAAATGGCAGAAGTTAGCTCCTGTTCCTAAAACCCCACATACAACTGTCCTACATAATTAAATAGAAATTAAAGAAAAAAATGTCAAGGATGCATTGTTCCCCCTCATTTATTTTTTAATTTTTTTTTATTTTTACAGACTGCATTTTGATTCATTGTACACAAATGAATCAAAAATCTTTTCGTCTTTATGGTTATAACAATGTAGATTCACACCACTCATGTAATCATACATGTACATAGGATAATGATGTCTGTCTCATTCCACCATTCTTCATACCCCCTCTCGTTTCCCTCTATGTAATCTAAAGTTCCCCCATTCTTCTCTCATCTCGCACCCCCATTATGTATCATCATCCACTTATCAGGGAAAACATTCAGCCTTTGGATTTTTGGAATTGGCTTATTTCAGTTAGCATGATATTCTCCAGTTCCACCCATTTATCTGCAAATACCATAATTTTATTCTTTTTTATAATATTCCATTGTGTATATATACCACAGTTTCTTTACCTTTCCATCTGTTGAAGAGCATTTAGGTTGGTTCCACAATCCAGCTATTGTGAATTGAGTTACCATAAACATTGATGTGGCTACATTACTGTAGTATGCTAATTTTAAGTCCTTTGGGTATAAACCAAGGAGAGGATAACTGGGTCAAAAGGTGGGTCCATTCCAAGTTTTCTGAGGATTCTCTACACTGCTTTCCAGAGTGGCTGCACCAATTTGCAACTCCACCAGCAATGAAAAAGTATGCCTTTTTGCCCACATCCACACCAACATCTATTATTGTTTGTGTTCTTGATAATAGCCATTCCAATTGGAGTAAGATGAAATCGTAGAGTTGTTTTAATTTGCATTTCTCTAATTACTAGAGATAAACATTTTTTCATATATTTGTTAATCATCTGTATATCTTCTTCTGTAAAGTGTCTGCCCAGTTCCTTAGCCCATTTCTTGACTGGATTCTATATATTTTTGATGTAAAGTTTTGTAAGTTCTTTATAAATTTTGGAGATTAGTGTGTGTGGAAAAGATTTTCTCCCACTCTGTAGGCTCTCTTTTCACATTATTGGTTATATCCTTTGCTAACCACTCCATTCACAATAGCCTCAAAAACAACAACAACAAAAAAAAAAAAAAAAAAAAAAAAAAAACTTGGGAATCAATTTAAGAAAGAAGTGAAAGACCTCTACAATGAAAACTACAGAACACTAAGGAAAGAAATTGAAGAAAAGCTTAAAAGATGGAAAGATCTCCCATGTTCTTGGATAGGCAGACTTAATATTATCAAAATGGTCATTCTACCAAAGGGGTATACAGATTCAATGCAATTCCAATTAAAATCCCAATGACATTCCTCATAGAAATACAGAAAGCAATCATGAACTTCATCTGGAAGAATAAGAGACCTCAAATAGCCAAAACAATCCTGAGCAGGAAGAGTGAAACAGGAGGTACCACAATACCAGACATTAAACTATACTACAGAACAACAGTAACAAAAATGGCATGGTATTGGCACAAAAATAGACAGGCATACCAATGGTACAGAATAGAAGACACAGAGACAAACCCACATAAATACTGCTACCTCATACTAGACAAAGGAGCCAAAAACATACAACAGAGACAAGATATCCTGTTCAACAAATGGTACTAGGAAAACTGGAAATGCATATGCAGTAAAATGAAATTAAACCTCTACCTCTCACCCTGCACAAAACTCAACTCAGAATGGATCAAGGATTTAGGAATTATACCACAGACTCTGCACCAAATAGAAGACAAAGTAGAACCGAATCTTCATCGTGTTGGCTTAGGATCAGACTTCCTTATCAAGATTCCCAAAGCACAAGAAATCAAAGCAAGAATCAATAAGTGAGATGGATTCAAACAAAAGAGCTTTTTCCCCTCTTAACTATTGGAGATTTTTCACTTAAATGAATATGAAAAAATATCTGAGTACTTATCATTAGATGCATAAATCAAAATGCAAAAAGATAAAAGGCAAATGATTTAAAAGGGTAGATTAGGTAAATATTAGCAATATGTGCAGCAGTGTACAAATGTTAGAAATATTAGATTCAAATTATTACATGGCAAAAATAATAATGCTATAGAAAACAAATTCAACTTAAATCATATTATCATTATGATACTAGAGAAAATAATATGCCTAGTAAAATACAAAGTTCAATAAAAATTTTCAACTGAACATGGTACAGTCATATTATGATGGTGCCATTACAAATTATATTATATGTTTATTGCAGCATTATTCACAATAGCCAAGATATGGAAACAACCTAAGTGTCCATAAATTGATAAGTGCCTAAAGAAATGGGACTTACATACAATGGAATACTTGAAAGTCAAAAAAAAAAAAATCTTGTCATCTGCAACAATATGGATAGAACTGGAGATCATTATGTTAAGTGAAATAAACTAGCCACAGAAAGACAGGTTCCACATGATATCACTCATGTGCAATCTTAAAAGGTTTATCCCATAGAAGTTGAGAGTAGAAAGTTTTTTTCTAGAGGTCAGGGAGAGTAAGAGACTGGGAAGAGATGGGAAAAGATCAATCAAGAGGTACTAAGTTACAGTTAGACAGGAGCCAGAATATCTGGTACACTATTTCATAGAAGTGTGGCTACAAATAACCATAACATTCCATGCATTTCAAAAAGCTAGAAGAAAGGAGTTTGAGGGAGCGATCCAAGATGCAGACTAGAGGCTGACTGCATCTCCAGTCGCTCCAGAACCCAGGATTCAAGAAGGGGAGGCATTGAGAGACTTGGACTAAAATAGAGCCTCGGGGTGAGTCTCCCCCACCTGGTGACGCGCTGCCCGGGCAGAAGGCCCAGATTCAGGTGGCTCATTAGAGTAGGGTAAGGCAGCTAGAGTCTTCTCCAGGTGGCCCTGCGCACATTGGGGGTGGGCTCTTCCCACAAGGCCAGATTCTCCAGCATGTCGGAGCAGGCCCCCCAGTGAGAGCCTTTCTGCACAGATCCAAGCTTCAATTCCATGAACCAGGGCGGCGAGTTCCTGCCCACAGGTTGCTTCAGGGACCAGGACAGGGCAGTCAGGGACTTCCACAAGCAGCCCGCAGCCCGGCCCCCTCCGGCGGGAAGCGCCTTTCCAGGCTAGCTTCTCGGAACAGACCACCCAGTGAGAGTCTTTCCACACAAAGCCAGCTCCGAGTCCTAGAACCAGTAGAGGGCTAGGGGCAGCTTTCCTTGGAAGCACTGCATTAACAAGTTACTACAAGACTTCAGGCTATGGAAGGCAGGAAGGTGATACACTGGAAATCTACAGGGACAATATAAGCCAATAGAAGAATTCTGCAATATCACAAAGTTCCACTGACATCTGACCAATATGAGAAAACAAGGGAAGAAAATGTCCCAAACAAACCTACATACTATATCAATAAAACCCAATGACAGCACAGCAGAAGAAATGTCAAAAGGGAGTTCAGAATGTACATAATTAAAACAATCAGGAAAGCGAACAAGGAGATGAAAGAGCAAATGCAGGCATTGAAGGACGAGATGAAGAGCAAATGCAGGCATTAAATGATCGCACCAATCAACAGTTAAAGGTGCAAATCGGGAAGCAAGAGATCATTTCAATAAAGAGTTAGAGATATTGAAAAAAAAAAAAAAAACAAATCCTTGAAATGAAGGAAAGAATAAACCAAGTTAAAAACTGTATAGAAAGCATAACCAATAGGATAGAACACCTGGAAGACAGTACCTCAGATATTGAAGAAAAAATATTTAATCTTGAAAACAAAGTTGACCAAATAAAAAAGATGTTAAGAAATCATGAACAGAATATACAAGAATTATGAGATATCATGAAGAGACCAAATTTAAGAATTATTGGGATTGAGGAAAGCTTAGAGAAACAAACCAAAGTAATGAACAATCTATTCCATGAAATAATATCAGAAAATTTCCCAAATCAGAAGAATGAAATGGAAAACCAAGTACAAGAGGCATATAGGACTCCAAATATACAAAATTACAACAGACCCACACCAAGGCACATTATTATGAAAATACCTAACATACAAAATGAAGACAGAATTTTAAAGGCCGCAAGAGAAAAGAATCTAATTACATGCAGGGGGAAACCAATAAGAATATCAGCAGATTTTTCAATCCAGACCCTAAAAGCAAGAAGGGCCTGGAACAACATTTACCAAGCCCTGGAAGAAAATGGATGCCAACCAAGAATCTTATACCCAGCAAAACTTACTTTCAGATTTGACGACAAAATAAAATCCTTCCATGATAAACAAAAGCTAAAGGAATTTACAAAAAGAAAGCCAGCATTGCAGAACATTCTCAGCAAAATATTCCACGAGGAAGAGATGAAAAACAATGATGCAAATCAGCAACGGGAGGAACTAGCCTAAAGGAATAGCCAAATAAAGGGGAAAACAAATCATGTCAAAAAACAAAAATGAGTCAAATGACTGGGAACACAAATCATATCACAATAATAACCCTGAATGTTAATGGCCTGAACTCATCAATCAAAAAACTTAGACTGGCAGAATGGATTAAAAAGAAAAATCCAACAATTTGCTGCCTGCAAGAGACTCATCTCATAGAAAGAGATACCCATAGACTAAAGGTGAAAGAATGGGAAAAAACATACCATGCACACAGACACAGCAAAAAAGCTGGAGTATCCATCCTCATTTCAGATAATGTGGACTTCAAGCCAAAACTAGGCAGAAGGGATAAAGAAGGACATTACATACTGCTTAAGGGAAGCATAAATCAGCAAGACATAACAATCACCAATATATATGCCCCGAACATTGGCTCATCCATGTACGTCAAACAAATCCTTCTCAATTCCAGAAATCAAATAGACCACAACACAATAATACTAGGCGATTTTAACACACCTCTCTCAACACTGGATAGATCGTCCAAACAAAAATTGAATAAAGAAACCATAGATCTCAATAACACAATCAACAATTTAGACTTAACTGACTTATATAGAATATACCATCCAACAAAGAACGAATACACTTTCTTCTCAGCAGCACATGGATCCTTCTCTAAAATAGACCATGTTTTATGCCACAAACCTACTGTTAGCAAATACAAGAAGATAGACATAATACCGTGTACTCTATCAGATCATCATGGATTGAAATTAGAAATAAATGACAGAATAAAAAACAAACTTCTCTAATACTTGGAGATTTAATAATACACTCTTAAATGATGAATGGATAACAGAAGACATCAGGAGGGAAATAAAAAAATTCTTAGAAGTAAACGAGAACAAAGACACATCATATCAAAATCTCTGGGACACTATGAAAGCAGTACTTAGAGGAAGATTTATTTCATGGGGCGCATTCGACAAAAGAAGTAGAAATCAACAAATAAATGACTTAACACTACAGCTCAAAGCCCTAGAAAAAGAAGAGCAGACCAACACTAAAAGTAGTAGAAGACAGGAAATAGTTAAAACCAGAGCCGAAATCAACGAAATTGAAACACAAGAAACAATCGGAAAAATTAACAAAATAAATAGTTGGTTCTTTGAAAAAATAAACAAAATTAATAAACCCTTAGCCACACTAACAAAGAGAAAGAGGGAGAAAACTCAAATTACTAAAATTCGGAATGAACAAGGAAACATCACAATAGACACAAGTGAAATACAAAACAAAATTAGAAGCTATTTTGAAAATCTATACTCCAACAAAACAGAAAACCTCAAAGACATCAACAAGTTTCTAGAGACATATGAATTACCTAAACTGAACAAGGAGGACATACACAACTTAAATAAATCAATTTCAAGCAATGAAATAGAAGAGGTCATCAAAAGCCTACCAACAAAGAAAAATCCGGAACCAGATGGGTTCTCAGCCGAGTTCTACAAAACCTTTAAAGGAGAGCTCATTCCAATACTTCTCAAAGTATTCCATAAAATAGAAGAGGAGGGAACCCTCCCAAACTCATTCTATGAAACCAATATCACCCTGATACCTAAACCAGACACAGACACATCAAGGAAAGAAAATTGCAGACCAATATCCTTAATGAACATCGATGCAAAACTTCTCAACAAAATTTTAGCAAATCGCATACAAAAATATATTAAAAAGATAGTGCACCACGACCAAGTGTGTTTCATCCCAGGGATGCAAGGTTGGTTCAACATCCAGAAATCAATAAATGTCATTCACCATATCAACAAACTAAAAGTTAAGAATCACATGATTATTTCAATAGATGCAGAAAAAGCATTTGATAAAATACAGCACCCCTTCATGCTCAAAACACTGGAGAAAATGCGGGTAGCGGGAACATTCCTTAACATTGTAACCATCTATGCTAAGCCCATGGCCAGTATCATTCTAAATGGTGAAAAACTGAAAGCATTCCCCCTAAAAACTGGAACAAGACAGGGATGCCCTCTTTCACCACTTCTATACAATATCATTCTTGAGACTCTAGCCAGAGCAATTAGACAAACCAAAGAAATTAAAGGGATACAAATTGGAAAAGAAGAACTTAAACTATCCCTGTTCGCTGATGACATGATTATATATTTAGAGGAACCTGGAAATTCCACCAGAAAACTCTTAGAACTCATAAGTGATTTCAGTAAAATAGCAGGTTACAAGATCAATGCTCATAAATCCAATGCATTTTTATACATAAGTGATGAATCTTCAGAAAGAGAAATTAGGAAAACGACCACATTCCCAATAGCATTGAAAAAAATAAAATACTTGGGAATCAATCTCACAAAAGAGGTGAAAGACCTCTACAATGAGAACTACAGAACACTAAAGAAAGAAATTAAAGAAAACCTTAGAAGATGGAAAGATCTCCCATGTTCTTGGATAGGCAGAATTAATATTGTCAAAATGGCCATACTACCAAAAGTGCTATACAGATTCAATGCAATTCCAATTAAAATCCCAATGGTGTACCTTACAGAAATAGAGCAAGCAATTATGGAATTCATCTGGAAGGATAAGAAACGCAGAATAGTTAAAGCAATCCTCAGTAGAAAGAGTGAAGCAGGGGGTATCTCAATACCAGATCTTCAGCTCTATTACAAAGCAATAGTAACAAAAACGGCATGGTATTAGTACCAAAATAGACAGGTAGATCAATGGTATAGAATAGAGGACATGGACACAAACCCAAATAAATACAATTTTCTCATACTAGACAAAGGGGCCAAAAATATGCAATGGAGAAAAGATAGCCTCTTCAACAAATGGTGCTGGGAAAACTGCAAATCCATATGCAACAGAATGAAACGAAATCCCTATACCTCACCCTGCACAAAACTCAACTCAAAATGGATCAAGGACCTCGGAATCAGACCAGAGACCCTGCATCTTATAGAAGAAAAAGTAGGTCCAAACCTTCAACTTGTTGGCTTAGGATCAGACTTCCTTAACAGGACTCCCACAGTCCAAGAAATAAAAGCTAGAATCAACCACTGGGATTGATTCAAACTAAAAAGCTTTCTCTCAGCAAAGGAAACTATCAGTAATATGAAGAGAGAGCCTATAGAGTGGGAGAATATCTTTGCCACTCATACTTCAGATAGAGCGCTAACCTCCAGAATCTATAAAGAACTCAAAAAACTCTACACCAAGAATACCAATAATCCAATCAACAAATGGGCTAAGGAAATGAACAGACACTTCACAGAAGAAGATGTACAAGCAATCAACAGATATATGAAAAAATATTCAACATCTCTAGTAATAAGAGAAATGCAAATCAAAACTACCCTAAGATTTCATCTCACCCCAATTAGAATGGTGATCATCATGAACACAAGCAACAATAGGTGTTGGCGAGGATGTGGGGAAAAAGGTACACTCATACATTGCTGGTGGGGTTGTAAATTAGTGCAGCCACTCTGGAAAGCAGTATGGAGATTCCTCAGAAAGCTTGGAATGGAACCACCATTTGACCGGCTATCCCACTCCTTGGCCTATACCCAAAGGACTTAAAATCAGCATACTACAGAGATACAGCCACATCAATGTTCATAGCTGCTCAATTCACCATAGCCAGATTGTGGAACCAACCTAGATGCCCTTCAGTTGATGAATGGATAAAGAAACTGTGGCAAATATATACAATGGAATATTACTCTGCCATGAAGAATGATAAAATTATGGCATTTGCAGGCAAATGGATGAAATTGGAAAATATCATGCTAAGTGAGATAAGCCAATCTCAAAAAACTAAAGGATGAATGATCTTGCTGACAAGCGGATGAGGACATAAAGGGGTGGTAGGAGGGTTTAGCGTTAGGGTTAGGGTTATGTTTAGGGTTAGGGATAAGGAGGGTGGTAAGAATGGTGGAAGGAAGGACTGTAAAGAGGGAAAAGAGGGGTGGGAGGGGTGGGGGGGAAGGAAAAAATAACAGAATGAATCAAACAACACTGCCTTATGTAAATTTGATTTTAATTAAAATAAATAAATTTTTAATAAAAGAAAAAAAAAAGAAAAGAGTTTGAAAGTTTTCATCATAATGAAATTATAAATATCTGAGGACAGATATTCAACTATCACCCAATGTGATATACATATGTGTATATATACACACACACACACACACACACAATACCTGTAGGACATGGTAATCCATTAATATGCATGGTATTCCATTAATATGCATTAAACATAAACATTAAAGCATAAACATATTTATGTTTTATGTATCTGTTAAAACAAATTTAAAAATTGTGTTGTGGAAAAATATTCAACAACTTAGAACATAGTCTATAATATACTCTCAGATTAAAAATAAGGTCCAAAATGAATGTATATTGCTATCCAAATTTTAAGTATTATATGAAATATAGATTCATATATAGAAAAAACTCAGAGGGAAGGAATATATCAAAATATCAAAAACATAGGTGGAATTACAATCTATTATTTTTATCATGCTTTATATTCTATAACAAATACATGTCATTTATATAAAAAGTTACTTTTAGAATAGTATTGATTTTATTTTACTGAATAATCTATTCTTTAAAAGAAGCATATTTCTATTTTATTTCAAATGTCTCATTTATCAAAGTCAAATAAGGAAATTAAATCAAAAGAAATTATAAAAATCACTTGTTAATTAACAAAACTTTCAAAACTAGTTTGAAAAACTTTCGACAAACTAGTTGGTATGAACTGTAAAATTACTTGAGTAGAAAATGGGGACTTTTTTCTAAATAAGGAGAATATAGTAATTATAATTTACTTTATAACCCACATGAAAAATTTCACAATGACCAGGACTGGCTGCTAAATGTGTCTGTAATAATTCTTTATATGATTTCCTAAAATGTTATTTTAAATATATAGGCAAAATTTGTTCTTGCTGTGAATCCTTTTTTGCTAGGGAAGGAAGCCACACAAGTATACATTTCAGGAAGGAAATGAGAGTTTCAGCCAAATTAAATAGATTTTTTCCTTCTCCTTCCTCTTGCTACCTTCATTATAAAACATAAGTTAATACTGAATTTAAATGTTGTGGAGTAACACCAAATCTATAAACTTTAGCCTACCTATACATTCTTTAACAAAATGAAATAAAATTTAGCATATAAACTGGAATTGTTTTCTTTTAAAACATATGCAGTGAAATGGATACAGTTCTCTCTTTAGGCTATAATGGAAAAGGGGCTGGACCTGGAGTTAGATGTACTGTTAACACTCCCAACTGCCATACATGACCACTTTGACTTTTCCAAGTTCTTACATTAATGACATTAAAATCGTCATTAATCCACAAATATGGATGATTTGTAATGGTCTCATCACTAAAACGCAGAAGTGAGATTAGAATAAGAGAGAGAGAGACCAGGTCCCAGAACTTTTCTTTAGAGTTTTATTGCAATGGAGTGACAGTTATAACAAATATATGAATAATTAAATAAGGTAATTATTAATTAGGATTTTAAGATAAAGAAAAAAAAAAGGAACACAAACAGGCAGGGCATGATGGCACACACCTGTAATCCCAGCAGCTCCGAAGGCTGAGGTAGGAGGATTGCAAGTTCAAAGCCAGCCTCAGCAACTTAGCATGAGGCACTAAGCAACTCGGTGAGACCCTGTCTCTAAATAAAATACAAAAAAGGGCTGGGGATGTGGTTCAGTAGTTGAGTGCCCCCGAGTTCAATCACCAGTACCAAAAACAAAAGGGGGAATAAACATAATTGACAAAAAGTTAAGGAGCAGAGACTACTTAGTTAACTTGAATGGTCAAGGAAGACTGTTCAGTTTCGCTTACATTTGAGCTGAGTCCTGAAGAAGAAAGAGCCATACCTGTAGGACATGTGACAGAACAGTCCAAGCAGAGGGAAAAGCAAGTGCAGGTCAAATGGAAAAGTGCCTGATATAAGAAGAACAGATGGGAAGCTAAGGTAGTCAGAGGGCCACAGCAAGAGCAGTGTTGTGAGACACCTGGAAACTAGGCAACAGTCAGATCACATCTGGACTAAGGAGAATAGCAAGTTTTTACTCTACATGTAAAAGGAAGTCAAGCAAAGGTGTTAAGCAAGGAAGTTACCCGATTGGATGTATATTTTAAATACACATGTACTACCTATTATGTGAAGAACTATACGAGAAGAAAAAGTGGGGCAGTTAGGGTGCTTTGAAGGTGAAGTGGTCTAGGATGATAGAGTTGGGGGTAATGGGAGGAGCCTGAGATACATTTGGAAGGTAGAAGCAACTTGCTGATATATTAATCATGAGGGATGTGATGAAAGAAGGGATCTAGGGAAATGCCGGTGTCATTCACTGAATTGGGAAAAAAGAGGAAGAGGAACAGATTTGTATGAAGAATTGGGGGTGGGACTCAAGCAATCTGTTACCTTCAGAAATATGATGCATATAGATAATGCAGTCTACAAGGACAGAGATTCAGGCTCCAACTCAGAGACAGGCAAGAGCTAGATAGAAATTTCAGAGTCATTAGCACATATGTGGTTTTAAAACCATGGGAATGCATATATGTACAATTAGAAAAGATAATTACAAATATCATATCTACCAGTGAAAGACTGAATTGAACATGTCTTTTTGTTCTGATATTTTGACAGCTGGGGCCTGGCTGACCCTGGAAAGTCTGATCCTCTTTGGATCAGTTCTTTTTACTTATACACAACAGTGAAATTTCCTGTGGCATAGTTAGATATTCACATAACATGAGTTTTTAATAATTTATTCCTCATTGTCTTCCCTTACTATCCCTCCACTTTGTAGCAGCACAATTTACAACAGCTAAATTATGGAATCAATCCAGGTACCCATCAATAAATTAATGGATTAAGAATTTGTGGTATATACACAATGGAGTTCTACTTAGCCATAAAAAAGAATAAAATTATGGCCAATGCCTGTTTTGGGGCCACTCACCTAGCTCTCACATTCCAGACCACTATCCCCTGTCCTAATCACCCCATAGCCTGAGGTCATTTTTCAAACTAGCCAACCCCAGGCTTGCTTCCCCCATCTTGTTTTGCCTTTCCTGTGGTAGTACAATAAAGGCTTTTGCCCTTGTCTTCCCCTTCCCCTGTCTCCTGACTACAGTGATGCTTTGCCACATGGCAAACAGGCCCCCTCCAATTAGGAACTGAAAGTAATAAACTATCTTTTCAATGGCAATTGTCTTCTGATCTTTTTGCCTCACCGTACCTGTATAATAGTAAAACCTATACTTTAAAACAGAGATCCATAAGCCATGGAAATTGTAAATTCAAAGATTCTAGCATTATTAAAAAATTAAGATATTTGTAGGGCAGGCTTTCTATTTGTAAATTCTTTTAACTTTTGTTTATTGTGGAAAGATTTTATTTCACTGTCAAATCTGAAGGTTAGTTTTGCTGGGTATAGTATTCTTGGTTGGCACCTGCGTTCTTTCAGGGCTTGAAATATATTGTTCCAGGCCCTTCTTGCTTTTAGAGTCTGGGCTGAGAAATCTGGGATAGAATTGGAGAATATCATGCTAAGTGAAATAAGTCAAGCCCAAAAATCCAAAGGCCAAATGTTTTCCCTGATAAGTGGAGAATGATATATAATGGGGATGGGGAGTGGGGAATGAGAGAATAATGGGGACACTTTATGTAGAAGGAAATGAGGGGGGGTATGACAAATAGTGGAATGAGACAGACATCATTACCCTATATACATGTATGATTACATGAATGGTATGAGTCTACATTGTATACAACTATAGAAACAAAATGATGTACCCCATTTCTGTACAATGAATCAAAATCAGTCTGTAAAAATTAAAAGGTAAATTTAAAAATTTTTTTTAAAGTAAAAAAAAAAAAAATTAAGATATCATACCATACCAATCTATACTTCTTTCTAGCTCCCAAACACAAACTCCCCTAAGTCCCTCTACTTCCTCTTACAAAAAAAATAAATAAATAAAAAAACACTCTCTGCCTTTGACCTATTGGTGACAATTTTGTTCCCTGGGTCCCCCAAAACTAGCTTATCCTGATGAACCACCATGTACTTATTTATTTTTCACAAAAATCCCTATCATTAATTCTTCTTGAAACTGGATTGTCAAAGACCTTAACCTATGAAATTTGGGGAGAATGAACAGAAAGTGAAAGTTTCCTAAAGTTACTATACAGTTATATGAACTGTATAATATCATGTTTGAACATGGACAAATTATTTCCTTAAAGAGAGAAAATGGCTACATTACCGTTTGTCCTATTTATGATTTTTTAACTATTGTATTTGTACACATATATATTTATGTACCTCTTACATAGCACATTTTCTAGAAAAGGATTCTTTTAAAAAAAAAGGAGCGAAACTCATTAAGTTTTATCAAATGGGATTCAGAATTCTAAGCCTCATTTACAACTTCTATTTTAATGAACATTTTAAACTTAGAAAAAAAACAGGCATACCATCTACACTAATTCTGGTTTTAAACCATGAACCTATCCTTAGAATTTTTATAAATTCTTGCTCATTAAAACAATCATTATATAAAACACATGGTCTTTCCTGAAAAGCATATAATAGCTATTTTTTATTAAAGTTCGACAATTTTGATTCACAGCTAAAGGACATCCATATTAGACAAAATATTAAAGCATTGCATGTCAGGATACTTTTACTCCCGGTAAAACTGTAAAATGCTAAATTTAATACTTGTCAGGAGATTGACAAGCTACTTGTGTACTGTTAAAATTAATAATTTGCCTTTCCTAAAATAGAGGGGCAGTAAGATAAATTATCCTCTTTAGAAAAATACTAAGAAAATTAAATTTATATAATAAAAATTATAGATACAATTTTGTCTTTGAAAAGGCAATAGATCCTGTGTAGAATCATTATACTGAACTACTGGATAATTGTGATGGTTGAGATCTTATGCATAATCACTACTTAATGCATTGGATTTAAAACTGTGGTATTACAGAACAAATGTATTTAATTTTTTAATGCTAATTTTGGCAAAAAAAAAATTATCTATAAAAGTTTAGTAAATGCAAACAACATAAGTAGGAAATTCCCAGAATCTATGAACTCCAGGTTGTTAAGAGGCCAGAACTGGTATGGCCAGATCTGTCACACCCCCTCTCATTTAAAAAGAGTATCGACTTGTGTTTTTATTGGTTAGACAAGTTTATGGGTAATTGATTGATTTGTAGCCAACATCATCCTCCTGCATTAACCCTTTTCTCATCCACACGATAGGTGGCTGAGAAACCCTCACACATTTATGAACAACTGGTGATGCTTACAATGTCTTGATTGCAATCACAGTCCATTCTTACATCTCTAATATTCCAGTATCCTTGAATGGGATTTTTGCTTTAAAAACCTATCAGGATTCATCCATCCAGTGTCTTGTGTATTCTGCAGGGGTTGTTGCAACTGTGTCCAGTTTACTACTTATACCTACAAACGTTTAATGTATTTTAACATTCTTATTCTTCACATATTTGTTTATATTCTAGAGTCAGCAGTATTTTTGTTCAAAATTGTTTTTTTATTCTATATGTACCAAAATTATATTAGTATTTTGTCCAAAGTTGTTAACAATTGGTATCAAGCCTATTTGTGGTCACGCCATTTTAAAAATTGGCACACATGAGCTTGGAGGTATATAGCTATGTGATAAATCATTTTCCATCACAACTACAGAAAACAGACAAAGTATTGAGCCACCATCACAAATGTAGCACATATTCCCATGGATAAATGATGAACAAGATCTAAGCAAGGTACTGAAATGTTGAATCTATTGCTCCTTACTGGCTATCTCTCTTACATCAAGGTTTTTAAATGCCTAAATATATGATAACAGAATCCTGATAGTTGCAATGCAGGAAAACATGTGTGTATTAATTATGAATGAAATAGCAAAAAATTTGCGTATCATGTCCAGACTTCCATACTCTTCTTTTTTATCAACTCTGCTAGGCAGACAGCTTGATCTCCCTCAACCTCGAATACTGCTCTGTTCTGTGTCATCCTTGTTGATGCTAACAACCAAGATGTTTAGCTGAAAAGGGCTTAAATTAGAATCCCTCTCTTCCTTCTACAATCAAACGAAAAGGTACCTGAGAATGTTGTAGATGAGAACCCATCTCCCCTCTCTTTTCTTTCCAACTGCCAACTGTGAAGAATCAAACAAAAATACGGTGCAGGATAAGTAGAGACTGATGCTCCTCAGTCTTGTCAAATAGTTAAAACTGGGAGTCTCCATATTTAAATAAAATCTCACAAATGTCATAATTCTTAATTTAAAATACCTCAAAAAAGTACAATAGGCTTATATACTTGGGAAGTAAGACCCATTCTGCAGTTTTATATTTTTCGGCAAATTCAGGGAAGCAATTTCAAAGACCTAAGGGAGTACTCATTAGAAAAGAAGTATATTAAACTCTAGTATGGAAATTCTCATTAATGGGGAGTTATTTTATTGCAAGTTTCTCTAAAGGTTAAAGAAGGGGTTGAATAAGTTTTAATCAGTTTTTAATTTAATTGTTAAGGTATTTTAAATATAACACATTGACCTTGATTCCCACTAAATTCACAGTGGTCTCCAGGAGTAGGAGAGGTTGTGAACCCTGGCACTATTCAGACAAACTATCTGGCTCCCAACACACAACCTCCTCCCACTTTGAGCACTGCCTCCACCTCCATGCATGCCTGACATCTTATCTCACACCACTTGGGACACTATGCAAAAACTCAGCCCAACTAATGAGGGCCCCAGCCAATATGGGCCTGTGAGCTAACTGCAGTAGGATTTTTAATGCACCTATGGACCAATGCTGCCCCCTACAGAGGCTATACAAACTGAAACAGAAAAGTATTAGAGCGGCCTAAGCAGAATCATTCATCTTGTATTCCTGTCTCTTGGCAGCCAAGATCTTTTCAAACTTCAGGTGGGGTGTGATCACACAGTGACAGAGGTACAGTGACTGGGGCCTGGGACACTTTTCTGCAGAGAAGCACAAGAACACTGGCAGAGTAAGATAAGACACAATTTTCTCCCTTATTGCATTAAATCCATACAGATCAATCCAACCAATGCCTCCTTTCTAAGAGAAGAAATGTGGGGCCACAACTTTCATTTCAGTCAACCGAAGACAAATCAGCAGTCAACCTGAACACTGACTTCCCTGTATCCTAATTGGTGAGCAATGGCTGAAGGAGAAAACCTGCTCCTTTGGAATTTGCATCTCAAAAGCATGACCTATATAACAGCAAGAATTTGGTGCATGGACCCTATGGGTGTGGAAGTCACTGGAATTTGAAGACCTTCCCTACCATTGTTTAATGGTAGAGGGGTACTCAGTGCCTTTCAAGAGAGGGAAACTTGTACATTGTCCCCATTTCCATGAATGGCTTGTAGAAATCAAGCATCTAAATATTACTTAAGACTAAACAAACAGAACTTAATAGCCACTAATCTGCTGAGGTTAGAACTTGGTGACTAGGCTGAAACAACATAAGGGCTATAACTTCCTCATGAAAATTAAATTTAGAGTCATTACCTAAGGCATTGTGGCAGAGAGTAAAAATGCATTCCAATGAATGAAATTAAAAGGGCCTTTACTTACATTATTTGAAAATGCTTGGCTCTGATGCCTTAAAATATTAGGATAAAGACTAAAACTTTTGTTCAACATGTTCCCATATTTGCTTGATCTATCCCTTTTTTCCTTTTTTATTTTTATTAATTTTAAACCAAATCCATGTCATTTTCCATTAAAATAACTCTATAGATATTTCTATAGATATCACAAAAAAGATAGTCACATAATTACAATTACCCCTACAATATTTAACAAAACTTCATTAATATAATTTAATATTAAATCCATATCCAATTATCTTCAAAAATGTTTTTGTGGTTGGTTTATAAAAGTTGGCATCATAAATGTCCACACATTTAATTTAGTTTTTCAAATTTTTTAATCAAGAAAAATCTCCTTCCCACCCAGCTACCAATGCCATTAACTTGTTGGAGAAATTATGTTGATTGTCTTGAGAATATTACCCATTCCATATTTTTCTGATTGCTTCTTCATTCATAGTTCAAATTATTCTTTTATCACCCATACATCATGAAAACTACAGTTAGAGTTAAAGGCTGTGTCAGGGTCAGATTCAGCTTCTTTGCAACATTACTTCATTGGAGGTGCTATGAGATACTTAACAGCCTCATCAGGAGACAACTAATGCCTAGCTGTCTCCTTAGTGTGCTAAGCCTACCTGGTACAACAACCTGGTCCTTCCATTATAGTCTTTCTCCTAATGGTTTTAGCATTCATTGACAATAATGACTTAGTCAATTATTTCGATAACATTGCAAATGTAATTTGTTAGTGTTGTCATTCCTTCTATAAATTTTAGCTGCAATTTTTCTGTAAAGAATGTTCTCTCATCACCAGGGGCCATTTGTATACTGAGATACAGTTTGTATAATACACACAAGAAAAATGTTTCTTCTCCTCCATGAAAGATATATAAAAATATACACACCAAAAAACAGAAGAGTAATGTTTACACTGGTCACTTTAGTTGATACTGACATCTGTAATAATTTTTCTCATTTAAATTTTTTTCTATAATAAAATTCTACTTATAATGGAAAATTAAAATACAATGTGTAACATGATATTTTTCTGAGAGAAAGGCAAATTTACAAGGAAAAAAATGTGACTACACAATTTCTGTTATTGATATTTACTTCATTTACATCCACATACTACTTTTAAATTACTTTTATAAAACAAATTAACACAACGATGCTGCTTAATGAGTATCCTCAATAAATATGATTTCAGGTTTTTTAGTAAAAATCAATTTTCATATATGATCTAAGTGTTCATTGTATTGGGGCATTATAATGTCACAGAGTAACTGAAATGAACAATATTTAGCAAAATTTGTTAAAGAGGAAGTGTTCAACAAGAGACCCAATTCAAATTTTTATCTTTGTCATTTAATGACTGTTTCTTTGAATATATTTTTGAAAGAAATAGGGCAATAATACTTCACAAGATTGTTGTGAGGGTAAAAGTAAGTTTGTAAAAGACTGGACACACTGCCTTAGTATAAAAATGTGAAGCGAATGTTATTAGATCATTGAAAACATATAGTATTGCTTGCTACCTCTTCTAACTTTGGTTCAGGGGAAACTGATTCATCTATTCTCTGCTGCCCTGCTCCTTATTTTTGTAACTTGAACAATTTTAAAAGCATACATATCACTATAGCCTGCATGCCAAGACATTTTATTAAGTGTATGTACTAAAACTTTCTCATTCCTTGTTTGACTTAAGAGATTCCTTAAGAGAACTATAATCTTGAATGGTATTTTAATCGTTCCAAAAAGAATACTTCATTGCTGATATCATTAAAGAAATGATAGAAATATCATCTAGGCAAAACTGACAATTTGTGATATTTCACTATAAATTTCCTCTCAATCTCTAATACCTATTCATGGTCAGAGACAAGAGAAATAGCCATACTGGTAGTAGTACAAATAGTTTAATGTATACTTTCTTACTGATCTAGTACACACTTCTGGTAAAAGAATTCCAAGCATATAAACACTTTCCCTTGAATTCTACATTCCCAAATAGAGTTGCCACCTATGCAGTTATGGAGTCATTTTATAAGATCTTCTAACTCCTCCACTTCTTTTATTACTATTCAGTCTAGATAGTAATTCTTCCTCATACAATCACTCAAAACATGCGCATTCCTTTATATTCAAACTCCTTGTATACCAGGAGCACAACTCTTCTGTCTCTTCACTTCTCGGAATGGGATATCAAAATTAAGTGTTTGGCATTGAATATTAGCCATGTATCCAGTCGTAAATATAAACCAGGTTTATACTGGAAAATTCTTAGGTGAACAAGATATACTGGGAGAAAAACGCATGAGTGCATTGTTATCATATGTTATCATCATATATTAACTGTTAAAAATCGATATATAATAATTCAAATATATTTTCTATTTTCAAGTTTTAGAAGTATGGACACCTACATGTTAGCCCAGCTTTGCCACGAATTAGCATGTAATCTTAAAACAAGTAACTTTTAAACCTTCAGGGTCATGCATAGTTTACTCAGTCTGTAAAATGAGGAAATAAAGACAAGGTCTCCATGCTTCTTTCCAGCTTTAAAATTTTGTCAGCATTCAGAGGCCAGAATCAGTAATCAAATTCTTAAGGAAATAATTTCATGTCAACCAAATACTTCATGTTATTTGAAAAGTCAGGAAAATAGATGAATTTATTCTTTCAACAGTGTTTTAAAATATGCCATTAGATAAGTTAAGTATTTGGCAAGGAGTTTCAAGCATGCCAAGTTTAAAAATCAATAGCTCACATATATAAATAGGTCTTAAAATATTATTTGCTGTGAGTTTAAGGAAGTGTTGCCAGTGGCAGTTGATCACAGAAGCACATTATTTTACTTCATAGCATGTGTTAGTCCCCTTTCCTTTCCTGAGATAATTGGATCAAGGAAGGAAAGATAGATTTGGGCCTGTAGTTTCAGAGGTTTCAGTTCATGGTCACTTGGTCCAGTACCTTGGGCTTGTGAGGAGGCAGAATCATGGTGGAGAGGTATATGGTGGAGCAAAGTTGCTCACCTTCTGGTGGTCAGGAAGCAGAGAGAGAAGAAGAGAGGGGGGCAACTGGAATCCCAATAACTCTTTCAAGAGCATACTTGCAATGACCTACTTCCTCCAAGTAGGTTCTACCTCCTAAAGTTTCCACCAACTCCCAATATAGCACCTTCAGATGGGAATCAGACCCTCAACATATGAGCTTTTGAGGGACATTTAAGATCCAAACCATGACATAGGAAAATATTCCAAAAACTACCAGCTATGAACTTTACAACAGCATCTTCATTTTCAATGAAATATTAGCATCCTTATGTGGACTTTATAAGTCTTTACAAGTGAAACCTGAAATCCACAGAGCAGGGCTGTCTGATACCAAGCTTAATCAATGACATCACCATTCTAAATATTGTTATGACTGTGCTTTCCCAGCTGCTGCATACGATGATATCATCATCTTAGAACATGTCATTCTGTTTATGTGGCTTAAAGAGACAATGGTCTAAAACTATGTCTGTTGGGCGTTTTGATACTTCTCCAGGAATAAAAAAACACTTTTTGAACATCAGTTTATCTTTATAATAGCACTTGGCCCACTTAGATACTTGTGAGCTAAATTAGTACAGAATGATTTTTTAAATATTTTATGATCTAGTGTATTTTATATTGCAAACGTTTTGTAAACTGAGTTGAGCTATAAACCATCAGAACAAACCAGAAATTTTAGTTTAATACTTACACTGTCATTTGAAGTTCATTTTGAAATATATATAAAGAGAGATAGCTATATATTTGAAAATGTAATTCTTTGGAATGGAAACATTTTATCTAGTTGTTAAATTAAAATGGAGACCAGAACTGAAAAATCCCTAAGTAAATAAAACAAAGTCAATTAGTTCTTGAAAATAACTTTAACTTAACAAATTATAAACTTAAGCAAAACTTTACTTGGGACAGTTCTTATAAATGCTTATATTAGATAAAAACAGAATGTAAGCTCAGCCAATCAAAAGCAATCAATTAACTTATATAACTAGGGACTTTCCAACATGACAGGCCAAATCAGGCAATTTCATAACTGCAACTGATCAAATGTTTGCTTTGTTTTACTTCAATGTTCTTCCTATTAGAAGTCTCTCCTTTGCATACCTTTGGTGAACCTCCTGAACCACTTCAGATTTGGAGCTGCCCAATTCATGAGTTGCCATTTGCTCGAATAAACTCTAAAAAAAAAAAAAATTTTCTTGTGCCTCAGTTTACCTTTTAACACCAAAAACAACAACTAACAGAATCTTCACAATTTCCACTTAGGCACCTCTACAAAAACTTCTTAGAGTACAAGGTAATCCATAAGGAAGTTTGGGAATAACTTTTGAAGAAAAAAGTTTTGCATTAATTTATTTTTAAGGAAAATGCCCTGGTACGTAAGGAAAAGAGTATATTAACTAGGTAGTTCCTAGGTCCACATTAAATTGCTACAGCTGGGTACGACTATTAAAAAAAAAAAAACTGGATAGAACCATTAGCAGATATTTGGCCTGTGTAAATCAGAACATGTGTTTTAACTTTATGGCAATAGGCTGTGAGCTTTTTGTCACTTGGTCTCTTAAGGCTTCCCAGAATGTGTTAATGGTCCAGGTGTCCACTTAGTTCACTCGGTACCAATATAAAGATTATTTTCCTATCTAAAACTCCAAGAATTAGGCTAATTTATTGAACTAAACAAGTTTTTATGCTAAAGGATTCTACATAATTACTTAAAATTAAATAGTAAGTTTACATGTATTTAATCAATGGATTCTTTACAGTGTTCCCTATTACTTAAAATAGAAAAGTTTTCATAATAATTCACTATTCTGTCATTACGTTGCCAGGGTTCACACTTTTGCCCATAAATGTTTCTTCATTTTACCTAACAAGTACAGATGAATCAGTGACAGTTTAACTTGGTGTTTTTTCCCAGCATAATCCTCAAAATAATCTTGCCTGTTTTTCTTGTGCATGTTAACATGTTAAATCATCTGAAAAATCTAGCAATAATTAAATTGGCCTGATTGTTTTTAATCTGGCATTTTTTTAACCATCATTTGACCATGGAATTCTTATGTCCCATAAAATTACAACCTCATGCAAAAAAATACTTTAAAAGCCTTGAAATAGAAAAGATACCCAAGTTTTCTTTGTAAATTTTATTTCTAATTCTTAAGCAATTTGTTTACAAAAATCTCAAAATCTATATATTTGTACTTTAATTCATCTTATTCCTTTTATTCACCCTTGTCTTTTAATAGAGAACAGATAAACTGGCAACCTTAACCACAAGTCTTATGTAATCCAGCTTAATGAAGTAAATGCACTAAGGTATTCTGTTTGGTATTATAAAGTTGTTATATCATCTCTTCTTTTTTGCTTTGTTAGACTAAACAGACCAAAGTCTAATCATTTTTTTTTTCATATAAATCACAATTTATACCCATCTGATCATTCTTCTGGAACTCTATCTTTTCAAAAATATCTGTAATCATCTTGAATTGTGATACTCAACACTAAGCCTTCCAGTCTAATTAATATTACCTACTCCTACTCCAACATTATTGCTTTTCCTTGTCAAGGTGGAATTTTGCGAAATTTGCGAACCCCCAAATCAACACAGCACTCCACTATAACAATATCTTTCAAAGAAAAGCATATTAAATTTCATTTTTTATTAAGATAAGGCATTATGCTTTCCTGTAAGGAACACATAAGAAAATAGAATCAACTCATACCAACTATGCTGCATTCAGAAACAAAACGTTTTCATTGGGTACACCATACTTATTTAGTTAAGTCAGGCTCTTCTTGAATGAATTTCCTGCGTTTTTGTTTAATTTTAGGCTTAGTATTGTTCTTCATGATATTTAACAATTTTCTATTGGACCAATTGCTTAAGAAACATAATTGCAATGATGATTCATTAACTGTTTTAACTGCCAGAGATTTATGTTCATGGAAAAAAAACTATTTTTCATTTCTATTTCTATTCATTTTTATTATAGGTAAGTATGATATGGTGATAAATGAAAGATTATCAAGCACAAAACATTTACATTTGAATAAGATCCTGTGGGGTAAGTGGAATGGAAGTAAAGCAGGAACATGAGTGATGAACATGTTATAAAGTAGCCTGTCTGTGGTTTTAAATGAGCAACAGTGGACATTGTCTGTGGTTTTAACCCACAGTGGATACGTTTTCAAAGATGGCATAAAATGCACCAGGTGTAATATCCTTTATAATTATTAAATTATGGTGGAAAAAACATTGGATGTAAAATTGAAAAAATATATGAAAGGATCCATAGTTTTTTCAAGACACTTTGAGGGAGTAACTGAACAACATTGTGTGAAGACCACTGATTTGGGACAGTAGGAGATGCATGAGGGAAAGGCAGCAGGGCTGAAGAAGCACACAGGTAGTTGTCATGAGCTCAAAAAGAGACCAGTTACTCTTGCTAGGTTTTCTCCAGACATGTTCACACCTGCAAGTATCAGTGAGAGCTTGGAGGTTGCCAGGCAACAATAATAAAGCAAAAAATAGGAGCAAGTGAGTTGATAACAGCTGCAAGAGAAGAATAATGATGAGGCATGGAATCTTAACTAAGTAGGGAGGCAATGTGGGAATGGAGAATGTGATTAAAGTGGTTTTAGCAACCATGAGTTATGGTCTCATGGGAGTCAACGAATAAATCTCAAGTAGAGGAAGAGCCAAAGAAAGGTCAGTGGAAGTGGTGAGAAGCTAGGATGCCCGGAATTGAGTATACAATATTAGGAATTAAAGAGATAGGATCTGATCATGACATGAGATGAGTGAGGTTGGCTGATGGACAAGCTTACTAGAGAAGAGGCAGTCTAGGAATGAATGGGCAAACTGGAAGAAGACTCATCTCCATGAATATGGAGATCCAGGCACCCAGTCTAAAGTGTCCAGATAACATCAAGAGGTAGAGTAGGTAGATGTTTTAGTCTGAAGCCATGACTTTTAAAGCAGGAAGATTAAGGAAAGACAGAAAATTTGTCTGGAAAAAAGTAGGCCCAGGGATATGAAGATGTGAAACATACCAATAGTCCAGATGGGTGCTGGGCAGTTAGTGTCCATGGAGAAGAATGAGCAGATAGTGAAGGGAGTGACCAGAGAACAGCTCTAGAGTGCACAATGGAGAGGATCCAGAATCATAAAGAGACAGTAGAAAGAATCAGAACAGCAGATATACATGTGAAATGAAATTTCAGGGAATAAAGATCCTGGAAATCCCAAATTTCTATATAAATGTAAATAGTAATAAAGAACACATCGAGATTCATTCTGGTGCTATTACGGAGATCTCCAGAGTTAGTATAGAGATAGTTTTAAGGAGTAAATATTTGAGCTAAAAATGATGCAGAAAGAAATCTTCTCCAAACATGCCTCCAGAAAACACAGCTGCCATTACATCCTTTCCCAAAGTTTCCTGTGAATTGCCATGGAGATAGACTGCACATTCCATTGGCATCAAAAGGCCCAACAGAACTTTTCATACCTTTCCACTGAAACCTAAGCCCTCCCCACCCAATTAAATTTCATCTATAACCTTTTATCTATAACTATTAAATTCCTCATTACAGAGTACCCCTGTGTGTACCTAGCATATGTGTGGCGGATGGAACCTGGGGCCCAGGGTTACGCCATGTGCATCCAAAGATGGCGACTGGCAGAGAGCAAACGGTATTCTGAATATGCATGGAGAAAGGCAGAACGCGTTTACAATTGGCTGTATTATAATCAGTTCTGCCACCTAGCACGTGGACAGATATACTTTGTATGTATGCTCCAGTGAGTGACTGCTTGACCTTTAACAGGATTGGATGGACATATCTGGTTACAATTGCTTATGCATGAGACTGCTTATATATTGAGGGTGTTATTTGAATAAAGGGGAAGCTGCTTCATGAACTTCTAGAGTACGTGTCTTCTGTCCCCCTGGTCGGGCCCAAAGCGCGAGAAGCGGCTTTCTGTAAGCGAGCCGCTTGGAGCTGGGGGGGGGAAGCCACAGTCTTAGTAAGAGCGGCGCGAGCCGCTTGAAGCAGACCTTCAGCAAGCAGCAGCAGTTCTCCGCACACATGTATAAATAAACATTATCATTTCTCCTATTAATTTATTGTCAGTTCTTTGCAGGCCCCAATCACTGGACCCAAGTTGGAAGTGGAAACCCTATTCGGTCAGGGGGTAGTCATGAAGATATAAGTGGAAAGCGGGTAAAGAGGACGGATTTAGAGGAGTCTTTCTAGGAGCTTGGAGAAACCAAGACACCCCTTCTTTACTCTTGCCAATGACACTGAGAAGTTGAAGGGGAGATAGCACTGTTAGAGAACCCTGGAGGTCTTCTTGGTTCTTATAATCAGTTCCATTAAAAGAGCAGACTGCTTAACCTCAGTAGAAACTACTAAAAGTTCAGCAACATCTTTCTTTACGGGCCACTGGGACATCACATTCTTCTGGCTTTCACTTTGCCTCCTTGACTTACTTTCTTTGTCCCTTTGCAAGATCATTCTCCTCTCCAGATCTCTAAATTTTAGTGTGTTCTAGGGTTCAGTCCTTGACTGTCTTTACTTCCCATAACTTTATGGACCATATATTCAGTGGTGATAACTATTTGCTTCTAAATGTTCAACTGTAGCTCTGACTTGGTCTTGAGTTCCAAACTTGGACATCAACAACTGACCTAACACCTTCACTTACATGACAGAAAACATCTCAGTTTTGACACATTCTTAATCCCTCACCACAAGCCTCAGAATAGCCCATCCCTCTATCTTTCTCCTCTTCCCAGACCCTTTGATGGCAGTACAATTACTCAGATGCTCAAACCAAAAATAACTTTGTTGTCTCAGTTGACAGTGTCTTTTGCTGTGCATATCTCATTCATCAGCTACTTTATTTCCAAAATGTTACTCCTAATCCTGTCACACAGCATATCCTCCACCACTTCCCTCGGCCAGGCTGATATTATTTCTTGACAAGGGCCATAGCAGTCCCTCTCAACTGACTGGCCTGCTTCTATTTCCCCCTTCTATTTTCACTCCCTAACACAGACAGAGTGATCTTTTTAAATACAAATATGTTCACATGAACCTACACTATTTTAAACACTTTTAAGTTTAGCATTTCCCAAAGTCCTTAGTAGTCTTTAAGTCTGGTAGATATGCACAGGCACCTGCATGCCTGCCTGGTTGCTACTCTTCATTTCCTCTGCTCCAACCAGACAGGCAGACTCTTCTCCATTACTCCCCAAATGTGCCACATGCATTTTACTTTAAAGTCATTTCCTCTGTCTGTACTCTCCTAAACCTAAGTCTCAGTTTCTCAGTATCAAGTCTCTCCTCAGGCTTTCTCTGAACACCTTATGCAAAATAATCCACACAACCTCAAGTCAGCAAGATACTTCACTAAATTAATGGAACCCACTTTCACCAAGACATTTTGAGTTGACTTGTTTACTTGCCTACTCTGCCTGCTCTTGCTAGAGTGGAAGCCTCATGAACACAGGCACCATGTCCAGCCTTCTCAACCCTGTGTCCTCAGAACCTAGGATAGCTTCATCCACCAACACTGCCAAATGAAATGATGAATAGTTGATCTATACCTAGAGCCTTTATTTTCATTCCTTATCACTGCAAATACTCAATCTCAAAATTCTATTGATTTATACAACTTGGTTTGATTCTTCTTTGAATCCTGCAAAATATTTCTAACCTGACCTATTTCCTGTACCTATCATTTAAAACCAGGTCTAAATATTTATCATAGTATGTGGGGAAATTGGCAAATAGTATACAACAAAATGTGGAAAACTGTATGAGAGTCAATTTTGAACCCTAGGATTCTCCATCTCACCCATCCATGTCAAAGAAGAAAACTGAATTTCCCTTACATTGTTTGTTTTTGTTTGACAAACATGGCAATGATTTAACATCTTATTAAACTTTAAGTGTCCAGAAACTGACTTTAATCTACTGTCAACCCAGGATATTTTTAAGCAGAGAAGTCATATTCTAATTACATTCACTTCATTTCCATTTTTAAATAAGGAATATTATTTGTCATATTGGTAATCTCCCTTCTCAGCTCTTTGAAAGGACTTATAAATCAAGAAGTATATATATATATAATTATATATGTATATTTTTATGTAAATATATATGAATTCCTAATTATATGTGCATAAACATTAGTGTACAAATAAACACATTATTTTTATTCAATGCGTTCTTTTGCCTAGTGAGAATATTGATAACAGAATCAGAGGAACTTGAGACATAGTCATAATATGATTCAACAAGTAATTGGTATAAATTTTAATTTTACAGTCATGGTTTTTAAGTAGTCAAACTATTTTAAGTAGAAAAATAATTATTTGATAGTAAAAGTTTGTAACAGAATTTTTTAAATAGCAAATGATGTTTTAGTTTTAACGAACCATAGTTCACAACCAACCTCTTTTTGGTAGTTTGTTAACCAAAAAGAAATTTTAATTTTTTAATAAGTTATGCTCTGTTATTCTCCCTAAAGAGCACAGAATCTCTAAATCAAAGAGCTATTCCAGGAGGGATAATTCATCTCCTTAGAGAAGTTACACGTTAAAGATTTTTTTAAAGAACATAGGACCATTTAAATATGTCAAAACATGCAAACGTTAAAATTGAACTTTAAGACAACTTTGGAAGGACTGATGACACTCACCCATAGACTCATTTTACTCAGCTGGTCTCAAGAAAGTAAGTTATTGGCTTGAAAAATTCACACATGATATGCCTTTTGCAGACTATGAGACTATTCTTTACCCTGAAGGAAACCTGCTGACTCCTCCTCATCTGTAAGGTCTCAGCCTGGCGGTAACTTCCTCTGTCAAGGCTTTCCTGGACTCAGAACACCAAGGTCTCCTGTATGTGCGCATGGTACCCTGCACTTCCTTCTTATATTTATATCTTGTTATAATGGTCTATTTGCTTGTCTCTAACCCCTAATAAATTTTTATCTTATTGAGGGCAGAGGCTGATTATTTTGTTCACAATGTATCTGTTGCCAAGCTGGTACTAAATAAATTATAATAAATGTTCATGAATCAAGTGACTTGAGTATCAATAACTTCATTCGCACTCACTATACTTGAAAACAGTCATAGCACCCATTGTTTCCTATGAAATCAAGAGACCAATGCACTCCACTATTCATCTATTGATTTCTGGAAGTGATAGTATAATTTTTTCAAGAAAAGATTAATTATGCATCAAATTTTTCATTAAAAAGGTAATCCCAAATCTTTAACTGTCACTGCAAGTGTGTTTTACAGAATCCTTTTGGCACAGTATTGTCAACCTTGAAACCTAAGAAGTCTCACAAAGCTATCACTTCCCTTTCCTCTTGCTATCTACTTTACATAATAAGTAATTAATGTTAAATCCAGGAGATGCAAATGGGGAAAATATCCCAAGCCCATCCAATAGTAAAAGGTTATGAGAAAACACCCTCTCCTGCTCCTGTTTTTTAAAGTTCAACAGTATTTGCAAGACATAATTGATTCCAGTTTAGGATTTAAGGAAATGTCTGTGTAACCTTCTAAAATGAGTAAGATTCAACAAAGTGATTTCTATTAAATTCCAAGCTTCGGACTGCTAAGTCAACACTGGAACAGGGCTTGCTAGTGAAAGCGCAGGGCACTGTGGCTCGCCATGGTTGAAAGCACATCGAAAGCTGTGAGTGAAGGATGGCTGCGGGTCAGGTGCTGCCAGGGCCTCAAAGTCAACACAGGTGTGTGAGAAGGAGGGCAAGGGCTCTCCCAGCTCGCGGCTGCAGGAACACGGGTGGTTACACTGTGGAGTCCAAATGCTCAGTTTTGAAAATGTCTCATTTCAGTAAAATTGTTACATCTTTATTTCATGTCTTCAGACATCCTCAACCTAACTGGTTCATGAGGTGCACCTGAACCTCATATCACTATTTTATACTGAAAAATCCAAAGATTTGAAAGCAGATTTTTTTACCCCTCTTCTGAAATTCTCCCTGCTGAGCAAAGTAGTCTGAAGTTATTACCACCTCATTTGCTGGCATTTAACAAGGATTCTTTTTATGGTTGCATGCAATTAATGCCACTAGAGGATTTTCCCTGCCAAAGTCTGTTAAATAGCAGAGTGGTGCTATTTTAAGGTATAATACACAATGAATATGCCACACGTTATCAATAAATTCATTAAGAACAACATTTGTTTAAAATTTTGGGTTTAGGAGACTTTTGTTTTCATTTTTAGTGTTTTGCTTTTCTGGTAATTGTTTTGGGTTGGTTTTAAAATTAATTTTGATGAGGCTTGGTTGAGCTTTCTGATACTCTGTTATCAAAAGTAGTTAAAACAGTGTACAATAACTTTAGGGTAGCCAATGGTTATGAATATAGGCTGGCAGCTGAAGGTCCTATTTTACTTAAACAACTCATTACTGTATATAAAAATCTCAAGCCTCAAGTTTTCCTTGTAAAATGGGAAAAATAGTGCTATCTCCTGTAAAAGGTTGTTTTCAGGACTAAATGATGGAATACACACACACAAAAAAGCCTAGTACAGTTCCTGAGAATCATGCAAAATAACTATTACTGTCATTGCTACCACTTTGAGATTAGTAACAGCTTATTTCATTTATTTTTTTAATACTTCATCTGATGAAGTTTTTGATTGTATAATTGACTAGTTATAAAATATAACAGAATGAGAAAAAAACATCATTACCCTATGTACATGTATGATTACACAAATGGTGTGACTTTAGGTACAACCAGAGAAACAACAGTTGTACCCCATTTGTGCACAATGAATCAAATAAATTTAATATATAAATTTAAAAAATAAAGTATAAATAAAGATATTTGCAATTACTTTCTCTGCTAAAATGTTTCCCCTACTTTATTCCATTTCTTTAGTTTTGAACATTTCTCTTGAGGGAGGCAATGTTCTGCTGGATGAAAAATGGCCCTGGGATAAAAATAGTTTAAACATATCCTAGCATTTCATTAAAACATGCTGTATCAACAGTCCTGACTCAAAAAATAAGTGACAAAATTCAAGTCAACACACTCTCATAAAATTGAGATATGTTAATTCCAATGAAGAATATAGAAACAAGCATGAATCATGAAATGGCACCAACCGACTCTGTAACGTGACATATAACAATTATATTAAGGTATTTAAAAGTAACACATTTCCATTTAAAGTGATAGCTACATAAATTAATGCTATGTTCTTAAGAACAAGTTGAATTTGACTTATTAAAATATTGCCCTAGACTGTATTTTGAAAGTCAATATAGTCATATATAACACTAGAAAGGAAAAAGAGGTAACTTGAGAATTCATTATTTTATGTACTCAACAAATAGTATCTATATGATCAAAGCTTTGTATACATCAGCTTAAACTTGCTTGGTGCTTGGTTGTTTATCAAGCATTATTATGCTTACATCATTAATTTACAATACTTGATCTTCACAGTCCACTTAAGAAACAAAGGAACTGAACATAAGGCTTTTGTAATTTTGTAACATGTACAAAGTGACTAACTTGTTCTTGGAGTTCTGAGATACTGTCTAGGGCTCCATGCACTGCTATATGGATTAGGAAAGCATTTTCACTGTGCAGAGGAGTAGAGACTGGGAAAGCTAAGGAACAGAGAGAAGGTACAGGCAATCCTTCAGTGTGAGGCCTTCCCAGTACAGGTATTACTAACCAAAGTTCTCTTGCTAAATCAAATGATATTCCTAGCATTTTTTCATCTTTCTAAAATATTTTTTACCAAGGAAAAAAAGAAAAGAAGGTGTGAGGGAGCTTACTGGGGACTTATAAAAAATAAAGCTTTTTTTTTTTTTTTAAATGAGAGAATGGAGAAAAGTAACAAATGTACAAGATTTACATAATCTATGTGACTGTCAAATTTGACCCCTAGAGTCCTAGCACCCAAAGCAAAAATGAAAATACAACCAATTATGTAATTCTTACTGTTGAAGATAAATAAGGGCATGTATTTCTTGGGGGTACAGGACATTATTTTCTGGTATTGAACTCATAAAGGGAATTTGTCAACTGACCTTTTAAGGATGACCCACAGATAATAAATGATGTTCTTTCTTAAATCCAAACCTAGCTAGCATCCTTCTATATCTTACTAGCTATTGTTACTTCTATTATTATAGTTCATGTATACTAATGCATAATTTTTGTTTTCACAAGTATCTTTTGAATATTTTACTGAAGACAATAGCTCTACCATCTTTCTCCACAGCCTTCAGCTAAAAGGTTGACTCTAAAATCTTGCTATGTAAAATCAAGAGCCATCACTTCCCTGTAATTGATAAAGCTTTGAGATTGCCTCAAAACTGAGCTCTCAGGTTACCAGGTTACATATTTTGAAATATGACTCTAGATACTTTTTATCTATATTAGTTATTTGTTTTTTAAAATAAAACCTTTAGAGAAACCTTCACATACTTCCTATCTTCAAGCATTTATAAGTAATTCACACATAGTTTTAAAAAACTTAAAATACTTAGTTCCTAGCTGGGTGTGGTGGAGATTGCCTGGAATCCCAGCAACCTGGGAGACTGAGACGGGGATCATAAGTTCAAGGCCAGCCTCAGCAATTTAGCAGTGAGGTCCCATGTCAAAATTTTTTAAAAAATTAAAAAGCAGTAGGGAGGTAGATCAGTGGTTAAGTACCCCTAGGTTCAATTCCCAGTACAAAAACAAAACAAAACAAAATAGTTCCTTCTGTTTAAAGGAACATAACAATGAGTATTGATGTTATTATTTCCATTACTCGTGCTTATTATTTCTTTTCATAGAAAGGTTCTAGAAAGATCCTGGTTCAAAAAGGGCTTCTAACTTGAACTTTGTGCCATTTTTACATATAAATAGTTGCCAATCAGGTCTAGGGTGAATTACCTGAAAACTATTTTTTTCATCAGTCATTAACTCATATGTACTTTAAAGGATCACAAAGTAATTTATTCAAGGGACTCTGAATTTTTTTCAGGTGTCCTCATTTAAGTTTAAAAGTTTGAACCAGAAATCTCAAAACCTGGGGACTGCTGCACTCCATAGACCACTGAGAGGACTGGTTTCCTCACAGAAATTAGAGCTGCTGAATGAAAGAGGGTTACCTTTGTCCCTGTGTGGTGAAATACAGCCTGGATCTGCCTGGCTGCAATCCTCAAGGCTGAGAATGTTAATATTGCAAAGTGTTTACTCCTTAGGAGTTCCTTTTTTGTTTTCTTTGGGACTGCCTGCTTCAGAAGTCCAGCTCATGAACATTCAAGAGAAGAACAGCCCAAAAGAGGGTTAAAATGTTGAGGAAAGGCTCAAAGTGTGTTGGAAGGTTGTGATTTCTTATGTTTGTGTGTTTACTTGGTTTGGTTTCTTACTACATAGCTGTTCCTTCTCTGGATTTTTCTTCTTCCATTTTCCTAAGTCACAGATGATATGGATGAAGTGTGAAGGGCAGGAATCTACTGATTTCCTCATAATACAAGCACAGCTTTTAGAAAGTGGAAGACATGGAAGGCCAGTGAAGAATACAGAAAGTTGAAATGAGTGGTTCTTTCATCCTTCTCCCCAGACACAACTGCAGTTTGCTCCCAGTGTGTGGGGAGCATATTAGAATCTTTACCTCTGCAAACCTCTACTACCTCTCTTCAGAGGTGCCAAAATTCACCCTTTCCTTTTTCTCCTGTTTCAGGGAACTGTGACCCCTCAAGGGAAGGAGCCTGCTTCCATGGTGCCCCTCTCTTGCCAACTTAGTCCATCTCTGGTTAAAGGTGTTTATTTATTTATTTATTTACTTATTTACTTATTTATTTATTTTACTTATGGAGTTTCTGGCAATTTTATTTAGATTATCTAAGTTAGGGTATCATGTCAAATTTTATTTTTCTCTTTTGTTGACTTTCATCTGCTAGAAAATGATGTCCAATACAGATAATAAAAAAGTACTAATTCAACAAAATAAACTGTGTCATTTAGGGTCTGTACATAAGAATTATATTCCATATAGACTAAAGAATTACACTTTTATTCTTCTCTTAAATGTAAATAAAATATGAATGATACCTCTAAGACAACTTAGCAGTAGGAAGATATTTTTAACTGTAATTATGAAATAATTTCACATTTTAATACCATTCTATGAATAATTATGCTCATCATAGAAGAGGGGAAAATGGCTATTTTTTCTTGCCATAGTAGAAAATTAAGTAACTGAAAAAGTAAAAGACAGAAATAGTCTCTGCAGTTCACAGGATTCTTGCTTTTCTATTAATCAATAATTTTCCAGGTACCTTTTTAATATGAAGCTCACTAGAAGATGTCAAAATATTATGACAAAGTAGAAGAAGCTATAAACTTTCTGGAGTTTATACTTTGCATGTCATTTGGTCCAACTCACAGAGAACTTAAAACATTTAGAATTTAGTAAAAATGAATTATTTTAATACGACTAACTATCTACAAATGGCAAATTCAAGAAAGAGTGTGTTTTAAAGGAAAGGTTAGAAAAATAACAGAAGTAAAACAAAAACCAAAACTTTGCTAGTTTGCAGTTTATTTTTTAAGTCTTTGAAGTTTGAAATCCTGGACGATATACTCCATGTGTAAAGCTCTGAAATGTTAGGAGTAAAGTTTTAAATATTGGAAAATTGAAAGACACTCATTGTTTTTAAAGTTCTTCATCACACACCATGGCTGTAACAGCTTTTCAATGTTTTGAATGGCCAATAAATGTTACCCTTTTCACTTTCAGGTAAAAAAAAAAAAAAATTCCTCCTTTTCTTAGGGAATGCTCAAAAGAGTGAAATGCATGGAAAATACAGCATGCAGTTTCCTGGGTCTTGAATCATGCTGTTGCCATCAGTTTCCTTCAGTTTTAGTACTAGTGGTCTAAGTAAATATTACAGCAAGCAATTGGTGGTATAGTGATCCTCATTTTTAGGGAGTTGTAATTCAGTCTCATCACTTATTCCAGGCTTAAACTTGGCATAGAAGTTCTTGATTGGAGTGTGTAGTTTTTGTTTAACAAAATAAAGTCAAAATTAGTTTTCTTATTATTTAGTCAAAGGCAGCCAAAAAATAACATGATTTTGGCTGAAGATAGATATTTTTATGCATCTCTAGTTTAAAATCAGTTTTAACTTTAAAAATGAGATGTTGCAGATATGTGTGGATAATGAAGACCAGGTCCAATTGGCAGAGCCTTAATGTTTGTGCACAAGAGGCTATGCATAGACTAATATTACACAGACAGCACGATACCACATCAAGGTACCTCTTCTCTGTTTAGAATAATGTTATGGATATAACTATAGCCCCCAAATTTGTATGTTGAAGCCTTAACCCCAAATGTGACTTAATTTAGAGATAGGGCCTTTAAAAAGAAAACTATGGTTAAATGAGGTCACAAGGGTGGAGCCCTAATCTGATAGGAATGGTGTCATCATGAGACAAGAAGACACCATGTGAGGATGTAGAACCATCTATGAGCCGGAAACCAACCCTGACCAAATCTTGGCCTTAGACTGCTTACCAATAGAGCTACAAAATAAATTTTCATTGTTATAGTAACCCAGAGTGTTGTGTTTTCTTATGGCAAGCCCAAATAGACTAATACACATAATATAAGAAAAGCTAAAAGAATTTAGGTTTATTAGCAAATATTCATATTTAACTACTTTAAATTCATTTTCTTTTATTCATACAATTCTCCAAAGAGGTTTTTTTGGTGATATCTTACATTCTTTTCTCAAATAATTTTGCAGCAGTAACTCTAAATTGATTCATTCCCATGATGGTGTTTTTAATCATAGCCATTTGCTATAGATAAATTTCAGAATTTTGCTTTTCTTCTGAGTGTTTAGGCTGATGCTCCTTTTCCTTTGTTTTATATTAGTCTCAAGTCTTATGTTAACAAGACTTTAAAATGTTTTAAATTATTCAGATTCAGAGGTGCCAAAACCTAAGTTTTGAAGTTAGCACCTGTTCTACTCACTATTTTGGGAGAGCAGGTAATTCCTTTCCAAAGATCTACAACCTCGAAACAACCTGAAGTTCCTGTTCCTATGCTACTTCTGGTTTTGCTCAGGTATTCCCTAGTTCTGCTCTGTGGTCCTGAGGGATCAACTTTTCCTGCCCTTACTACTTCATTCTCCAATGCTACATACTAAAATGCTTATTTTTAAATCCCCCTCAAATTTCCCATATGTGCCATTATTACAACTCTGCTACTCAGTGACGGGGAAACAGGAAGAGAAGGTCTTATTGGGCAACGGGCTAAAGAGTTCACATTGGGACATGTTGAGTTTGAAGCATCTGTGGATTATCCTGTAAGAGACAGCCAATCAGTAGATGGGTAAAGGGATCTGAAAGGGAAGAGGTTGGGGCTTCTGCAAATTGGGAAAGCAAAGGTGGGCTGAGATCACTTAGTCTATAAAGAGAGAAGAGAGCAGATGAGTACTACAGCAATTAATAGACAAATTGTTGTGAGTGGGACAGGGACAAGAGATAAGAAGAAAACCAGAACAATGTATCAGAAAAATATGTTGGGTGGGGGTAGGAAGTGATAGCACAGAATGAACTGAACAGTGTGGACTTATCTTTTGAAGAACTACAAAGTGCCAGGCATGGTGGCACACACCTGTAATTGAAGTAGCTCTGGAGGCTGGAGGATAGAAAGTTCAAAGACAGCCCCAGCAATTTAGTGAGGCCCTAAGCAACTCAGAGAGACCCTGTCCCTAACTAAAATATTAAAAATGGTCGGGAATGTCACTCAAAGGTTAAGTGCCTCTGGGTTCAATCCCCAGTTACGTACCCCCCCACACAAAAAAAAGAAAAAAAAACTACAAAGTATTTGTAAGAGGAGTTAGTGGGACAATGGGGACAGAAGTCTAGCTACAATGGGTAGAGATATAGAGTGTGTATCAAGTACTCAGGTTGTTCATGATCAGCAAAGAAAGCAAGCAGGAAATAGAGAAATTTAAAGGTTGAGGAAGATTTATTTACTTCTTTTTTTTTTTTTTTTTTTTGCTGTATGATGGCATTTTACTTCATGAATTCTTGATATCAGATGTCCTGATATGGGTTAGCTTTGTTTCACATTATCATTTAGCTTGACTACGAGATTAAACGCCAGTATTGTATTTTAATAATGACAGACTATATTTAATCTAGGAAGTTCATTTGTTTTTAATAGGGACAGAATTTATACACGGAAGGGATGGGGAGGAAGATGTTGAAAATGCAGAGAAGAAAATGCATTTATTTTCTTGCTCAATAAACTGTTTTGAACACCAACTATGTATCATGTACTGTGTTGCATGCTGAGGATCCAAGGATGGATTAAATTATCATGGTTGATCCCCTACTGAATATCCCAGATGAACCAAAGTTTCCAAGAAAGTAAATGGAATTAGGATCCAAGTGGAGTCATTAGCCTCAAGAAGGAAGAAAATTGGTTATTTGACAGAACTGGGATAGAGTAGTCATGATTGAACAACACAGATCTGTTTACTTTCAAAGATATAGTGGGGGTTAACATTCAGGTGGTAGATGGGGGCAGGTAGAGGGTCATGCCAGGGGTTGATGGCACAAGTCAGTTCTCATCACAGCACACAAGCCAGACCATAGACAAATGTTAAAACCTAAGTGCATGCCTAAAAAGGGAAAAAAATCAACTAGCCAGATTCTGACACCAGGGACTCTCAAGAAATTAGGTTAAGCAAACAAAACAAGCAAACTGAATGACGAAATGGATGAAGAAAAAAATGAAAGAAGAAGGGAGGGAAGGAGGGACAGGGGAACCCAGGAAGCAAGGGAAGGTGAGGGAGAGGAAGAGAGAGAACACAGGGAAATAAAGATTTTAATTATAGAACATGAAGTTACTTTAGAAGGCTAAAGAGAGATTTGAAGTATAAGCAATTAGGGGAGTGGAGATAAAGGTTGCAGAGTAGGAGCAACAAAGCTGGAAATGTTAGAGATTATGTCCAGAGGTAGAATTTTAGAGTTCAAAGAGAGAGGAATTCTGAGAAAGAGAGGGTCCAAAATGTAGTCACAGCAGGTTACCAGAGTATAAAACATCTAAGAACTAGGAAATTTTAGAGTTCTGTGAGCCCCCAGGAAATACTGATGAAGGATGATAGAGCACCTGAAGTGACAAGTAAAACTGAGAACCTGGTACCAGTGTCCTTGACAGACACAAGACAGGACTGAAATGGATGTTAGGAATAAGTCCCAAAATATAATAAGAATTTTTACTGGAAGATGCAGGGGTAATGGTCCAGAAAAATCAATAAGTACTTCAAACTATGTGAAACATGAGATGAATAAATAATCATAATTTATTGTAGGTGGTTGCCAGAAAACTGTTCTTAATGGGGCGGGGGCAGGGGGCTAGTTTTAGTTAGGGCAAAGGAGTTGCATGGAGCATTCTGTGAAAAAGGAGAATTAAAGCAGAATCTGGCTATAAGAAGGCCTAGAGGACATCTGAAAACGATCCACAGGGCAGGAAATAACCAGCAAAATAGTGTCAACTCAAGAGAGCAACTGTGACTTACAAAATCTTGGATTTTTTAGTAGAAGCTTAGAAATGGATGGCAAGTTTGAGAGGTATGATGGTACCAAACAGAATTCTTGCACTCAAATATGTTCCAGCACCTCCTTAAGGTCACAAGAAGTGGCATTTGTTGCCTCTCATCACAAGAGCCCTGGAAGCTGAGGGCTGTCTTGTAGCACAGGTGAGGCACAGGATCTATGGTTTGATGGGGCCCTCCATGCTTAGGATTCAGCCTTCCTTAGCCCATTATGCAGGTGCTGCTTTGGACCTGGGATGAATTCCTTGCTACCCAGATCTAAGAATTCTATTGAGTTGGGAAGAAAAATCTGTTTCGTTTCTCCTTACTTTCAAAGGCTGTACTTTCGGAGTCCCCTTCAGGACTCCAAGCAGGAACCCTAGAAAAATAAATGTGGTAAGGAAATGCAAAGAACCTAACTACCCAAGAGCTTGAGGTAAAGAGGGACTATAGGGGGATGAAACAGCAAGTACTATCTTAACAAACTAACTTACTTTATAAGTAGATTAACTTAGTATGTAATATTGTATTCTAATATTAATGTATTTATAATAAATTAAGTACTAATCACACTCTAGGTACTCAAAGAATATATTAAAAGAAAGACTATTTCCTACTACTCTGTCAAACCATCCAAGTCAAAGGATTTAGTGGATAAAACATCTGTCACCCCATTTAATTTTGCACACATGTGAAAATGTAAAAAAATTTGTTTCCAAACACCAACAATACGGCAGCCTCTTTGACTCTTTTTTCCAAATTAGGGAAATTAACAAAAACAACTTTCTAAAATGCCCCAAAAGTGACATCAGGTTTCAGAGATGCTATCAGGACATAGGCTAATAACAAAGTTATTCAGTTCTCACAAGACTTGTTGCTGGTGAGGAAAACACCACCTATATGGATCATCAAATATTGCAACCCTTGCCTTTTAATTAACTGTTTAACTGAACAATTTATTTCTATTCTTCTAACTTCAAAGTTATATTTGAAGTGGCTACATTTTGGCATAACTGTTCAATTTTACCTGGTCTCATAGTTTCATAAAATAAGAAGAAAATTGCCACTACCTATTTATAGATGAAGACATCTATAATCTTCTTCTTTATAAAGCATATGAAATGATTGATTACCTCCCTGGTTTTCAAAATGCTTTGTTACCCAGAATGCCACACTTCTTTGCTATAATTAACCTCTTTGCTAGTTAGGTCTTCATCAACTAAACCTATATTAGAGTGTTACAGGGATCATGTCCTGGAAGTCTTATCTATCTTGTCCATTTACATGATTTTAAATACCAGTATAATTGCGTGACTCAGAAATTAATATCTCTAGACCAGACCTCTCCACCAAACTCCAACATGAATATCTAGCTATCCTCTCCATCTCCATTTGGATTTGTACATGGTATCTCTCTTAGTCTGTTATCCATTGCTCTAACAAAATACCCAAGGCTGAGTAATTTATAAAGAAATTCAGTTTTGGAGACTGAAAAGTCAAACTCAGGGAATGTAGGGGGAAAAATTAATAAGTATTATCTTAACAAAATACTTTATAAGTAGATTAACTTAGTATGTAAAATTTTATTGTGATATGATTATATTTATAATAAATGAAATACTAATAGCACTCTATGAACTCAAAAAATATATTAAAAGAAAGAATATTTCCTGCTCTAGTGAAGGCCTTACAGTGGATGGCTTCATGGTGAGCAAGTATACAGAAGAGACCACATGGTGAGACAAGTCACAGTGTGGGATGCCATCAGGTTCCCTCTTTTATAATAACTCATTTTCACAGGAACTATGAGAACCATCTTAATCCACTCAAAAGGCACCATCCCCACTGTCCTATTACCTTTCACTAAGCCCCTCCTCTTAATAGTTCCACTACCTTCCAACAACACCACTCTGAAGACAAAGCTTCTAATATGGAACCTTTGAGGAGAAACACTCAAACAATATTCAAATCCTAGCAGCATCACAAACTTGATATGTCTAAAATACAAACTCCAGATTCAGCAGGCAGATGAACTCTCTCCTAGTCCCTGGATCCATCTCTCCTACTTCTTTCAAACTCTCTCCAAACTGCCTTCTGTCTACCATAAAATTGTTGAAAATTTTCAACTACCAACAGCCACCTGCTGTTATTTCTTACATGCATGTGTGTGTGTGTACACATGCATGTATGTGTTTATATATTTATATATTTTGATCTGGGAACGGAACCCAGGGCACTTTACCACCGAGCTACATCTCCAGATTTGTTTTTTTATTTTGGGATAGGGTCTCACTAGTTGCTGAGAGTCTTGCTAAATGTTGAAAGCCTCATGCCTCCGCCTCCTGAGTTGCTGGGATTACAGGCATACCCATACCCAGTTGGTATGCTCACATTTTTAATCCCTTTCTCCAAGGGGTCTGAAATGGTAAAGGGCATAATACCATGTGATCAGTATGCCATCTTAAACCAAAAATAATTTGAGTTGTGCATAAAAATTATTATTTAATTGACACTTGTGGAAAACTTGTTAAAATTTAGATTACTGGGCCACACTATAGACAAAATGAATTATGATTTATAGGACAAAATATATGCATACTTAAATTTAAAAAGTAATTAAAGGGGTGATAAGTGAGAATACATCTCATTGTTTGAGCACTGTTGATGGAATGTAAATGTCTTGCCACCTGAATGCTGAAAGAAAATTCCAGCACCTATCAAAACAGGGATGTTTGTGATATGCAGGTTTCAGTGAACAAAGCATGATCTCTCCTAATAGTCTTATGATGTTTCAAGTCTTTCCTTAAATACAAATAAAGAAAAGGGACTGAGTTCTCACTGCCTATTCTATATCCCTGTAGAATAATAGGTGAGTGTGTGTTATGTCAATCACCTGAAACTTGAGAAGATTACAGTTTCTTTGAGACTTAGTCATGGTTTATGTTGACTCTCCAAGTCAGGCACGTTAATATTTTGTGCCAGTTTTAGTTTCTACTCTGCTCTCAATCTCTGTGCAGACACCAGGGGCTGCTTTAATGTAAACATTCAAAGTACCACATGCATCATTGTGGCCATATGTTTTTACTCCCCTTTCTCATGGTGTCTCTGACTTCAACTAATAACGCAAACATCATTTTGAAATTAATCATCGACAGAGTAGTGTGAGTTGTTTTAAGTTAAATTAACATCTCTGAAGATGACTAATGGAAAACACCAATGCAAACAGATGTTTTCATTTGGGGAAATGTGTTATATCCCTTCAAACAAATCCCATAATCTACCCCCACAATTTCTACTGCTTAACAAGTAATTAAGTAAAATATAATAATTTAATTACATTATTTCTCAAACTTATTGTTGTACCCACATTTTTCTCATCCAGATTGGTTAGATGGCCCTTTTAATGTTAACAATATTAACAATAGTGGCTTTAGCTCCAAAAGGCATTAAATTTCTATCATGTAGAGTGTAGCTGATGGTTGGTTTATTTTACAAAAGTCTTTACCCAAATAGTAGCATGTTAACATAACTTAGCTAGTTCCATATAGGATACCCATGGCCTTTACAAACCTAAGGGACCAATAAATTCTCAGAAGAAATTCTAAAAGTAATTTTATCCTCTTCTCTTTCCCAGAAATGGCAGTAGCCAGAAAAAACTAATTTGGACTTAGATGTCCTATAATTTATTCTGTGGGTGAGTATCAAGATGAACAAGTAGAGAATGAAATGAATAGCTGAAAGCCTGTTGGCCTCAACAGGATGATGTCATTGACTGAAAGATAGAGCCAGGCAAAGGCCACATGATCTTTTAATGCAAGGAAAGGATCCAGGTGGCAATGTGCAGTGTGCTGCATGCACCAAAGGGCTGGCTTTCCTGCCTCAAGGCTCCATAAAGCATGTACTACCAGGATATTGTTCCTCTGAGGCAAAGTTCTACTACAGTATTCTAGAAATTACTTTTGTAGTTCTGCTGGTGGCTTTACCCATTTTAACCCATCAACTTTTCTAAACTCAAGCCACAGTCTTCCTGCTTGTAGTAGAAGATGACAAGTAACCACCCTAGCACAGGTCTTGAGTATTCATTGCAGGATGTTGTGAAAGTCCATTTCCCAGGAAAAACCTTACACATAGCAGGCACAGAATTTAGATGTGATAGTTCTAGTCACTCACTGGATCTTTATGAGAGCAATGTAGCCAGTCTTAAATTAGGTTCCATCTCATCAATACCTAATATTGATGAAGAAGTTAAAGAAGGTGAGGAGGAGACCAAGCTAACCTAAACCATCTATGACTGAAGCTTCTTTTCTTCAGGTGTGTAAAACACCATCCGAAGAGGGGAGGAAATGAATCTACTATGTTGACAAAATATTGTGGAAGAAAAACCCTTTAAACTAAGCATTAAAAAACATAATTTTCAATGAAAGTATTTTAGTACATAATATATTGCATATCAGTCAGAACTATGTTTCATTTACTGGTGCTGAATAAGAAAATTCCTTCTAAACTGAAAAACAAACTCAACTAAAATATTTAAGTAAGTTCTTATAATGTACTCAATTGCTGTGTTGGCCCTCATTATGAGCTGCATTGTATCCTTCCAAAACTCATTTGTTGGTCTTAACCCCTGAATCTGACTATACCTGAAGACAGGAACTTTAATAATCACTTAATCCAATCCTTATAATAAGAAGCAACTTGTACACACAGAGACACAGAATGAATGTGCATAGAAGAAAGATCATGTGAGGACAGAGCAAGAAGGTAGCCATTGGAAAGTCAAGGAGAGAGGCTTCAAAAGAAACCAACCCTACAGATAACCTGATCTTTGCCTTCTCCAGAGCTATGAGAAAATACATTTCTGTTGTTTAAGCTATCCAACTTGTGGTATTTTGCCATGACAATTCTAGCCAGATAATAAACTCCTATTCACATGACAGATACCATGGGCTGAACGGGTGCTAGTTGATGAGTTGGGCAGTGTGCTGAGCGCTTGCTCTCCCTTCCACCTGTGTGGTTCACTAGTAACACCATCAGTGTTCCTCTCGACTATTAGAAAACGACATTGAAATCTACAAGGATTTTCAACTGCCCACTAAGAACAGTCATCTTCCTTACTTTTAGATTGACCATGTTTGGTTTTTATTCTGATTAAAATTACATAGCCTATTTAGTAGGCTTGAGGAACATATTTAGTCATTTCAGATACCTGAAGGTTCAAAATTAGCACCATAAGAATGTTCACTGTTGTATTTGTCACCAAAAAAAAAAAAAGAATTTTTTAAAATTAATTAATTTATTTATTTATTTTTAGTGCTGGGGATTGAACTCTGGGCCTCCTACATGCTGGGTGAGTGTTGTACCACTGAGCTAAAGAAAGTGTTACAGACTGCACCCTTGACACACAAACTAAACAGGTTAGAAACCACTGCCTTCTCCACTGTCTTTTCAAAGGTGCTGCTTGCTGCTTTTGTTTCAGTTCTTGTCATGGCAACAGTTACCAATTCCCTACTCTTCCCCAATAAAGTGCAAGAATGTGGTTCATGACCTTTTTATTTTTATGATTCAAAAAAAATTATTTTTACAAAAGTGAATTTGGGAGCATCTATATGGGACTTGGGTAAAAATATTGTGGTGTTTTCTTTATATTTATGACTATAATATAAATCACAATATTAGGGAAGATATTATAATATTGAATAGAAATGAGACTTTCTGAAAATTGTTTTTCAAAACTTTTAAGAAACATGAAACTTCTCCTGTGGATGTAAACGTTTTAGTAAATGTAAGTGGCTTTCTTACAGAAATACCAGGGGCAGAAAATGCTATTTGTTTAAATTGTATGTCAAGGATGCAATCAGTCTTTAAAATTTTCCTCCTTCTTTTTCTATGACAAATAGTGAACATTCTTGTGGTAATGCTAATTTTGAACCTTCAAGATTTGAAATTACTAAAAGATTATCCTCAGTCCTACACAGATGTTGCTTTGCTCATCTTAATTATTTAGAATTCAAATGTTAACAATAGCTGAAAAAAAAATCACCATGGGTAAGACACTGTTGGTCTCATTTCTTTACTACTCTAGTAGTACATGTTAATGTATCTTAATTAAGCTCCTCAGAAGCTGAAAAAATATCAAATGTTCTGTTTTGAAATCAATTAACAATCTGTTCTAAAAATATGCAAATATGCCAAGAATGAAACCAGACCTCCTTCCCTGACTTCCTTCCCCACACACGTGCACAAGCACATGCTATTAATCAATTGTTTTGCAAATTCTTGCAGAATTCTACTTGGCCAACCAATGCTTTATGTAGTATTCTGATCATAGTTCTTTGAATAAAAGTTGAAAATGTTATTTTAACAGTGTGATGTTTTGTTATATTCATCATTTTCTTTATTTTTTTGAGTGAAAAATACTTTTTATTTTTACAGACTGCATTTTGATTCATTGTACACAAATGGGGTACAACATTTCATTTCTATGGTTGTGCAAGATGCAGATTCATACCATTCGTGTAATCATATGTGTACATAGGGTAATGATGTCTGTCTCATTCCACCATTTTTCATACCCCTCTTGCTCTCATTTCCCTCTACATAGTCTAAAATTCCTCTATTCTTCTTTCACCCCCCCCACCCCCCCAAACCCCCATTATATATCATCATCCACTTATCAGGGAAAACATTTGGCCTTTGGTTTTTTGGGATTGGCTTATTTCACTTAGCATGATATTCACCATTTTCTAACATTTTTAATGTGGAATATGGGCCTATGAACAAACACTCACATATGCAAACATCTCCTAATTCTGAAAAGTAATGTATTTCTGGATTCCAGGGCTTAAAAAGAACTCGATATCAAGTCTTGTACACTTTCCTGCAACCTATCAGTACTATTAGCACAAAAGATACAAAGATACTCAGTGTTTCCTTAGTATTTTCTTTGCTTCAATATTCTTTACCACTGAGTACTTTATTTTCTGTAATTCAATTTGGAGCTTCTTTTGACCAAATAAAAATTCTTTTAAGCATTTCTCTTGGAATTCTAAGCAGTGTGATACTAAGCATGCATAATTAAACCTCTGTGGAATCATCCATCTGCAGTGAAATCATTTTTAATGTATTAATCTAATTCATGTTGCTTCTTTTGTATTTGGCATGAGTTTTAACACATTTACAAATAGTACTTTTTGGAAGGGGGAGCTTTTCTATTCTCTTTCTTTCTTTGCTCTCAAATACAGAATTGATAAGTTTCCATATATAGGTAGCATTAACATTTCATAGTTCTGTGAAGTCACCCCTCTTCTGCAGCCTTGTTCATTAATCCTGCTTCTAGAATCTTGAGTTTGACTTATCATTGTGGTAAGTGATCTCTAAACAATGTTTTTTTAAAATGGCTCTACTGCTTTTACTGCACATCATTTTCAGAAAAATGACCATTTAGCTAGAAAAAGAGAAAAGTTATTGGGGTGTACACACACACATACACACACACACACACACACAATTTTGCATTATTTCCCATTATGTTGTTCAATTAGTGAGTGACAAGATATTTCACTTTGTGAATCAGATAATGTCTATCTTTGAGAAAGAAATTATATACTTGAAAAATTCAAAAATTAATTATATATAATTATATTATAATTAGAAATTAATAATTATAATTATAGCAAAATAGAAACTTAATGTATTTTTTTCAATTTCATTGTAATTACAGAAAATTCAGAAAATGCAAACACAACATTATAAATGATTTTTGAAAATCAATTTTGTGGCAACTTTTTTTTTTTTTTTTTTGCAGTGCTGGGGATTGAACCCAGGGCCTTGTGCATGCTACAGTGACACAGCTACCTCAATGTTTATAGCAGCTCAACTCACAATAACTAAACTATGGAATCAACCTAGGCATCCTTCAACAGATGAATGGATAAAGAAAATGTGATACATATATACACATACATATATGTATATATATATGATAGAATATTACTCCGCTTTAAAGAAGAATGAAATTACGGCATTTGCTGATAAATGGATGGAGTTGAAAAATATCATGCTAAGGAAAATAAGCCAATCCCAAAAACCAAAGGCTGAATGTTTTCTCTGATATGCAAATGCTAATTCACAATAAGGTAAGGGACTGCTAGAGAAAAGGAGAGTTACTTTAGGTAAAGGGAAGTGAAGGGAGGGGAACAGGTATGGGGATACAAAGGATAGTTGAGTGAAACAGACATTATAACCTCATGTACATATATGACTGCAGGACCGATATGATCCTACAATAAGTACAATCAGAAAAATGAGAAATTACACTCCATTTATGTATGATTTATAAAAATGTATAAATGCATTCTACTGTGATGTGAAACTAATTATAACAAATAAAAATTAATTTAAAAAATCAATTTTCTGAATCCACTTACATGTTAAGCATGTAATCCCTTAACAAAATTGTTAAATTATGTTCTGTTTTTATTTTCAGAAACAAATTCACTATATAAAAAATTATAAAATTATATCAAGAATGAAACTTGAATAATTATTTTTTAATTAATAGCCAATAAATAAGGAAAGCTAAAATGAAAACTGAAATAATTAACAAATCAATCATTTTGATTATCAATAACTAATAGTAGTTTATTAATAACAATAAAATTCAAATTTAAATAATTTCAATATGAAAATTCAGAGAAAAATATTAATAAAAACTTAAGATTTCACTTGTTTCTACAAAACAAAGAACTTCATTGATAAATATGATTCAAGACTGAGATAAAAAAGTGAGTGAGAAAATTTCCATGTCATCATTAAATGTTTGCCTAAAAATAAAAATGAAATAAAAAACCAGGTGGTATATCTTGGCCCTATTTGAATATATGACCATCTACTATCTTGGCCCTATTTGAATATATGACCATCTACCAAAAAGATCTGGTATAATTTGTAGAATTTACAAGAGGAAGATGTGGAATTTCTTGTCTTCACCTAACTCTCCAAGAAGTAAGTATACTATTTTGACTGGCATTTTTGAGTTCTGCCCCTGGGGAGACAGGAGATTAGATGATGGTTTAGAATATGTCTGTCCCAGGTCTAAAACTGTCTCATCAGTCAAAGCCCAAACATTCTATATAACATTTTTTCAGAATATCAGTTTTAATCCTAAAAAATTACTTGTGGAAACTGAAATTAAGTAAGTTACCTAGACATAAGTCCAGAGACATAGTTTCTGTATTATGTTCAATGCCACAAAACATCCATGAAGCAGAAAATTCATTGTTCTCCCAGGATTAGGTACTGGGGATGGTACCAATATTGGTGATTTTCAGAGGCGGCATCTAGATCTCTTAGCAAAGGAAGGGTAAAGAACTTTTCTAAATTATCTATTTCCAAACTTAAATACTAAATGTTAAGGATTTGATGTTCAACATTAAATGTCATGTTTATATTATAAGATACAAATATATACCTATAATTAAATACTATTATATTTAATAGCATCTCAAAAATAAACTCAACCAAATATATCATTAATTTTCAATACCTTCATAAAACTTTCCAAACTTACTGCAAAAACAGAATGATGATTAGAGTTTGTAATCAGATAAGTAGAAAGAACTAGACATTCTTAAATGCTAAAAGTAATACTGAATCAGTAGTCAATAATATAGCTCCTAAGACGTTCTGATTCTTTTACCACCAAACACCACAGTTGCTGATAAAAGTATAATAAAAGAGGTAATATGGTTTGAATCTGGAATGTCCTCCAAAAGCTTATGTGTTGAAGACAATGCAGAATGTCCAAATGTGGGGCTTTTAGGAAATGATTGACTCATGAGGAGTCTGACCACATCAGTGGATTAGTAATTTGAATGGACTACTAGATGGTAAATGTAGGCAGATGGGGCATGGCTGGAGCCTGTGGGGACTATATCTTATCCCTGGTTCACTCATTAGCAGTCTCTCTTTCTCTCTCACTCTCTCCCCTCTCTCTCTCTGCTTTACTGACTACCAAGAGTTTAGCAGCTACCCTTTGCCACATTGTCCTGCCTCATCTCATACCCAGAGTAAAGAGCCAGCTGACTATGGACCAAAACTTCTGGGACTGTGAGCCAAAATAAATCTTTCACTTTTCCAAGTTGTCTGTTTCAGGTATTTTGGTCACAGCAATGAAAACCTGACTAACATAAGAGGCACTAATGGTAAATGAAGAGATAGTCCAGAAGAAAACTACTTAATTTGACTGGAGATAAATAGAGTCTGTAAGATTGCTACAAAATGGGGAAATTCAGATAGAGAAAATACCATTGACAGAGCTACAAGATACATAAGACAGGTACGAATCTACTCTACGGAGTGCAGGGTTATTGCTACCTAAAGAGAAGGAAAACAGGCTGCAGGAGAGGCTGCACAGATGCATAAACATTAGAGCATTCAGAGACTTGTGTGCCATGCTGAGGAGCTAGAACACATCCCTGTAATCCAGTGGTGTAACTGCATTGGGGGAAGGTGTTGGTATGATTGGTACTACAGAAAGAGAAGACTGAACAGGAAAGAGGGGGAAAGGGTAGGGTGGGAGGATGATTTAAATATGAAATCAAGATGACCACTGATAGAACTGTGGTCACAAAGTCATATTAGAGAGGGTAAGAACCTAGTTATAGCAGACAGTGTACTTATATCAGTAGGCACCATCAACAGAACCTCATAATTGATTTTATAGAGTGAGGGTATATAAATGTGATAATAGTAAATTATAAAGTTAATATGCAAAACAAGTAACTTTTCTAAACACCATTAAGAAATTACAAAAGAAAGTTCCACTTAAAACAGTAATTTGAAAAAAGGTCTAAGTATAAACCCAATAATGGAAAAGATGCTTTACCATACTTTAAATACCTATTGAGGAACATAAAGAGTAAACAAATTTGTAGACAAATCATGTTCTTGTATGAGATGACTTAATACACTTGCCAATTCTATCAAAAACAATATAAATTAAAAGATCTAGACAATATTGAAAATGTCCACAAGCATTGTAAATATCAATTCAAAAAATAAGAGGAAAAGCATAATGATTTCTAAAAAGACAAGTTGTTATAATTAAATCAGTGTGTTAATGGATTTATTTTTAAAGAGACAAATGGAGAAAACAGTAAAAAATAAAACCTAATCCAGATGGGGATTTATTTTATCGTAAAATTAACATTTCAATTAAGGATAACCTCCTGGCTTATTCATTCCTATCAGGTTTTTATTCAGATGTTACCCTCTCAGCAAGGTCTTGACTCTCAAATTGCACCTCACTCTAATCTCCCTATTCCTTTTCCCTGTAATAATTGTCTCTTTATTACTTGCCACCACCTAAGAAATTACACATCATTTTTACTTATTTTTCTTATTCAAATTCTCCAGCTAGATTGCATGCTTCCTGAAAGCAAGGATGCTTCTTCTATTCTGTTCACTGCCTACAGGACTACCTAGAACAAACCAAGACTTCAAAACATATTTGATGAGTCAAAGAAAGAATGAATAAAAGGCCAAAGAAGAAAATGTAGAGAAAGTGGTGAAATTAGAGCAACAAGGAAGGGAGGAATGGCAGTAGCACTGTAAGTTGCAGAGGGACCTAGTTAGGTAAGCAGACCAAAGTGTTTGTCCATTAGAATAAACATTAGGATGTCAGTAATAACTTTGGCAAGAGTTGTTTGGGAAACAATCAGCCCCTTCATCTCTTGCGTTTCCATACATGTCTGTTGTTCTAGAATATCTTTTCAAGGATGTCTGAATAGTGAACAGCTTTAGAAGATGTAGTATCTATCTCTAGAGTAAAAGGGAGGTTTGCTTAAAACATTGGAATATGGATATTGTGTCTCCCTTCTAGAGCATGGCATGCTTACTGGCCATTAGAAAAAATCAGGGACTCTTCATCCCTCAGGATGTCTCTTCTGTAATGCAACCCACTGAGTGTACAGGGATTAACTCTTGCTTCTCATGTTCCCTTATGGACACTGTGGTCCATAGGACAGATGCAAAAGATATGATACACTTGTTTCTGGCTTTTCTGTGAGTAATAAATTGCCCTTCATCTCTAATCCAGGACTCTTGGTCTCCTGCCAGCATCCACTAAATTATGGCAGACTAACTTATCAGTATGAAAGTGGGGTGAAATCTCAGATTTTTATAGTTCTAGAGAGATAGATGGCAAAATGACAGGAGTCTGTATATACACACAGATACTAGCAGTGATGTAGTCAATTGCTTCCACTCAGTATAACACCTTAGAAACCTCACCTCAACTTGTCTTTCACCTAGATGACATTTGACTACATCATAACACTTATGCAGGACAATTCAACATGGTCATTTATCTAGCTATGATAACTGTAATTTATAAGTAATATACTCACTCTGACTAGCCCTATAGTTTCAGGAGAATGAAAGAGACATGGAACAGAAATTATCAGATTGTATGAACATTAAACAGAGCTATTCAAAGCAACCCATAAAATCATGAGTAGGAAATAAATATTTTTGTATGCCACCGAGATTTTAATGCAGTGTGTTACGCAGCAATAGCTGCCCGATACAAGACTTAAAATGTCAACCCCTTTGATTGTGATAAAAGCTTACTTCTCCCTTATGCCACAGTCTAGAGTTTGGTAATACAAGACTACTATGGTGGCTCTGCTATAAAAGTTACCCAAGAACAAAAGCCACTACTATCTTGTTGATCTGCCCTCCTCCTCACCTCCCAAAAGTCATCTTTACTTTGTATTCCATGGTAACTCAAAATCCTTACCTATGTTCTGAAAACAATAGTGTGGAGAACATGCAGCAAAAGCACAACCAGCTTCCCTTTTAAAAAATCCTAGATTTCACACCCACCAAGTTTCCTCACATCTCATCAGTGAAATATAAGTCACATGACCACAACTAACTTCAAGGGAGGTAAGGAAACTTGTTTTATTTTTGGCAGTCTTGTATATAGCTTCTATAAATCAGGAGCTATCTCACTGTGAAAGAAAGAAAAAAGGAAAATTGGGTAGGACTAATAATCTTTGTTACAGTCTGTGTGGCACCCCAAATATTCACTCAAAACTGGGAGCACATATCCATCACCTCCACAAGGGAGAGGTCTGATTGATTACTGCACCCAGCTAAAAGTCCCTCATTTCTGGTGACATGTAGTCTCTTGCATTAAGGATAGATATGGAGACTCTGGTTTAGCAATCTATAAACTAAAATATAAGTTTATCTGTCTCTAACACACTCAACACTCAGGCTTATCAAAAGACTGAACATGGCAGTCTAAACTGTCCCTCACCAGCAAAGGGGAACTGGGAAGCACAGCAGTCACTGGGCCACGGCAATAACTGCCTACCACTAGGCAAAAATCACATTTTGCTTGATCCCACCATGGAGAAAATCCCCTTGCTTAGGCCCATCTGAAAACTTTGGTATTACACTGAAGAAATGGCCTTTTTTCCCAAAGCCCTTGTCTCTACATTCTGCTAGGTGCCTTCCTATCTTTGTTCTCCATTGCCATAAATTGAGTAGGCATTATAGAGATTATTCTTCTTGGAAACTGAAAGGTTGTTGTAGCCTGCTTCTTGCTGGTCCAGGGATTGGCAACCCAGAGATTTCCTTAGAGGATGAACTATTACAGGCTTTTGCAGGCCATGTTGTTGTTCTTTATTCACACAATTCCCTCTAAAACTTAGTAAGCTTCCAGGCAATTTGTCTTGGATTATTTCCATATGTAAAAGCAATGATGGCCAAAGATCTAATCTAGATACAGTTTTTAAGCCTAAAGATGCTTGTCTTTTCCTTATTACCCTATGGCTTTACTCAGTCCCTCTTTGGAAAGAAGCTGCATCCAGGCTATCTGAACCATTTTGTTTGGATGGTAAAGCAATATCCTTAATTTGATTTTGCCTCTGGTCTGGCTCCCAAATCTGGCAGAGCATCAAGCTTATCTCCTACTGAGGTAGTGGCTTTGAAGCCACCAATTGCTATTGCTTTGGTTTGAAATACAGAAGGAGTTGACTTTTTCAACCCTAAAAAGCCTAAAATTATAGGACTCTCACTGAAATCATATTGCTAACCCAGCACAAAAACTTTCTTAGCAGAAGTGCTTCCCTTCCCACTTCTGCTTGCATACTGATTAACTCTAGTCTGAGTTCATCTTTATCAGAGGATTTATGGAAGAGCAAGAAGCAGTCAACACACACATTAAGATTCTGCAACTCTTCTATGATTTCTCCTAATGTCACGGTCTCAGTTGGTATGTGCTCAGCCTTCTGAGATATTTCAAGCTATGATTATACCAATACTTTGTCCCACCATCCTTAAGAATCAATCACATTTTAGCCTCAAATATTTCAGTCTCTTCCTTCTGTCTCCCAAATGCTGAACATAATGTGCCACATATCTAGGTTATATCTCTTTATGTGCCTCACTTCTGGCACAAAATTCCATCTTAGCTAGGTTGTAGGTTTGGAATGTGCAACAGAAATTCAAATATAGTACATCAATAAAACAAAGGTTTGTCTTCTCTCATTATAGTCTGAAGGTGGTCCAGGGCTCTTATGGAGACACGGGCTCTACTATGTAGCTCTGTCATCTCTAAAATATAGCTCTTTTATACATGGTACAAGAGAACTTATCACCATAACCTCCAAAGCAATAGGATGAGGAAAAGTTCAACAGAACAGTTGACCTTTCCTCCCTTTGAAGACATGTCTGGAAGTTGCAGAAATCATCTGCAAGGAAGTTTACAAAATGCATAGGAAAAGGTGAAGAAGTATCAGTGCAGATACTAACAACCTTGGCTACTAGAAAGTTTCATAGCCCTTATAAGCTTGCAGCCTGAATAGATAAGAGCCCTGAAATCTGCATGGTAGACTAGCTTTTGGAAAGGAATTTACTTTTCTCCCAGCAAACTCCCAGAGTGTTACAGCCAGGAGCCATACTGAGAGGAGACCTTGAAGGTCCTGTCTATTCCTGCCTTTGGAGCCCCACAGACATTCCACTGTACTGGTTCAGCAGATAGCTGTCTCACAGGCCAGACTTGGCTAGAGGGACTCTGACGCAAACCTGCTGAGAATACTACAGAAGGGGAATGGGTGTTTCCGTGCAGAGGGGAACAGAGGCAGTCATCCACAAGAACTAGGGATGGCAAAGCCTGGCCTCTGAGACCAGGGCTGTGGCCAATGGTGTGTGGTTTTGTATGAATGCCAAGACTGAGGGAGGTTACCCACAGTTCCCACCATCCCTCTCCTAGCTCTGTGCAAGGGCATTTGTTGCCAAAATGTTGAAGAAAGAAAGCCAGTTTCCACTGCTCCCACAGAATCACCCTGGGGTAGTTTTGAGCAATGCTCTGTAGCCCTGACTAGCCCTGCACCTGAAGCACACAACCCAAGGAGGTTCAGAAAGAAGCTCTGCCCAACAATGGGCACATTCTGCTCTCAGTGAGCTTCTGAATTTTGCCCCACTCCAGTCAAGACCCACTCCAGTTGGATCACTGGTGGGCAATGCCACTAAAAGAATGGAGAATAAAACCACCCAGTTGTCACACCATTCCCAGGTGTCACACCTGGAGGGTAATCTGAGATTCTACTCCTGAGCAGGCATGTCCACAATAGCAGCAGAAATGAATAACACAACCTTTCCTAACTCTGCACTTACATGGGCCCCCTGCATTGGTCACCCCTCCTCTTGTCTGATCATGCACTGCTCATAAGATGGGATGTGAGTGCCACCACAGATGGGGAGCAATGACTACTACCCTGTCTACCTAAACTGATACCAGTGTCTAATCAGAGAACAAATACTTCATTCCCCTCAGTTCTGCTGGAGCAGCCACCACAGAGACCCTTACGAGTAACAGAGCCAATATCAATAGAACCTAAGGAAACCTATCACCTGATAGTGACCAATATTCCCACTGGAGAAGTGACCACACAGGTGTACACTGCTACACACACCTGCCTGAACTGTTAATGCATCCCTACTCTTGCATGACCCACAGAGACAGTGGGAAAGGTTGTGTTATACAACTCCAATATAGGACATATTGTGCCCAAACTCACTAGTCACAGCCAAAGAAGCTGCAGAAAGATTACACTGTGATGCCTAGTTGGAAATAAACTCAACATTGCATAACAAACCTCAACACACAACTTTAGAAGAAAGTTCCTTGTTAAAAGGGTCATCCATACATTGCTTGTGGGGTTGCAAATTAGTGCAGCCACTCTGGAAAGCAGTGTGGAGATTCCTCAGAAAGCTTGGAATGGAACCACCATTTGACCCAGCCATCCCACTCCTTGGCCTATACCCAAAGGACTTAAAATCAGCATACTACAGAGATACAGCCACATCAATGTTCATAGCTGCTCAATTCACCATAGCCAGATTGTGGAACCAACCTAGATGCCCTTCAGTTGATGAATGGATAAAGAAACTGTGCCATATATATACAATGGAATATTACTCCGCCATGAAGAATGATAAAATTATGGCATTTGCAGGCAAATGGATGAAATTGGAGAATATCATGTTAAGTGAGATAAGCCAATCTCAAAAAACTAAAGGACGAATGATCTCGCTGATAAGCAGATGAGGACATATAATGGGGAATAGGTGTGGTTAGCGTTAGGGTTAGGGATAAGGAGGGTGGTACAAATGGAGGAAGGAAGGACTGTATAGAGGGAAAAGGGGTGGGAGGGGTGGGGGGGGAAGGGAAAAAAATAACAGAATGAATCAAGCAACATTGCCCTATGTAAATTTATGATTTTTAATAAAAAAAAAGAAAAAAAAGGGTCATCCATAAATGTGGTACAGATATCCATTTTGCCAGATGCACAAATATCAATAACATAGGAACCCAAGAAATATGATAAATAAGGTAATAAGACACTTCCTAAAGTTTATAACTCTAGCAACAGGTTCTAAAGATACCCAAATAAATGAATGCCTAATGAAAAATTCAAAAGAATGATTTTTTTAATCATATAAAGTATAACAGAATACACATAAACAGATTAATTAGGAAGACTATGTAAGACATAAATGAGAAATTCAGCAAGGGCAGGTTTTGAAAAGTAATCATAAATCTTAGAAATGAAGAGCTGGGAGGGTTTCAAGATGGCGGCCTAGAGGGTGGCTGCATTTCATGTTGCTCCAGGACTCAGGATTCAAAAGAGGAGATATTGAGACACTTGGGACCAACTCAAAGCAGCCGGGTGAGTCTCTCCCATTGGGGAGGCGTCCCGGATGGGACAGTGGTCCCGGAACGCAGGAAACTTTGTGAAGTAGAGCTGCCAGTGAGACGCCCCTCCCCCCGATGGAGCAGTGAACTCGGACAACTAGGAGCGCCGAAAAGGAGGCCGCTCAGCACAGCGCTGGGACTCGGAGCAACCGCTGGGGATCCTGCGGCTGCCCAGGGGAGGAGTGGCGAGGAGAGCTGTGTGGACTCAGGACACCGGGGCCTGCCCTGAGGAGGAGGAGGAGGAGTGTGGCCACTTGGATTCGGAGAGACTGCACCAGAGCTACAGGCAGTTGCCAGAAGAGAAACTCCGCGGCGAGCTGTTTGGACTCGGACCACTTCTGAACCCCGGGGCCTGCCCTGAGGACGAGGAGGAGGAAGAGGAACGCGGCCGCTTGGATTCGGGGTGACTACACCAGAGCTTCAGGCGGTTGCCAGAGGAGAGGCTGCGTGGCGGGCTGTTTGGACTCGGACCACTTCTGAACCCCGGGGCCTGCTCGAAGGAGGAGGAGGAGAAGCGCGGCGGGTCCTTTGGACTCGCAGTGACTGCATTGGCGCTCCAGGCGGCTGCTCAGAGGAGAAGGCGAGTGGTGAGTTGTTTGGACTTAAAGGGACAGCGCCTGAACACAGGGGGGCTGCCTGGAGAGGAAGCGTGGTGGGTCGCTTGGTCTTGAGTGGCCGCACCAAGAGCTCCGGGCGGTTGCCCATAGGACCCGTGCAGCGGGTCACGTGGATTCAGAGCCACCCAGAGCGACCACTCCTGAACACTCGGGGGGTTATCTGGAGGAGGAGGAGGAACGGGGAGGGTCACTTCGACTCGGAGTGATTGATTGCCCAGGGCTACGGGTGGTTGGTGGGAGGTGGAGGCACGCAGTGAGTTTCTTGGACTCCTAGTGACCGCACCGGAATACTGGGCAGCTGTCTGGAGGAAGAGGCGTGTGGCGGGTCTCTGGGACTCAGAGAGATTGTACGGGGCCCCAGGTGGCTGCTCAGAGGAGGGGCCGCATAGCCAGGCAATTAGGGGCAGAGCAGGGTCCCAGGATCTAGGAGGCTTCTGGGTGGAAGAGCCGCACAGAGACAGGCTTAGGGCGGAGCAAAGGTTCCAGGCCTGAGGGCATATTCTCTGAGGAGGGGCAGCCTAAGGAGATTCATCTGCGAAGGGTGAGGCTCCCAGGCCCAGGAGGTAGGGCCGGGTCCCTGAGAACTTTGCAGAGGAAGGCAGCCCAGCCCAGGCAGTAGCTGTAAATTGAGGGGAACCTCTAGGAGGGTACTGATCAGCGAGACCTCCCCACCGGGTGAGTCTTCCCTGCCGGGTGAGGTTTCCCCACAAGGACGGTAAAACTAGAGACTCAGGCCCAAACAGGCCTTGCCTCAGCCCCGCAGCCTAGGTCCCCTTTGGATGACCATTGGTCAACAAGTGGAGGCACCTCTGCCCACTAGCAGGGATTATACCCCTCCTGAAGGCCACCACTCCTAGAGAGGCAGCTTCCTTGTGGAGCTCCGCATTATCAACTTCCTCCAAGACTTCAGCCTACTGAAGGCTAAGGGGGGATATATATAGAAATCTTCAGGGACATTGTAAGTCAATAGAGGAAATCTGCAATATCTCAGCGGTCAACTGATACCTGAACAATATGAGAAAACAAGGAAAGAAAATGCTCCAAACAAATCTAGATGTTACATCAATAAAACCCAATGACAGCATGACAGAAGAAATGACAGAAAAGGAGTTCAGAATGTACATAATTAAAATGATCAGAGAAGCAAACGATGAGATGAAAGAGCAAATGCAAGCATTGAATGATCGCACCAATCGACAGTTAAAAGAGCAAATACAGGAAGCAAAAGATCATTTCAATAAAGAGTTAGAGATATTGAAAAAAAACCAAACAGAAATCCTTGACATGAAAGAAACAATAAACCAAATTAAGAACTCCATAGAAAGCATATCCAATAGGATAGAACACCTGGAAGACAGAACCTCAGACATTGAAGACAAAATATTTAACCTTGAAAACAAAGTTGAACAAACAGAGAAGATGGTAAGAAATCATGAACAGAATCTACAAGAACTATGGGATATCATGAAAAGGCCAAATTTAAGAATTATTGGGATTGAGGAAGGCCTAGAGAAACAAGCCAAAGGAATGAACAATTTATTCAATGAAATAATATCAGAAAATTTCCCAAATCTGAAGAATGAAATGGAAAATCAAGTTCAAGAGGCTTATAGGACTCCAAATACACAAAATTACAACAGACCCACACCAAGGCAAATTATAATGAAAATACCTAACATACAAAATAAAGACAGAATTTTAAAAGCTGTGAGAGAAAAGAACCAAATTACATTCAGGGGGAAACCAATACGGATATCAGCAGACTTTTCAATCCAGACCCTAAAAGCTAGAAGGGCCTGGAACAACATTTTTCAAGCCCTGAAAGAAAATGGATGCCAACCAAGAATCTTATACCCAGCAAAACTTACCTTCAAATTTGACGATGAAATAAAATCCTTCCATGATAAACAAAAGCTAAAAGAATTTACAAAAAGAAAGCCAGCATTACAAAACATTCTCAGCAAAATATTCCATGAGGAAGAGATGAAAAACAAAGCAGCAAATCAGCAAAGGGAGGAATTATCCTAAAGGAATTGTCAAATAAAGGAGGAAACAAGTTGTGTCAAAGAAATAAATAAATAGAATTTAAAAAATGAACCAAATGACCGGGAAACCAAATCATATCTCTATAATAACCCTGAATGTTAATGGCCTGAATTCATCAATCAAAAGACATAGACTGGCAGATTGGATTAAAAAGAAAGATCCAACAATATGTTGCCTGCAAGAGACTCACCTCATAGAAAAAGATACCCATAGACTAAAGGTGAAAGGATGGGGAAAAACATACCATGCGCATGGACTCAGCAAAAAAGCTGGAGTATCCATCCTCATTTCCGATAGGGTGGACTTCAAGCCAAAGTTAGTCAGAAGGGATAAAGAAGGTCATTTCATACTGCTTAAGGGAAGCATAAATCAGCAAGATATAACAATCATAAACATCTATGCCCCAAACAGTGGCTCATCCATGTATGTCAAACAAATCCTTCTCAATTTCAGAAACCAAATAGACCATAACACAATAATACTAGGTGATTTTAACACGCCTCTCTCACCACTGGACAGATCTTCCAGACAAAAATTGAACAAAGAAACCATAGATCTCAATAACACAATCAATAATTTAGACTTAACGGACATTTATAGAATATACCATCCAACCAAGAGCGAATACACTTTCTTCTCAGCAGCACATGGATCCTTCTCTAAAATAGACCATATATTATGCCACAAAGCTAAGGTTAGCAAATACAAGAAGATAGAGACACTACCATGTATTCTATCAGATCATAATGGATTGAAGTGAGAAATAAATGAAAGAGTAAAACACAGAAACTATTCCAACATCTGGAGATTAAACAATATGCTATTATATGATGAATGGATAACAGAAGATATTAGGAAGGAAATTAAAAAATTCTTAGAGGTAAATGAGAACAAAGAAACATCATATCAAAATCTCTGGGACACTATGAAAGCAGTACTTAGAGGGAAATTTATTTCATGGAGCGCATTTAATAAAAGAAGTAAAACTCAACAAATAAACGACTTAACGCTACAGCTCAAAGCCCTAGAAAAAGAAGAACAGACCAGCACCAAAAGGAGTAGAAGACAGGAAATAGTTAAACTCAGAGCTGAAATCAATGAAATTGAAACAAAAGAAACAATACAAAAAATTGACAAAATAAATAGTTGGTTCTTCGAAAAAATAAACAAAATTGATAAACCTTTAGCCACACTAACAAAGAGAAGACGAGAGAAAACCCAAATCACTAAAATTCGGAATGAACAAGGAAATATCACAACAGACAGGATTGAAATACAAAACATAATTAGAAGCTATTTTGAAAATCTATACTCCAACAAAATAGAAAATTTCGAAGACATCAACAGGTTTCTAGAGACATATGAATTGCCTAAACTGAACGAGGACGACATAAACAATTTAAATAGACCAATTTCAAGTACTGAAATAGAAGAAGTCATCAAAAGCCTACCAAGAAAGAAAAGTCCGGGACCAGATGGGTTCTCAGCCGAGTTCTACAAAACCTTTAAAGAAGAGCTCATTCCAATACTTCTCAAGGTATTCCATAAAATAGAAGAGGAGGGAACCCTCCCAAACTCATTCTATGAAGCCAATATCACACTGATACCTAAACCAGACAGAGACTCATCAAGGAAAGAAAATTTCAGACCAATATCCTTAATGAACATCGACGCAAAAATTCTCAACAAAATTTTAGCAAATCGCATACAAAAACATATTAAAAAGATAGTGCACCATGATCAAGTGGGCTTCATCCCAGGTATGCAAGGTTGGTTCAACATCAGGAAATCAATAAACGTAATTCACCATATTAATAGACTTAAAGTCAAGAATCACATGATTATTTCAATAGATGCAGAAAAAGCATTTGATAAAATACAGCACCCCTTCATGCTCAAAACACTAGAAAAAATAGGGATAGTGGGAACATTCCTTAACATTGTAAAGGCCATCTATGCTAAGCCCATGGCTAATATCATTCTAAATGGTGAAAAACTGAAAGCATTCCCCCTAAGAACTGGAACAAGGCAGGGATGCCCTCTTTCACCACTTCTATTCAACATCGTTCTTGAGACTCTGGCCAGAGCAATTAGACAAACCAAAGAAATTAAAGGGATACGAATTGGAAAAGAAGAACTCAAACTATCCCTGTTCGCTGATGACATGATTATATATTTAGAGGAACCTGGAAATTCCACCAGAAAACTCTTAGAACTCATAAGTGAATTCAGTAAAGTAGCAGGTTACAAGATCAATGCCCATAAATCCAACGCATTTTTATACATAAGTGATGAATCTTCAGAAAGAGAAATTAGGAAAACTACCCCATTCACTATAGCCTCGAAAAAAATAAAATACTTGGGAATCAATCTCACAAAAGAGGTGAAAGACCTCTACAATGAGAACTATACAACACTAAAGAAAGAAATTAAAGAACACCTTAGAAGATGGAAAGATCTTCCATGTTCTTGGATAGGAAGAATTAATATTGTCAAAATGGCCATACTACCTAAAGTGCTATACAAATTCAATGCAATTCCTATTAAAATCCCAATGACGTACCTTACAGAAATAGAGCAGGCAATTATGAAATTCATCTGGAAGAATAAGAAACCCAGAATAGCTAAAGCAATCCTTAGCAGGAAGAGTGAAACAGGGGGTATTGCAATACCAGATCTTCAACTCTACTACAAAGCAATAGTAACAAAAACGGCATGGTATTGGTACCAAAATAGAAAGGTAGATCAATGGTACAGAATAGAGGACACGGACACAAACCCAAATAAATACAATTTTCTCATACTAGACAAAGGTGCCAAAAATATGCAATGGAGAAAAGATAGCCTCTTCAACAAATGGTGCTGGGAGAATTGGAAATCCATATGCAACAGAATGAAACTAAACCCATATCTCTCACCATGCACGAAACTAAACTCAAAATGGATTAAGGACCTCGGAATCAGACCAGAGACCCTGCATCTTATAGAAGAAAAAGTAGGTCCAAATCTTCACCTTATTGGTCTAGGATCAGACTTCCTTAACAGGACTCCCATAGCACAAGAAATAAAAGCTAGAATCAACCACTGGGATAGATTCAAACTAAAAAGCTTTCTCTCAGCAAAGGAAACTATCAGCAATGCGAAGAAAGAGCCTACAGAGTGGGAGAATATCTTTGCCAATCATACTTCAGATAGAGCGCTAATCTCCAGAATCTATAAAGAACTCAAAAAACTCTACACGAAGAATACAAATAACCCAATCAACAAATGGGCTAAGGAAATGAATAGACACTTCACAGAAGAAGATCTACAGGCAATCAACAAACATATGGAAAAATGTTCAACATCTCTAGTAATAAGAGAAATGCAAATCAAAACTACCCTAAGATTCCATCTCACCCCAATTAGAATGGCGATTATCAAGAATACAAGCAACAACAGGTGTTGGTGAGGATGTGGGGAGAAAGGTACACTCTTACATTGCTGGTGGGGCTGCAAATTAGTGCAGCCACTCTGGAAAGCAGTGTGGAGATTCCTTAGAAAACTCGGAATGGACCCTCCATTTGACCCAGCTATCCCACTCCTTGGCCTATACCCAAAGGACTTAAAATCAGCATACTACAGAGATACAGCCACATCAATGTTCATAGCTGCTCAATTCACAATAGCCAGACTGTGGAACCAACCTAGATGCCCTTCAATTGATGAGTGGATAAAGAAACTGTGGTATATATATACAATGGAATATTACTCAGCCATAAAGAATGATAAAATTATGGCATTTGCCGGCAAATGGATGAAATTGGAGAATATCATGCTAAGTGAGATAAGCCAATCTCAAAAAGCCAAGGGACGAATGATATCGCTAATAAGTGGAGGATGACACATAATGGGGGGGGAGGGAAGGGTTAGTGTTAGGGTTAGAGTTAGGGTTAGGGAGGGGGGCAAGTATGGAGGAAGGAAGGACTGTATAGAGGGTAAAGAGGGGTGGGAGGGGTGGGGGGAAGGGAAAAAATAACAGAATGAATCAAACAACATTACTCTATGTAAATTTATGATTACACAAATGATCTGCCTTTACGCCATGTACAAACAGAGAAACAACATGTATCCCATTTGTTTACAATAAAAAAAAAAAAAGACTGTAAAAAAAAAAAAAAAAGAAATGAAGAGCTGTGTTAGATAAAAAAAAATTCAGTTGAAAATCTTGATGACAAGGTCAAGGAGAAGAAAGGATATTGGAGCTTGAAGGCAACTCTTGGAAATATCACATTCAGAAATTTTTTAAATAAAAAAGAATGAAGAGAACAAACAAGATATCTTGGATGCCATTAACAAATATCCCCATCATCAGTAAACCTAAAGAGGAAGAAATAAATAGAACAGAAAATCTATTCAATGAAAACAATAGCAGGAAACTTCTCTCAGCCTGGGAAAGACTTGGACATCCAGGTACAGGAGGCCTATGGACCCCAAATAGACATGATCAGAACAGATCCTCACCACTACACAGGATTATCAGACTGTCAACAGTTTAGGATGAATAAAGAATTTTAAAATCTGCAAAAGAAAAGCACCAAGTCTCCTTAAAGGAGTCCCTGATAAACTAACAGATTTCTCAGCAGAACCCTGTAAGCCTAGAGGTTATAAAATGCTATCACTCAAGATTCAAAAGAAAAGAACTGCTAAGCAACATTTCTCTATCCAGAAGTCTATTTCTTAGAATTTAAAAGAAATAAAGACCTTCCGAGATAGATAAGCAAAAACCAAGCGAATTCATAATAATCAGACCAGCCTAACAAAAGAAGGTTAACGGATGCTATAACCAGAAGTAAAGGAAAGATAACTACCATCATGATAGTATGAGAAAGTATAAATCCCACTAGAAGGACAGTTACCCAAGTGAGAAATAGAAAAGAATCAAACATTATCAATCGATATACCACCAATTAACAAAGATGAATGAGACAGGAAGAACCCAAGAAAGAACATTCAAAACAACCAGAAGAAAAATTTAAAAATGACACACGTGAATCCACACTTCTCATTAATAACATGGAATATAAAGGGTCTCAATTCTTCAGTTAAAATATAAGGACTTCTAGGTGGATCAAAAAACTAAACCCAACAATATGTCACATGTATGAAACTCAGATGGCCTATTAAGAACACACACAGATTGAAAGGGAAGGGGTGGAAAATGAGATTCCAACAAACGGAACCTGAAAACAAGCACTGAAATCAGGCAAATAAGAATAAACAACATCACAAAATGGTTACAATATAACCATGAAGGAATCAAATCATGAAGACAATGGCTAGAATTTTATATGTACCTATTGTCAGAGCACCCAAATTTGTAAAACAATCACTATTAGACCTAAAAGGAAAGATAGACTCAATATGATAATAGTTCGGGATTTCAATACCCTATTCTCATCAATGGATAAAGAATCTAGATCAGCCCCCCCAAAAAATAAACTCAACAAAGAAGTATTAGCATTAAACACACCATAGATCAAATGGAATTAAGTGATGTTTAGAGAACATTCAATGCAATAGCTGCATGATATGCATTCTTTTCACCAACACAAAGATATTTTTCTGGAATAAACCATATATCAGACCTTAAAAGCAAGTCTTAAAAATTCAGAAAACTGAAATCATATTCTGTATCTTTTATTCTCACAATGGAACAAAACTAGAAATCAACATCAAGATAAACTTTAGAACTTATTCAAATTGATGAAGACTGACAACACACTTTTGAATGAACAGTGGGTAACTAAAGAAGTCAAAAAGGAAATTTTAAAATTTCTTGAAACAAATGAAATGGAAACAAACTACCAAAACCTGTGGGTTACAGCAAAAATAGTACTAAGTAAAAAAAAAAAAAAAATGCGAGTACCTGCACACACCGTGTCAGAGAAAATAAAGACCAGAAACTTTGCAACTGATAGATGAAAACATAGAATCACCACTTCAACATACAGATGCAGGCATCAACTTCCTTAATAAAACCCCTAAAAATCAAAAATGAAAACCAAGAATCAAGAAACAAGATAGCATCAAATTTAAAAGCTTTTATACAGTAAAGGAAGCAATAAATAGTGCCTATGGAATAGGAGAAAATCTTTGCCACCCATTCTTTGGATGGATTATGAATATTCAGGATACATAAAGAACTCAAAACCCAACATCAATAAAAGCAAATAACCTAATCAATAAATGGGGACACGAACTAAACAGATATTTCTCAAAAGAAGAAATACATATGGCCAATGAATATTTTTTAAAATGGTCAACATCCTTAGCAATCAGGAAAATACAAATTAAAACTATTCAGAGAATTCATTTCACCCCAGCTAGAATAGCCATGATGAAGAACATAAATAATAATAAATGCTGGTGAAGATGTGTGGAGAAAGGAATACTTATAAATTGTTGGTGAGACCAAAAATTAGTATAACAACTGTGGAAATCAGTATGAAGAATCCCTCAAAAAGACTAGAAATGGAACCACCATACAACCTAGTTATTACACTTGTTGGTATTTATCCAAAAGAACTGAAATCCGCAAACTGTAGAACTACATGCACTCCAATGTTATGAAAGCACAATTAATTCACAATAGCCAATTTATGGAATCAGCTTAGGTATCCATCCACAGATGAATGAATAAAGAAAATGTTGTATATGTACACAACAGAGTTCTACTCAACCATAAAGAAAAATGGTATTGTGTTATTTGCTCAGAACTGGTTGAAACTGGAAAACATCATGCTAAGTAAAATACACCAGACTCAAAGTCAAGGGATAAATGTTTTCTCTCACATACAGAAGTTATAGGAAAAAAAATGAATTTTAAAAGGGGGAATCTCATGAAAATAAAAATAACAGTAGAATAGAGGAAGGGGATCAAGGAGGAGGGAAGGGATGGGGGAGAAACAAATGAAGTTGACCAAATTATGCTGTATTCAAGTAGGAATATATCACAATAAATCTCACCTTTATGTATAATTATAATGTACCAATTAAAAGATAAAAAATAGAAGGAAAATCAGTAGAGGATGGGTTTCAGGGGAGGGAGGAGTAGAAAGGGGCAACACTGGGAAGTAAAATGGAGCAAATTATGTTATGTGTATATATGAACACATTACAATGAACCCTGCTATTATGCATAATTGCAATGCACTAATAAAAAAAAGCAAAAAGAAACTGTAACCAAAATTGGAAGAAATAATAAGTATCAGAACAAAAATAAATAAAATAGAGTCTAGAAAATCAATTTAAAAGAACTGGTTCTTTGAAAAAATACACAAAATTGACAAAACTTTAGCTATATATTTACATATATATTTACATCTATATATATGAGTTCTTTGTAGAACTCAGAAAACCTAGCTAACAAAAGAATAATAATCCTACTTAAAAATGGATGAATGATCTGAACAGATACTTTTCCAAAGAATACAAATAGGCAAAAAATACATGAAAAATGATCAATATCATAGCCATCAGAGAAATGCAGATCAAAATTAAAATGAGATACCATTTCACAAACTAGCTATAATGAAAAAAAAGAAAAGTAACATGCTGGTGAAGAAGGGGAGAAAAAGGAACTCATATGCACTGTTGGTAAGAATGTAAATTAATACATCCACCATGAACTTCTTCAAAAAATTAAACATAAATCTATATATGACCCAGATGTCCCACTCCTGAGTATATATACTGGATGGAAATGAAGTCAGCATACAAAAAATATACTGCATGCCCATGTTTATTGGGGCATTGTGATTCACAATAGTTAAGATATGGAATTAGACTAAGTATTAGTCAATAAATGAATGGATAAAGAAAATGTTACATATGCAAAATAGAATATTATTCAGCCATAAAAATGAATGAAATTCTGTCATTTGCAGAAGAATGGACTGAGCCAGGACAGATAATGTTAAGAAAAATAACTCAGAAAGACAAGTATCATGTGTTCTTTCTCATTTATGGAAACCTAATAAAACAAAAACAACAAAACACCTATCTGAAAGTAATGGAGGAATTACCAGAGGGCTGAAAATGATCTAAGGTAGTGGGGAGGAAGTGGAAAGGAAGAGTGAGGGTAGGAAAAGTAGATGGGCATGATTAATGCATGATGTTACACATATAAAAATGGTACAGCAAATTCCATTAATTTGCACAATTGATGTTATTAATTGTAATAAAAGATGAAATAGATATTGTCAAGAAGGAAAAGAGATTTTTAACAAAATTTCCCAAGTTACTACAGAAAATAAAGCTTTTCCAAATTATAAAATTTATTTTAAGAAAGAAGTATTTACTTTTAAATTAAATATAAATTTAAACCCCCTTAACTCACATGAATGACAGTTACTCCAGAAGTAAATTAATTAATTGATATTTATTAATATAATTTTTATATCATACTAAGTTGGTAATGAAATACTCTTCATTTAATATTTTAGGAAAAATTACAAGTCATGGAAAATTGTGGCATGTAATTATTTGCTTAGATAGAATATTTTTTCAAGTAATTTAATGACACACACATGAACAATTTGACAGTAACCATCAAAATCATTTGTGCTTTTATTTGAAGAATAAAACAATTCATTTCTAATTTTGAGACAAGCACAACTTGGAGCATTACTTTCTTAAGGTATAGTATTCTCTCATTTTTCTATGAATGTTTCTCTTTCCTATCTTTTCATTACTAAAAGCAGAATTTTGCTATCATCGGACAATTTTCAGAAATACATAGCCATAGACACTGAGATATTTTATTTATAAAGCTATGTATTCCCATTAAGAGGAACGATTCATCTATGCATTTATGTAAACTGCTTGTTTTAACTACTCAAGTACATGGCATATCCACTGTTTCCAAGATATAACATCTTAGGAGAAAACTCATGACTTTAAATTATTGTGAGTCCTTTTTGTCCCTCTTAGCTTTGCATATTTCAGAATTAACAGATAAACAAAATAAAGGACAATAGGTGCCAGAAAACAACAGCTTTATACCTGCTATGCCACATCAAGAATCACTTTTTTGAAGTCCCCCGATGAGGGTAGGTTTTTGTTCCTTAAGCGTGGAAAAGGCCTAAATTTAGTACTTTATCTAGAATACAATATGAGTAAATAAGGTGGGAAGTGTTATTTTTCATTAAAAATAAACATTGATGAAAATATTATGGGAAAGATGTCAAGCTAAGAACAATTATTCCCCTCCTCTCAACTCCAGGCCCCCCTTAACATGAATAAAAGTATACTAAAAAACAGGGTATAAATTGTATAAGATCTGGAAATCTTATGCCAAAAATTATATACTTTCTTTAGAATAGAGCAAATAAAACAAATGAAATGAAGAACTAAGTGCTGACTCCCAATATTTTATCATCATAAAATAGTTTCTATTTGTATTTTCTCTTAGATATTCATATCTATAAGTGAGATTCAGATATAACATTCATTCAAAAAATACTTGTGTTTGTGTGTGTGTGTGTGTGTGTGTGTGTGTGTGTATGTGTGTGTGTATGTATGAACTAATCATGGTTCTTGGTCTTGGTATTCAGGAAATGTTCCTATCATCATACAGTTCACAATGCACTAGCATAAAGAACAATAAACTCTTCTGTGAATGTAGCACAGTATCACAGGAAGTAGAGGAGAGCTATATGGAACCATGCTGGTTTACAGCAGCTTAGACACTCACTACAGAACAAGTCACTCTCAAAATAAAGTGATTTTCAGAGCTACATATCAATGGCATTGGATAGCTGCTGAGCCAGAAGCAGAATTCAAACAGTGGGGTCAATAGGCAGGGACTCCTGAGGTGAAGAAGTCCTGATGTTCCAAGCAGCCAACACCTCAGGGAGACTAGACACAGCTTTTCCACATAACTAAATGGCTGCCAATCCAAACAGAGAACTGGAAATAGAAAACTGTCCCTAACTCACTTGCTTCTCTAAACCTGTCATGACAAATAAAAGAAGGGGACAGGACAAAGGGAATGGGAATGGGAACAGGAGAAGAAGGAAGAAGAAGCAGGAGGAGGAGGAAGAGAAGGAGAAGGACCAGGAGAGGAGGAGGATAAGAAGAGGAGGAAGAGGAGAAAAAGCAGAGGAGAAGAGGAGAAGGAGGAAGAGGAGGAGGAGGAGGAGAAAGGGGGAAGAAAAGAGGTAGAATGGAGTAAGGGAGTCAGGTAGAGAGTGCAGCAAAAATGGCAGGCAGAAGGGAGGCCGGAAGGCACTACAGAAATGTGACTCCTTTTAAGCTGGAGCCCCACATTCCATTGAGAACAGATTGCATGCCAGATACCATTGCAGACTCTGAAAAGAGCAGATGAAAATTTTTGCCCATAAACTCTCCTTTCTAATGGAGTAGGATCTAGCAAGAACTACAGATGAGTAAAATATATAGTATGTTAGACATAAATGCAATAAAGAAAAACTTCTCAAGGAATATAGAAGAGGAAGAGGCAGCTACTGTCAGGGAAAGGCAATGCAATTTTTAAATGAATCGGTCAGGGAAGGTCCCACTTACATGAATTGGGAAACAAGCCTGAAGGATGTGAGGGGCAAGTGATCATGATGTTATCTGGAAGAGAAGATTTCCAGACTAAAGTCTCTGAGGCTGGACAATATCTAGAGTACTTGAGGAACAGCATAGAGGCTAGGATGGCTGGAGTCCAGGAAGCAAGAGGTAACAAGATCGAAAGACAATGGATTAGACACATCTTGAGAGAGAAAGAGAAGTGAGTAATTCCTAGATGTGTAGCTAGGATTTTCATCTGCTTAAACAGAAAATCTTCAGGATAAACAGATTTGGGAGAGACTCTCAGGAGTTCATGTGTACTCAATAGTCAAAAGGATGTATACAGTAAACTATAGCAATGAGTCTACAGATCAGAGAGGTCAAAAATCATGCTAATAATTACATTATAATATATCCTTGTGATCTAAATCATCAAGGATGCCATGAAGACAAGAAGGAGAAGTTCAAGATTGAGCCACACAACAGTTCAATATCAGATGGTTGAAAAGACCAAGAGAAACTGGTAAAGAACACATTGTGAACATATCGAGAAGAAAACTGAGGAGTTTCAAGATGGCAAACTAGAAGGTGAGCATTCCATATTGCTCCAAGACTCAGGATTCAAGAAGAGGAGGTATTGAGAGACTCAGGACCAGCTCAGAGCCGCTGGGTGAGGTTCCCTGGCCTGGGCAGTAGTTCTAGACAGCAGGGAACTTCCCGGAGGAGAGCTGCCAGCAAGGCTTCCCCACTAGGTGAGTCTTCACAGCTGGGACAGGCGTCAACGTCAGGGTGGTAGAACCAAAGACCAGGCCCAGATCAGCTGGGTCCCAGCCCACAGTCTACTGCCCCTTCAGTTGACCATTGCTCAACACATGGAGGTGCCTCTGCCCACTAGCAGGAAATATAACCACCTGGAGGCCACCACTACTAGAGGGGCAGCTTCCTTTGTGAATCACTGCATTATCAAGTTCCTGAAAGACTTCAGGCTACTGAGGTTTAGTAGGTGAGTTATTGGAAACCTACAGAGACACTATAAGTCAATAGGGGGAAAACCGCAATATCTCAGATTTTCACTACTAGAGGGGAAGATATCTGAACAATATAAAAAAACAAGAGAAGAAAATGTCCCAAACAAACCTAGATGCTACAGCAATAAAATCAAATGACAGCATAGCAGAAGAAATGTCAGAAATGGAGTTCAGAATGTACATAATTAAAATGATCAGAGTAGCAAATGATGAGATGAGAGAGCAAATGCAGGCATTGAATAATCACACCAATCAACAGTTAAAAGAGCAAATGTAGGAAGCATAAAGATCATTTCAATAAAGAGATAGAGATTCTGAAAAAAAGTCAAACAAAAATCCTTGAAATGAAGGAAACAATAAACCAAATTAAAAAACTCCATAGAGAGCATAACCAATAGGATAGAACACCTGGAAGACAGAACCTCAGACATTAAAGACAAAATATTTAATCTTGAAAACAAAGTTGACCAAACACAGAAGATGGTAAGAAATCATGAAAAGAATCTACAAGAATTATGGGATATCATGAAAAGACCAAATTTAAGAATTACTGGGATTGAGGAAGGCTTAGAGAAAGAAACCAAAGGAATGAACAATCTATTCAATGAAATAATATCAGAAAATTTCCCACATCTGAAAAATGAAGTGGAAAATCAGGTTCAAGAGGCTTATAGGACTCCAAATATACAAAATTATAACATACCCACACCAAGACACATTGTAATGAAAATACCTAACATACAAAAAATAAAGACAGAATTTTAAAGACTGCAAGAGAAAAAAAATCAAATTACATTCAGGGGAAAACCAATACGGATATCAGCAGATTTTTTGACCCAGACCCTAAAAGCTAGAAGGTCCTGGAACAATATTTTCAAGCTCTGAAAGAAAATGGATGCCAACCAAGAATCTTATACCTGGAAAAACTTACCTTCAGATTTGACGACAAAATAAAATCCTTCCATGATAAACAAAAGCTAAAAGAATTTACAAATAAAAGACAGCACTACAGAACATTCTCAGCAAAATATTCCATGAAGAAGAGATGAAAAACAATGATGTAAATCAGCAATGGAAGGAACTTCCCTAAAGGAATAGCCAAATAAAGGAGAAACCAAGTCATGTTAAAAAACAAAAATGAGCTAAATGACTGGGAATACAAATCGTATCTCAATAATAACCCTGAATGTTAATGGCCTGAACTCATCAATCAAAAGACATAGACTGGCAGATTGGATTAAACCAACAATATGCTGCCTGCAAGAGACTCATCTCATAGAAAGAGATACCCACAGACTAAAGGTGAAAGGATGGGAAAAAAACATACCATGCACATGGACTCAGCAAAAAGCCGGAGTATCCATCCTCGTATCAAATAATATGGACTTCCAGCCAAAGTTAGCCAGAAGGGATAAAGAAGGACACTTCATACTGCTTAAGGGAAGCATAAATCAGCAAGACATAACAATCATAAATATCTATGCCCCAAATAGTGACTCATCCATGTACATCAAACAAATCATTCTCAATTCCAGGAACCACAACACAATAACACTAGGTGACTTTAGCATACGTCTCTTACCACTAGACAGATCTTCCAAACAAAAATTAAACAAAGAAAACATAGATCTCAATAACACAATCAATAATTTAGACTTAACAGACATATATAGAATATACCATCCAACAAAGAGCGAATACACTTTCTTCTCAGCGGTGCATGGATCTTTCTCTAAAATAGACCATATTCTATGCCACAAAGCTACTGTTAGCAAATACAAGAAGATAGAGATACTACCTTGTATTCTATCATATCATAATTGATTGAAATTAGAAATAAATGACAATAAAAAACAGAAACTACTCCAACAACTGGAGTTTAAATCATACACTATTGAATGGTGAATGGATAACAGAAGACATTGAGAAATTAAAATTTCTTAGAGGTAAATGAGAACAAATATACAACATATCAAAATCTCTGGGACACTATGAAAGCAGTACTTAGAGGAAAATTTATTTCATGGAGTGCATTCGATAAAAGAAGAAAAATAAATGACCTAACACTACAGTTCAAAGCCCTAGAAAAAGAAGAACAGATCAACACCAACATAGTAGAAGACAAGAAATAGGTAAAATCAGAGCTGAAATCAATGAAATTGAAACAAAAGAAACAATGAAAAAAATTGACAAAATAAAAAGTTGGTTCTCTGAAAAAATAGAATTGATAAACCCTTAGCCACATGAAGAAAGAGGAGAGAGAAAACTCAAATTACTAAAATTCAGGATGAAAGAGGAAATATCACAACAGCCACTATTGAAATGCAAAACATAATTAGAAGCTATTTTGAAAATCCATACTCCAATAAAATAGAAAATCTCGATAACATCTAGATACATATGATTCACCCAAACTGAATCAAGAGGAAATACACAATTTAAATAGATCAATTTCAAGTAATGAAATAGAAGAAGTCATCAAAAGCCTACCAAGAAAGAAAAGTCCAGGACCAGATGGATTCTCAGCCTGGTTCTAGAAAACCTTTAAAGCAGAGCTCATTCCAATACTCCGCAAAGTATTCCGTGAAATAGAAGAGGAGGGAAAACTTCTAAACTCATTCTATGAGGCCAATATCATGCTGATACCTAAAGCAGACAGAGAAACTTTGAGGAAAGAAAATTTCAGACCAATATTCCTAATGAACATTGATGCAAAAATTCTCAACAAAATTTTAGCAAATTGCATACAAAACATATTAAAAAGATATTGCACCACAATCAAGTAGGTTTTATTCCAGGGATGCAAGGTTGGTTCAACATAGAGAAATCAATAAATGTAATTCACCATATCAACAGATATAAAGTCAAGAATCACATGATTATTTAGATGCAGAAAAAGCATTTGATAAAACACAGCACCCCTTCATGCTCAAAACACTAGAAAAAATAGGAATAGTAGGAACATTCCTCAACATTGTAAAGGTTATCTATGCTAAGCCCATGTCTATATCATTCTAAAAGGTGAAAAACTGAAAGCATTCCCCCTAAAAACTGGAACAAGTCAGGGATGCCTTCTTTCACCACTTCTATTCAACATTGTACTTGAAACTCTAGCCAGAGCAATTAGACAGATCAAAGAAATTGAAGGGATATAAACAGGAAAAGAATGAACTCAAACTATCCCTATTTGCAGATGACATAATTCTATATTTAGAGGAGCCAGGAAATTCCACCAGAAAACTTCTAGAACTCATAAATAAATTTAGTAAAGTAGCAAGATATAAAATCAATGTTCATAAGTCTAATGTATATTTATTCAAAAGTGATGAATACTCAAAGAGAATTTAGGAAAACTACCCCATTCAAAATAGCCTCAAAAAAATTAAATACTTGGGAATCAATCTAGCGAAGGAGGTGAAAGACCTCTACAATGAGAAATACAGAACACTAAAGAAAGAAAGAAATTAAAGAAAACCTTAGAAGATGGAAAGATCTCCCATGTTCTTGGATAGGCAGAACTAATATTATCAAAATGGCCATACTACAAAAAGTGCTATACAGATTCAATGCAATTCCAATTAAAATCTCAATGACGTGCCTCACAGAAATAGAGCGAGCAATCATGAAATTCATCTGGAAAAACAAGAGACCCAGAATAGCTAAAGTGATCCTTAGCAGGAAGAGTGAAACAGGGGGTATCGCAATACCAGAACTTCAACTATACTACAAAGCAATAGTAACAAACACAGCATGGTATTGGTACCAAAATAGGTAGATAAGTGGTACAGAATAGAGGACATGGACACAAACCCAAATAAATAAAATTTTCTCATATTAGACAAAGGTGCCAAAAACATGCAATGGAGACAAGACAGTCTGCAACAAATGGTGCTGGGAAAACTGGAAATTTATATGCAACAGAATGAAACTAAACCCCTATCTCTCATCCTGCACAAAAATCAACTCAAAATGGATTAAGGACCTCAGAATCAGACCAGAGACCCTGCTCCTCAAAGAAGAAAAAGTAGGTCCAAATCTTCATCATGTTGGCTTAGGATCAGACTTCCCTAACATGACTCCCAAAGCACAAGAAATAAAAGCAAGAATCAATAACTGGGATAGATTCAAACTGAAAAGCTTTTTCTCAGCAAAGGAAACTATCAGCAATGTGAAAAGAAAGCCTACAGAGTGGGAGAATATCTTTGCCACTCATACTTCAGATAGAGCACTAATTTCCAGAATCTATAAAGAACTCAAAAAACTCTACACCAAGAATACAAATAATCCAATCAACAAATGGGCTAAGGAAATTGAACAGATACTTCACAGAAGATCTATAAGCAATCAACAGATATATGAAAAAATGTTCAACATCCCTAGTAACAGAAATGCAAATCAAAACTACCCTAAGATTCCATCTCACCCCAATTAGAATGGCAATTTTCAAGAATACAACCAACAATAGGTGTTGGAGAGGATGTGGGGGAAAAGGTACACTCATACATTGCTGGCGGGGTTCTAAATTAGTGCAGTCACTCTGGAAAGCAGTGTGGAGATTCCTTAGAAATCTTGGAATGGAACCACCATTTGACCCAGCTATCCCACTCCTTGGCCTATACCCAAAGGACTTCAAATCAGCATACTACAGTGATACAGCCACATCAATGTTCATAGCTGCTCAATTCACAATAGCCAGATTGTGGAACCAACCTAGATGCCTTTCAATAGATGAGTGGATAAAGAAATTGTGGTCTATATATACAATGGAATATTACTCTGCCATAAAGAACAATAAAATTATGGCATTCCCAGGCAAATGGATGAATTTGGAGAATATCATGCTAAGTGAGATAAACCAATCCCAAAAAAGCAAAGGATGAATGATCTCACTGATAAGCAGATGATGATACATAATGGGGGGTGGGAGGGAGGCGAGAATGGAAGAAGGATGGACTATACAGAGGAAAAAAGGGTGGGAGGGGTCAGAGGAAGGAAAAATAACAGAATGAATCAAACATCATTGCCTTATGTAAATGTATGATTACACAAATGGTATGCCTCTATTTCATGTACAATAAGAGACACAAATTGTACCCCATTTGTTTACAATTTAAAAAAGAAGAAAACTGAGGAAAATCCCAAAGCTAAGTGGAAAAAAGTGTTACAAGTGAGAAAAAAAAAATCAGCAGTATCAAGTACTTCTGTTGACTCAAATAAGATGAGAACTAAGATTTGACCATTGGATTTATTTTATTATCTTCAATCTCAATGTGAACTCCCATTGTGGTGGTTTTATTTTGTTTTGTTTTTGTCAAAGCCATTGATGAATTCTTAGTGGCTAGAACAATTCCTGGTGAATAATTCATGTCAATTAAAATATATTTATAAATGAATGCATTAATTTGTGAATATAAACATAAATCCAAAATGAAATGGAAAATATTTTATGATGGTTAAATGCTTATAAACATTTTTAGATAAAAAATATAGATGATTACTATAAAAATTATGTTCTAGATGGCACCAGTATGAACATACTCAGAGTTACAGACAATATATAGAAAACTTGGAAATAAAACAAAAAATTGCATTCCTAATATTGTCTTTAGCATCCAGATTATTATACCTAACGCACATTTACAAACATGGCCATTTTACAAAAACTTTTGCAGTGATAAACTACAAATTATGATTTTTAATCCCAAATCAATTTCTTTCTAAAAGGAATATTTAGCTATATTTAAAAAGTGCTAAAGGTCTCCACCGGAATCACATTAGTTACTCAACATTTCATAGCATGCTTGTGTTCTTAGAGTTTATGATCATGCCATTATAACCAATCTGAGTCTGCCCTGTCCAAATGTTGTGTAAGATTTCAATAAAGCTCTGTTTATACTTCAAAATGACATAAAATTTCAACACCATACCAATCAAAATAAATTACAAGTGAAGAATGTTGATGGCACAGTAAGAATGCAAGAGAAGCATGTCATTAAATGAAGTTAAAGCAGAAACATATCTGTGAAGTTCCTGATTATATTTTCTACTGACATATATGTAATTCTATAACTCACAACATAATTTTCTAAGGTATTTCATAATCTCAAAACTAAAACTATAAAAACTATTCTCTCCATTTTTTAGCATAATAGTACATACTTTTAATTATGTGCTTGTGTTTTTTTTAACAAAACAAAAAGTCATCTTATTCAGATAAATAACTCTAGAGCAACTAGTTGGTCCCTGTTGATGACTGATTTTATAATATTAGTTGAATATAGGGTGGGATGCATGGAAACCTACCAGAATTTTCCTAGGCAATTTGCCAGAGAGAGCTCGTCAAGAAAAACAGCACTGCAATTTCAACTTTGAACTCTGAACTGTACATTGTGTGAACTTGTCAAACACTCATCCCACAAATAACCTCATGCTCTTTCTGCAAATCTTGCCAAATGGAAGGAATCTGATTTAGTGGAAAAAAATGTTTGGGGCCAAGAAAAACACACACATTGTATATAGAGTGTCAATAATTCAGGAAATATTAGTTTACCTCTCTACTCATGATTTCACTTGAAAAGAATGCTGTTTTTGCTGAAATATTTTACCATAATTATATTTCATTTTTCTCCCAAGGAAACATTTTCTTCACATATTACTATACTTATGCATTATTTTCTTAGAGTAATTAATTTGGTTAAAACATAATGTCACTAAATCTAGGATTCAGATTCTACAACCCTGTCACATGCTCCCGCCCGCAAGTGGATTACTTAAACAATTCACATGACATGCTATGACTAACTCCTGCCCATATCACTCTATGTGATACAGGTAAAGAATATCCACTGCCTGTTTTCATTAGAATAGGTTTATTAGAAGATACTGGATGGAATACAGTAGTAGCAGAATTAAGGTAGAAACTTTATAGAATTCAGAATTAAACTAGAAAGAAAATGACAGTCATTGATGAGAAGAACTGTAATAACAAAGCCAAAGAATAGCAGCCAAATAGAGGCCTGAAGAAATACAATGTAGGACCACTCCACAAACTCTGCTCAAAACTCATTCCTTTGAGTTTTGTTACATTTAATGGGCAATGGTTCCTGCGGTGGTTTAGCAAGTTCACTTTATTACTTATCACCTAACAAATGAAACAGTCCAAATTAAGAGCTATTCCTTAAAATCATCTGTTGAGTCTTATTATTTTCATAGCACCTAAGATGTGAAAAATGGTAGCAGTTTAATTTGATCACTTACAAATCAGTACTCATAGATAAAAACTAATAGACACATCAAGAATGTGAAGCAGTGGACAAAAATAAAATTGTAACCTATTGTTAAATATCTAAAAGTTAAGATTGTATTTTTCCCTGCATTTGCATATAAATTCTAAGCATTAGAAATTGGTTTTAATAAGTATTAATATTCTGAAAGTTGTTAGTTGGTGATATGCTGAGTGAAATAAAATGTGGAAAGGAATTGTGTGGCTAAATAAGCTTGGGAAATGTTGGAGTAAACAAAGCTAAACAGGTATTTAGTGCAAACTGGAAGGCTCAGCATAGTAAAGATGTCAATTTCCCCCAAAATAGATATATAGGTTTTACACAATTTTATCAAAATTCTAGCAAGGTACTTTGAAGATATACACAATATCATTCTAAAACTTATAAGGCAAAGGCAATATAAAAGGTATAACCATTTTCAAAAAGATAACAAAGTGAAAGGAATCAATCAATAGTGTGTAGTACTATTCTGGAAAGTAGTTTGGAGATTCTTCAAAAAACTAGGGATGCAACACATCATAGGTCCCAGCTACCCCACTCCTGGGTATTTTCTCAAAAGATCTAAAATCAGCATAGTACAGCAACACAGCCACATCAATGTTTATTGCAGCACAAGTTACAAGAACTAAATTATGAAAGCAACATAGATGTCCATCAATAGATGAATGGATTAAAAAGTTATGATATATATGTATATATGTATACATATATTAAAATCTACAGTCCCTCCTGAAAGACACCTACATATCACATATATCATATGATATATACATATATATATGATACACACACATACACAATGGAGTTCTACTAAGTCATTAAAAAGAATGAAATCAAGGCATTTGCCAGGAAATGGAAGGAAATGAAGAATATCATGCTAAGTGAGATTGCCAAACTCAGAAACTTAAAGGTAGAATGTTTTCTCTCATACTTTAAAGCTAGAGTAAAATAAAGGAAAGGAAGAGAGAAAGATAAGATTGTATAGGGAACCAATCAAATACAAATTATTAGATGACTGAAAGGAAGTCCAGTAGACTAGAGAAAGGAAGAGAGCAGAGAAGGATGGGAGGGAAAAGGGGGATCATGAACTGAAATTGATTTCTACCTATGAATGAATATGTCTAGATGAACCCAACAACTACATATAACCAAAAAACTCTAATAAAAAAAAATTTTTAAAGACCACGTGGTACTGTCAGAAGAATGCACACATACGACCATGGAATGGACGAACCCAATGAAATATAGAACCCAGATATGGAACCACACAAATATGTTCACTTCATTTTTGACAAAAGTGAAATGCAATTCAATGCAGAAAAAAATAAACCTGTGTGCTAGATAATTAGAGGTCCGTGAACAAAAAAAGGGTTGACGCAAGTCTCACTTCTTATAAAAATATTAGCTCAAAATGGATCACAGATTATAATATAAAGGTAAAAACTATTAAACTTTAAGGAAAAGATGAGAAAATCTTAGAAATATAGGATTAGACAAAATACTCTTATACTTGACAGCGAAAACATAATTCTTAAGAGGAAAAATAATAAATTGGAACTTGTCAAAATTTAAAACTTTGGCTCTGCAAAAGACCACATTATAATCATAAAAGGACAAACTATAGCCCAAGAGAAAATATTTATAAATCATGTCTCCTAATAGACTGATTATCTAGAATATATAAATAACTCTCAAAACTCGAGTGGTTGGGCATGGTGGCACATGACTAATTCCAGCTAAGGCAGGAGAATCACAAATTCAAAGCCAACCTCAGCAACTTAGAGAGACCCTCAGCAACCTACCAAGACCCTGTCTCAAATTAAAAAAAAAAAAAAGGTGGGGGGGAGTGGCTGGAGATGCAGATCAGTGTTGTTAAGTGCCCTTGGGTTTAATCCCTGGTACAAAAAAACAACAATGAAAAATCTCAAGAGTGAAAAAAATATATATTCAACTGAAAAATGAGCAGAAGACATGAAAACATGTCAAAGAAAAGGATATACAAGAGAAGATTCCAGAGAGTGAATCAGAAGTTTTCATTTCTCATTGATCTATGACTCTGAATTCAAGCAGCAGGAATACTGGTTCTCAGTGATGTGGGAGAAAGGGAGCATTCACTGAAATTCAACATCAAATACTCAGTCTCTTAGAAACTTGGACATTCAGGTGTATAGAAAAATGAACAAGAAGAGTGCACTGGAGCCAAGCCAGTTGTGGCTGCAGTGGCAGCAACTCTGGATCACCCTAGTTAGGAGGAGTAATAGAGAGAGAGAAAAACACAGTGAACAAATTTGCACACAAAAACCTGTAGATCAGAAAAGTAAGTCTGAACTTAGCTGATCCAGAAGCATGCTATCTATTTGTCAACTGGCAAGCAGAGAGCTGAGGCAGGAGCCATCTTGAGGAGGTCATGCTGCAGGGTGCTGCTGTGGGAACTCAAGGATCACAGCAAATATTGCCACATTTTCCTAGCAAGCACCTACCAGGTATCCTAACAGAACATGAGTGAAATAGGCACAGAGAAGATTGTACCCAAGGGGATTCAAGTCAGAAATACTGAGGGAAGTACAACTCATTTTCCCTTTGAGTCTTACAGGTCACAAGATCAGCTGAAGAGAATCAGGAAACTAAACAGATAAGGTATAAGCCTCAGAAGGCCATATTCATGATTAGCATAGTGGATGAGATCCATGGAGGATTGGCTGCCTTGCCCACTGAGTAGAATTCTTTGGAGACTAGTGAGATCCACACACCCAGCTGAGATCACCCTTGCCTCAGGGGTGGTTGATCTATTTTCTCCAGAGCAGACACCACCCTAAGGTAGTATTAAACCTAGGGTATAAACCCCTAAGGTCCAATTAAACCTAAGCCCCAAACACCAGAACTCACTTTTTAGAACTCTGTAGCAGGCCCACCCTGGGAGTGCATTCTGGTCTCTCCAGACAAAATTTCAGTTAACAGTACTTTCCATCCTATCCTACCTAATATCTCTGAGGAAGGAAATTGAGATTCATTTCAAATAACTTGTTTTAGGCCACTGCAACTATCAGCATGGTGAGCAACACAAGAGGAGGAATGGGTCAACAAACCACAGTCCTTGATATCTCTCTCCCTCTCTCTCTCTTTCTGTGTGTGTGTGTGTGTGTGTGTGTGTGTGTGTGTGAGTACAAAACCCAAGAAGAAAAAGAAACAAGGACAGTCAGGCGTAGGCAGTGACCATCCATTCTTGTCAACAGCTTTGACCACCTCAGTGGAGACAAGTCTTTTATCTTCCATTAAGCATAGTTTTTCCTTTTTGGTATGTGTGTGTTCTCGCTGTGCTGGTTGGTTGGTGAACATATATGCTCATGTACATGCAGGTTTCTTTTCTCATTTTTAGTATTTTTTGTTTACAATAGTTATTTTTTTCTTGTCTTTTGAGGATTAGGGTTTTGGGGGTTTTATTTGTTTCCTTTGTTTCTTATTCTCTCCTTTTGTATCCTATGACAGCCAAAGTCTCTTGTTCTCTCGTTCTCCTTCCATCTTTGTTTTTTCTAGTTTTTCCTCTTCCTTTATGTCCATCATGTGCTACATCTCTTCTGTGTCCTCTCTGCTCACATCTTGGACATTCTAATATTTATCTTCTTAACAAACTGCATTTTTACCATCTTTTATACAACTCCTTCTCTCACAATTCATTCAGTGGTTAGTATTCTGGATAGCACAGTTGACAACTGCTATTTACTTTAATACCAGATCTAGTTCATGGCTACTTATCTCTTTCGTTGTTGGCAACTGCTGGCCCCACCATTTCTACTTTTGTAGTAATTAGTAATGTAGATTTCATAGTAGTTAGTGGACATTTATTTTCGTACTGTATATTTCTTGCTTAGGTTATTCTTATTGTGTCCCTCCCTTTTCTCTGAGATGCTGAGAATCCGTAGGAACACTACAAGTTCACGGGATAGAGACTGTGCTGCTGAACTAAAACCAACCATGCAACAGCACAACTTGCTCCACATAGAAATTAAACACACTCAAACTTCAGCAATACTTAAATGCAAAGAACAGAAGAGATAAAAACTCAGAACCAATGACCAGGCCCCAGATAGAAATGGCTGGGGGCAAAGGGTCTCAGTTTTCACACATCAAAAACAGAATTAACACAAAGGCTATGGATACTATACCTATGACAGGTCTCAATCTAGATCAATTTAGGACATATTGGCAAGAGAAGATTATACCCTAAAAAGACCCACATGTAAGAGTGGGAGAGGAATTCATAAACCCAACACAGTAATACAAGAAATATGAAAAAAAAGCAAGATAACACAACACCTTCTAAAGTTCATAATTCACATGCAATTGACTCCAAAGATATTGAAGTGGATGAAATATCAGATAAAAAATTTCAAAAGAATGATTATTAAGATGATCGATGAATTTCAAGATACCACAGAAAAACAAGTAAATGAACTAAGGAAGTCAGTTCAGGATATGAATGAGAAATTCAATAAGGCAATAGAGACACTGAAAATTAACCAAATAGAAATCTTGAAAATGAAAGACACAATAAACTAAAATGTTCAATTTAAAGGCTCTCTAAGAGAATAAACCATGCTAAGGACAGAATCTCAGAGCTGGAAGACAAAGTGGCCAGCCTTAAACATTCAGATGGTGTCAAATGGTGTTAAAGAAAAAAAAAATAAGCAAGGATGACCAGAATACACAAGAACTCTGGGAAAACATTAAGAGGACACATTTTTAAATCACTGGAATTGAAGAAGGTTGTGAGATGCAACCTAATGGCATGGATAACTTCTTCAGCAAAGTAATAACAGAAAAATTTCCAAACCTTGAAAATGAGATAGGTATCCCAGATACAGGAGGCATTCATATCTCTGAATAGACAAGATAAAAAAAAAATAACCTCTTCACAACACATTATAATTAAGATGCATACCACAGAGAACAAGGACAGAATTTTAAAAGCACCAAAAGAAAAATATTAGGTCTTATTTGAGGCAAGCCAAACTGAATTATTTCTAATTTCTCAGCACAAACTCTAAATTCCAGGAGGACTTGGAATTATGTGTTCCAAGCCCTGAAAGAAAATAATTGTCAATCAGAATTACTATATCCAGAAAAGCTATCCTTCAGAATAAAATAAGAAATAATTTTTAAAAAAACTTCCAAGGTAAATGGAAACTAAAAGTATTCATTACTACTAAGTCAGACTACAGAAAATATAGAAAATACTTAAAGAAGTATTTCCATAGAAAAAATCAAAAACAAACCTCAGAGCTCATAAAATAACAAATCTCACTTGAAGATTAGCTAAGCAAATGAGATTCAGGACCAAATTAAACATTAAAAATAAATCAAGATGGCAAGAATTAATAAGCATCTCAATATATAAGTCATCTTAATTGTCCAATTAAATAACATATACAGACAGAATGGATTAAAAAACAAGACCCAACTATACATTCTTCTCAGGAGACTCACCTTACAGGCAACAACAGCCACAGGCTGAAAGTGAAAAGATAGAAAGTGTTATACCATGTGAATGGAGCCCCAATACAAGCAGGAGTAGCTACTCTCATAACCAACAAAATAGACTTCAAGTCAAAATTAGTCAGAAGAGACAAAAGTCACGTCATACTGGTAAGGGGAACAACCCAACAAGAAGATATAATGATAATAACTATTTATGTCCCAAATACCTAATTACATAAAACAAATGCTATTTGAATTGAATACTCAAATGGAACCCACTACTATAATATTGGGTGACTTCAACACAGCTTCTTCACCAACAGATAGGTCACCCAAACCCAGTAAAAACTGTATAGACATAAAAAATGTTACAAATCAAATGAACTTAACAGACATCTATAGAATATTTCAACCAACAAGAGCTGAAAATAGTTTCTTCTCAGCAGTTCATGGAACCTTCTCTAAAACAGACCATATTTTAGACCACAAAGCACCTCCTCACAAATATAAATATATATTACACATATATAAACATATATATGTTTATATATATAAATATATATGTGCTATATATATATTTATATATACATATAAACATATATTAACATATATAGAAATATATAAATAAAAATATAAATATATATATAAAATTCCTTGCATCTTATATGATCATAATGGAAATAAATTAGAAATAAACACCAAAAATCCCTACAGAAACTCTATAAATACATAGATATTGAACAATACATTTTTGAATGAGCAATACAAGAAATCAAGGGAGAAATTTAAAAATTCTTAGACTCCAACTAGAATAGTGATACAACATACCAAGACCTCTGGGAGACTATGAAGGTAGTTCTAAGACGAAAGTTTATAGCTATGAGTGCCTACATAAGAAAATCAGACAGAACCCAAATAAACAACTGAATAAGAAGAACAAAACAATTCTAAAACCAGCAGAAGGAAGAAAATAATAAAGATTGGAAATAAAATCAATGAAATTGAAAATAAAATAATAAGACAAAGGATCAAAGAAATGAAAAGTTGATTCTTTGAAAATATAAATAAGCCAAACTAACAAAAAAGAAAGAAGACCCAAATTCATAAATTTAGACATGAAAAAAAAAAAAAAAAAAAGGAGAAATCACCACAGAAATCCAAAGGATCATTAGGGACTATTTTGAAAACTTAAGACTCTAATTAATCAGAAAATCTAAAAGAAATAGATTTATTTCTGGACACATATGAACACCAAAGTTGAATCAAGAGGACACAGAAAACCTAAATAGACCAATAACTAGTGATAAGTTAGAAACAGTAACATAAAGTCTTCCAACAAAGAAAACCTAGGACCAGATAAATTCTTGACTGCATTCCAGTAGTCCTTTAAAGAATAACCAATGCCAGTCTCCTCAAATTATTCCATGAAATACAAAGGGATGGTACATTTCTGAATTCATTCTATGAAGCCAGTATCGCCCTCATAACAAATAAGGACACATCAAGGAAAATAAACAGCAGACCAATAACCCAGATGAACTTAAGATGCAAAAATCCTTAATGAAATATTAGCAAATCATATTCAATAACATATTAAGATTATACTTTATAACCAAGTTGGTTCTATCCCAGGGTTATTTTAATATATGCAAATTAATAAATACAGTTCACCAAATAAATAGTATTAAGAACAAAAATCAGTTATTTCAATAGTTACAAAGCCTTTGACAAAATTCAGTATCCATTTATGATAAAACACTGAGGAAACTAAGGACAGAAGGAATTGCCTCAATATCATAAAGGCTATGCAGAAGAAACCCAAAGCCATCATCATAGTGAATAGGGAAAAACTGAAAACATTTCCTTTAAAATCTATAACAAGACAAGGATGTTCATTCTCACCACTCCTACTCAATATAGCACTAGAAACTCTAGCCGCAGCAATTAGGTTAGAGAAGAAAATAAAAGGGATATAAATAGGGAAGAAAGAAGTCAAATTATTATCACTGTTTGCAAATAATATGATCCTATGCTTAAAGATCAAAAAGCTCCACCAAAAGACTGCTAGAGCTAATAAATGAATTCAGCAAAGTATCAGGTTACAAAATAAACATACAAAAATCAATAGCATTCCTATACATCAATAATGAATCTGAGAAATAAATCGGGAGGACTATTCCATTCCCAATAACCTCAAAAAAATAAATAAATAAAACCTACAAATAAATCTAACCAAGAAGGCAAAAGACCTCTACGATGAAATTCATAGAACATTGAAAAAGACACAAGAAGATGGTAAGACTCCCAAGGTCATGGATCAGCAGAATTGACATTGTTAAAATACCAAAAGTAATATACAGATTTGATGCAATGTCCATCAAAATACCAATGATATTCTTCACAAACTAGAAAAAAAGCAGTCCTAAAATTCATTTGTAAGAATAAAAGACCCAAAATAATCAAAGCAATTCTAAGCCCCAGAAGCAATGCTGCAGGCATCACAATACCTGACTTAAAATTATACCACAAAGCTACAGTAACAAAAGCTGCACCGTACTGACATAAAAACAGACACAAAGACAAATGTTACAAAATAGAAGATACAGAGACACCCACAGAGACACTGTCATCTGATCCTTAACAAAGATGCCAAAAACTACACTGGAGAAAAGACAGCCTTTTTTAACAAATGATGTTAGGAAAAATGGTTATCCGTATGAAGAAAAAATGAGAGTAGATTCGTATCTCTCACCCTGCACAAAAGCCAACTCAAAATGGATTGAAAACCTAAGAATTAGACAAGATATGCAACTCCTAGGAGAAAACGTAGGGTCAACACTCCAGCATATTGGTGCAGGCAAAGACTTTCTAAACAGGACCCATAAAGCTCAGGAAATAATACCAAGAGTTAATAAATAAGATGGCATCGAATTTAAAATCTTCTGCACAGCAAAAGAAACAATTAAAAATGTGAAGAGAGGACCTACGGAATAAGAGAAAATCTTTGCTCTCTGCTCTTCTGACAGAGAATTAATATCTGAAATATATAAAGAATTCCAAAAACTTTACACCAAAAAAGAATAACCCAATTAATAAATGGGTAAATGAACTAAACAGACACTTCTCAAAAGAAGAAATGGCCTAAAAAAGTAGTTCAACATCGTTAGCAATAAGTGAAATGTAAATCAAAACTATACTGAGATTTCATCTCACTCCAGTTAGAATGGCAGTTGTCAAGAATACAAACAATAATAAATGCGAGGGAGGATGTAGAGAAAAAGGAACACTTTCACACTGTTGGTAGAATTGTAAATTAGCACAACCACTATGGAAACCAGTGCGGAGGTTCCTCAAAAGATTAGGCAGGGAACTGCTGTGTGACCCAACTATACTACTCCTTGTTATCTATCCTAAAGAATTGATGTCAGCATACTATAGTGATATGAACATACCCATGTTTATAGCAGCACAATGCACAATAGCCAAACTATGGAACCAGCCTAAGTGTCCATCAGTGGATGAATGGATAAAGAAAATGTCGTATGTATACACAATACAGTTTTATTCAGCCATGAAGAAAAATGAAATTGTGTCATTTGCAGGAAAATGAATGGAACTTGAGAACACTATGTTAAGTAAACCAAACTCAGGAAAATCTAGGGTCAGGTTTTCTTTCATGTGTGCATGCTAGAGAAGAAAAAGGACAAGAAAGATAGTAGTGGGAGAACTCATGAAGATTGAAGTGAGATCAGTAAAGGAAAGGAACCAGGGCTAGGGAGGAAAAAAGGGAAAGGGGAATGATACTAGTCAAATTATACTTTTGTATAAAAAATAATAGAGATGTTACCAGCCTTTATGATCACAAGACAATTAAGAGATGCTTGTGGAAATAAACACAGGGACCTTAGTTTCTATGTTCAGTCCTATCACCTGTCTCAGTCCTATCTGGGTTAGCTCTGAGTTTTGTTTCAGCCTCTTCCAGCTTCATGCTTCCACTTACAGCTTATGTATGGTGTTCCACAGGCTGTGACTTTTTCCACCAATGTACTGGGTTCCCAGAAAGCAAGAAGTGAATGTGCATTCTAAGTATCTGCTGAATTTGTTTTCTACTGAGAGTATGCTATTCTGAGTATTGTGTTTTAAATCAAGGGTCAGAAGGAGAGACATATTAGAATGGACATGAGACCTTGAAAAAAGAAGACTTTCCCAGAAAAATGTACATAAGTACACTAGTACATATTTAACCATCATTTAGTGATGGGGTGGGGTTGGGGAAGAGTGTACAGCTTCCAGTTTCAACTTGTAAATAGTCCTGCCAAACTTGTAGTCAAACAAGGTTTTCATAAATAGAAATAAACTGGTCCCTCAAGATCTTGCTAAGTAGCCACTAATGACTGAATGCATGTAAATGTCCTACCATTAGTGTGCTGAAAGCATCCTTTACAGCTCACTACTAGAGTATATAAAAAGGCCAGCTGGATTTTTGATGAATTCTAAAACATGAGCAAACACAGGAAAGATGTACTGACTGGGTTCAGGATATCCTACCTCAAATTATGGCACTTTGTAACATTTGAGAAAACAGCAAGAAGGACTCCCACATTTCCACACCCTTTTCTGCTGAAGCAGGTCCCAAGACCCACATCTAAGAGATAACCTACCTATAATCTCATACATTGCTGGTGGGATTGCAAATTGGTGCAACCACTATGGAAAGCAGTATGGAGAGTCCTCAGAAAACTTGGAATGGAACCACCACTTGACCCAGTTATCCCACTCCTTGGCTTATACCCAAAGGACTTAAAATCAACATACTACAGAGATACAGCCACATCAATGTTTATAGCAGCCCAATTCACAGTAGCTAAACTATGGAACCAACCTAGATGCCCTTCAACAGATGAATAAAGAAAATATGGTACACATACAAAATGGAATATTATTCAGCTTTAAAGACAAATGAAATTATGGCATTTGCTGGTAAATGGATGGAGCTGGAGAACATCATGCTAAGCAAAGTAAGACAAACCCAAAAAACCAAAGGTAGAATGTTTTCTCTGATAAGTAGATGTTAATCCATGGAGGTGGGTGTGGGTGAAGGAACTCTGGATTGTGCAGTGGGAGTGGGAGGATGGGGAGGGGTGTGGAGATGGGAAGGACTGTGGAATGAGACAGGCATTCTTACCCTAAATACATGTATGATTACACTACAAGTGCAACTCTGCACCATGTTCAACCAGAGGAATAAGTTGTGTTCCATTTATGTACAATGTGTCAAAATGCATTCTATAGTCATGTATAACTAATTAGAACAAATTAAAAAAGAAAAAGAGATACCCTACCTATATTCAGAAGAAAGGAACATCTGAAGACACAGGACACAGAAAAATCCAAACAGTCTTTGCTAAGTACCCTCTCCCCACCAATCTGTTACCATTAATTCATACTTCTCTTTGTTTAATCACAGCTCACCACCATCCACCTTTTCATTAAAACTAAGCATGAAAATACACAATTTCACACTTTCACTGGGTCTTCAATTTTGAAGGCTTCTGATTCACATAAAACCTAAATATATTGGTATGCTTTTCTCTTGTTAATATGTCTTTTATTGTAGAAACCTCAGTTACAAACCTTGGGAAATATAAAGATGGGTGAAGAAAATAAATCTTTCCTCCTCTACAGCACAAACTTGATTCTGAAAACTTGGCGAAATTCTCACTTGCCCTTGAACTCTTCAGCAAGTTCCTTGTATATTAAAAGATCAGGAGACAACCAGAGTTTTCTGGAGGCAGAATTAGCTGAACCAAGAGTCTAGCTGAATCAAGCAATGGCCCCTCCTATGAGGGGTAGAATAAAGAAGTGAAGTTCCCATATCTGTGGGGAAAAAAGATTAAGCTACCTCATACTCTTAATTTTTCTATTCCAACTATGCAAAAGTGGTAGTGTTGATACAATTTCTACCCATTTCACACATCTTGAAAAGTCCTGGTTTCATCAATAAAAAAAAAAATTATGTTGCATATTACTTACAATAATTCATAAACCTCTTGCAGATTAGTGTCTCTCTTCCAAATGCTAACTTTCCCTAAACTATGGATTCCTGGTCCATCCCAGGGAATAGATTAAAACTAATTTACACACAGCCACTTTTTATGTTTGAGTATTTAAAGTAACTTATGTACAATATTTTTTAAAATCATGTTTTAGGTCCATTGCAATATGTTACTCCATAAAAATATTATTTTTCTAAATGTTAAAATATATGTGGTATAAATAGGACATTTTTTCAGGGAAAAGCCCCAAGAAGAGTGAATTAACATCATAAAACTGAAAGATAGCATGTTGGTCAGCTTTAGTTCCACATTAAATAATATTCAATCTGTTGAAACTAGTGACTTTTATGATTTCTTTCAGAAAATTTACTTGAATGTGTATTAAATTTTACACCAATACTAAAGAATAGCTAATATTTACTGGATGTTTACCTTTCTCCAGACATCCTGTGAAATACTCGACCATCTTTCATCTCCTCTAAGTCACATAGCTCCTCTTTGAGTAGGTGTCACCATTTTTACGGGAGAAAACCGAGTCCTACAGCTGTTGGAACTTTCCCCACCACAGAACCTTATTAAGAAGTGATGAAAACAAGATTATACCTCAGATATTCGGGTCCAAAACACCTGGTCCTAACCACTACCCAGTGTTTGTTGAATTTGCTTGAACTTAGGAATCACCTGAAGCACTTCTTAAGCTTACAGACTCTGAGTCAGTGGCGCTGAGGGGAACCAAGAGTCAATCTGGTCCACCAGATTTTTATGAATAGGCAAAGTTGTGAAATCCTAAGTATGCTACACTGAATCTCTGAAAATTCTAACCCATGTGTAACCTTCATCTACAGTCCAGCTTTTAGATTCACTTTTTTTTTTCCCCTAAGGATGAAGAACAGCACTCTTTCATTTTTATTCATTTTAGAAACTGTTAGAAAACTCCATGTCCCAATATAAAGACTGTATCAAGAGCCTTCCAGAAAACATAGGAAAACATAGTGTAATGGTTATGTGAACCTATACAGTGAAAATCAATACCTAATAAATATAACATTCTATTCTTTTCATAATTCCCTTAAAAATTAACTGAGAAAGGGAGTAGTGCTGGGGATTAAAATGGAGACAACTGTTGTATGCATTCATTGAATATGTCAAAATGAACACCCTATTGTATGTAATGTACAAAAATATAAAAAAACTGAGATGATCTCTATTAAGTATACAAACATTGATGATGTCCAGGTAAATAAATGTAGAAACAGCATATTAAATGTCAGACTTATATTTTTTTAAAATTAAATTTAAAAAAAGGAAGCTAAAAGCTCTAGATTACATTATCTTTGTTCATCAATTTAATTAATTATAATGAAGTGATCAAATTTTTAATATACATAGTTGTTGACTAAATGATCCCTTTCTTTTGTGTGCTTGGGCAAAAACCCAATTTCGTCCACAAATTTAGACTCATAGACACACACGTGTGAAGCATTTCTGGTGAGGTCAGCTTTCATCAAGCTTGTTTACCAGACTTTCTCACTTTAACCTAAGATTCTGCTATTTTTACACAAGACCATAATCATTCCCCAGTGTAAAAATCCCTCCCTGAGCCATTCAGGGGCTTAAGTGGCATCACCACCCTTTCACCAACAACTCCACAATAAAGGAAATGTTTTTAAAACAGTGAATATGTAACAAGGCAACAAGTGATTAAAATTCAGCACATTATCTCTCTCAAATTTTATTGCTGCAGGTGCAAAGCACAACTGTTTTGAGGCTTGCTAAGGGCAAGGTTCCCTTTAAATGAAAACAATTCTATTTATACACCTGCATTTACAAAGATTCCAAGTGAACTGAGCTAGAGACAGCTAATGGAACAAGAAAACAACACTAAACACTATCCTCACAGAAGCCTGACTCAGACCTTCCCCAAGGAAAAAGGAGTGAGAATAATCCTTCATCTAACAAAGGCATCCTCAAAGTTACTTGTGTTCTTAGAAATTCATGTGTACTTGCGTGTGTTACATAAGGAGGAAATATTTTTTTTTTACCAGTCCCGATACAGTAATAGTCACCAGGAGCAAAAGCGAAGAATTTGCTCCATGTCATTTGTTATGCAGTATTGGCTTTCAGTTCAACATGTGTGTGCTAAGCATCTATTGTTCATTCCACACATATTGACTGATGGCCTACCATGAGTAAGATATTGTGCTGGGCATACAACATGAAAAAAGGATCATGTGAGAGATTACAGGCCTAGAAAAAGGTAAAGAAAATAACTAATAAACAGACCTACAAATTAGCACAACATACAATCCAGTCACTACCAGAAAGCATGCTATCTACCAGGCGTACAGCCATACAGAGAGCAAGAAGAATTTCCGGGGAGGAAGAGGAAGGAAAGGCACATAGATTCAGTGAGGATTTATGGAGTGGCTTCCCTGTGTCTGACAGGTCTGACAATATTATGTCAACTGACTCGCTTGCATCTCCTTTTTTTAATTTATAAATTTAAAACAAAAGGGGAGTAGTACATTGCTTACCAAGCACCCACCACCCAGTGTCCAATTATGAATGTTCCAACAATCTTATCATCTCACATTCTTACCCAGCACTATTTTAAAGGCAATTCCATGTATCTTATTATTTTGAATTTATCATCAATAGCTCCAGTCTTGATCACATGTATGTATACACACACATAATAAAATTATCGCACATGAAAATATTAAAATAACTTAAAATTCCTTTATACCATATAAATGTTAACTTTCTGTTAATGTTAATTATCTTAATAAATTTAATCTCATTTCTATATGGACTTTGTTATAGAATTTAGTTTACTTTTTTCTTTCTTTTGTTTTGCTTTGTTCTTTGTGTGTTTGTTTATTTGTTTGGGTTTTGGTTTTTTTACTTCTACAGAGAGAAATGGACGTTTCTTCTGTCACCCTTTAGGTGTCCATGGCTATCTTAATGTTGCGTTCTACTTTAGAAGAATACCTGACATGGAGTAATTTATGATAAATAAAAATGTATTGGAGCTCACAGTTCTAGAAGCTAGGAAGTCCAAGTTTGAGGGACCAGCAAATGACAAGGGCCTTCTTGTCATGTGGAAAAGCAAGGACAGGACAAGAGAGAGACAAAAGCTCATCCTATAGGAAGCCCCTCCCCGCCATGACCCAATCATCTTTCATTAGGCATCACCTCCCAAAGCCATTGCTTTTGGGAATTAAGTTTCCATCACACAGTTTCTGAAGGGGAGACATTCAAACCATAGCAATGGCCACAGCCTATGTCTAGGTAGGCTTATAAGTTCTTAAATCATTACAAAAGATATCATCCCTCCACAAGTAAATCAGCACTGAATGGCCTCCTGAAAGAAATGGACACAATTCCTTCTGGACTAGCCTTGGGCTGTGTGCTGGTTCTGACTCAACTCACCTAGATTGGGCAGGACCCCTGTACATTTAAACAATGTGATTTAATAATGAATTTAAAATCCATTATACATGATGTCTAGTGACTGATGACAGTTTAGTATAATGGAAAGAGAACAGGTCATTAAGTATTTTTTTAAGTTGTTCAATTGGTGAATGTGAAGATTTCTCCTAATGTCTAAGTGCCATCCATCTTTCATAGAATATGTCTAGAAACTATCTGTTCATTCCCTTTTATTGTCGTGTGATGTTCCTAATTAATTCTCTCTCTCTCAGCAAGGAAAAGATAGTGACACTGTTATTACTTGTAATATCAAGGCTTAGAACTTGAAATTGTTAGTTCCAAGAACAAACTTGGAAATTGTTTATATTGAAATAAGATACATCTTTAAAATAATACATATTAATTGTACAAATTAATGTGGTGCACAAGGATATTTTCATACATGCATATATGGTTCATTGATCATTGATCATGTCCATGCATCCTTCTTCTGTCCTTGCTCCTCTTAACTCTGCATCCTTCTCAATAATTACCCTTCTACTTATAGTTCCATTTCTTTTTTCTTTTCTTTTTGAGTTACCATGCATGAGAGAGCCTCCAGTTCTTGTCTTTCTGTGCCTGGCTTATTTCACTTAGCATCATGTCCTCCATTTCCATCCATATACATCTTCCTGCCTCTGCTGTTCTTTGATGCTAACTCTTTGATGCCAGTTAAATTACTTCTGAGGAAACTGCCCCATCTCTGATACCATCCTGGCTGCCAGTGACTCTCAAAAGATGACATGGTACTTTGTTAATAATCACAAAAGCAAGTCTTATCCAGAGCATGCAGGAAACTATGAATGACAATTCCTTCTTGGGTTATATTAAAATATACCTTTTGGAATTTTATAACATAGAACAAACATCTTCCAACAGTGCCTCTTGAGCTCCTCAGTTCACAATCACTGCATTCCTGGAGTGTGATTTCTTTCCATTTTGAAACTGCAACCCTGACTTCCACACCCCACCAAAAATGGAAGTTAAAGAGATGAGCTGGGGCAGAGAAAGAGTTTCATTTGAGCAAGGAACATCTTTCCTTCTTCTAATATGGCTTAAGACTGACTGGGAGAACATGCATCCACATAGATTTGGGATAAGAGAGGATATTAATCAAGAAGACCCACTGGTGTTACAGAGCAACAGTCTCTAAAGTCCTCAGAAAGCCTGGGATGAGACCACCTGGAAGGAACACCTGCAGAATGGTGGGTGGCCTCCCTGTGTGCCAACACTGGAAGATAACCCATATCTTTGGTGCAGTAGACTAGAGCCAACCCTACCATTGGAACACCTGAGCAATAACGCGGGTCCTACAAACAGCTTAAACTTCCATCTTCCAGAGCCCTGCATTCATCCATTGGTCCTATGGTGTGGTAGAACCGAGTGGAAACTAGCAGTTTAAGAGATGACAGGCTGTGGTTTTGCATGCTGACACATAGCAGCTCTGCTTACTGATATTTAACCACAGAGGCTTACAGCAGCTCATAGGTACCTGTAACAAAATAATCACAGTAGTCAAAGCAGAAAACCAAGTAGTAGGGACAAAACAATCCCCCTTTAAGTTCAGTGCAGTAAAAGTTCATAAGCTGCGTGAGCTAAGAATTCCTAGGTTGTTGACAAGTTTGTACCCATTCACATAAGGAATGCAAAATCCACCCTCCAACAGAATGTGCCCAAAACTTGCTTATATAAAGGTAAAAGCCCTGCCACACTTGGGGCTCAGACTTTGGGAATTATCCCTCGGGGCCATGGCACCACTAATAAGTGATGCTTCCAGATTTCAGTGTCCTGATCCTCATTTCCCACCACAGTGGTAGATAAGTCAGCCATAATCAGTGTATCAACACCACTTTGGTGGACCAATTTTGTGGACTGCCTGTCAGGATCTGCTCAGCATATTGCCCCCTGGATATCTGCCCCTTCTGTGGCAGAGGCCACCTCACAGATTCCAGTCCTAGAGCCCTAGTGAAAGCTGTTTGGTTCCCTGAGCACAGTAGTGGGTCAGAGAGCTCCCCCAGCTGGAGACATAGGACTGCAGCCCACACAGCTCAGATGTCAGCCAAGCACTGCTCCAGAGCAGAGCACTGGTGATGTCACTGCAACAGGGGTCCTGAGGAGGTGCCCTGGAAGGGATGTAGGCTTCCACTCAGGCCTCAAGGATCTTGAACATCACCACAGAATTTAAGAAAGTGTCAGAGTGAGGTGTAGACTGACTTCACTGAAAGAAAACGTTTATACTCTGAGAGGGCAGAGTGCAGGCACTGGAGAGGAATGCCACATCTTATCTAGGTGCATTTATACACGTAAGATCTAACAGTGCAGAGGCAGAATCTAAGACGGTACTTTTAGTTTTCCTTTGTGTTGGGAACTGGACATAGTGACCATTCACAGGACAGGGGTCATTTTCTGACATGTCGGCCATTACCAGGATAGGGTCATTTTCTCTTTCTTGCTTTGGATGCATTCTGCTTTGTGAATTTAAACAGTACTACATGGTGCACCTGTGTATAAGGACTAATAATTGATTTAATAGTGCTGTTTTTGATCCACATGTATGAAAGTGACTTTTAAATCTGGACTTTTAATCCATGCCAAAGTGGACTTTAGATCTGGACTTCAAATTGTAGCCACTCTAGTGTTGTCCCACTTGTCTGCTTTATGCCCATCCTTATCTCTTCTATCCTGCCCCTCAGTCTCAGCCAGTTCTTACCCCAGGAACCAGAGAGGGGCTTGGAAAATTTGAAGGAACGGACTTTCAGCAATGACATTTAGCTGGACAGGTTGTATTTTTATGTGCTAAATCTGGCAACCCTATCCTTATCACACTTTATTCATTTCAGGAATGACCAACAGTCCATTTATACTGTAATCTATCCATTACTTATTTTAATTATTTTTTCCATATAGAATATATCTTAAAGTGATGTTTTCAAGAAGGGCACCCTAGGGAGGAATGCTTTCTACACCTTGGCATGTGCTCATATCGCCATTGTTCTTTACAAATAGAGGGTAGTTTGGTAGAAATGAATAAAGGTCTGTCTCATATAGGTTTTGAAGTACAGAACCTATTTTTTCTGCTCAGATACTTGCACATGTGTACCAAACACTGATCTACCTATATGGCAGGAGCAGATCATTAGCTGCCTAAAGACAGAGTTATGCCTTATTTATTTTTGAGTATATAAGTATACTCACTGAGTATGGATTTTCTCACCTGTGCTCAATCTTTAGAACTGGTTTAATGAATACTAAAATTCAGTAATCCCATGTAAGGAAGAAATAACAGATGAGGACAAGGAAAGCTGAAAAGTGGGAGTGCCTTCTTAGAAACTTAGGATCTGTGTATGATACACCGGGAAAATGGAGTTAGAAATGTAACTCCCTACCATGTTGTGGAGGGATTATTTTTTTTTAAATGAGCAACACTGAAAAACCAATGTTTTGAAATTAGTGAGGGCAAAAGCTACTCTTGCAATAACTATAGAGGTCTGCTTCCCATCAGGTGTGTTACAACGGCTTTATAGGACATTCGATGATGGTGCACAGTTGTGAGTACTAACCCAGTGGACTACGGATCATGTCCAGAGTCACTGGGTTCTCCTTTCTCCCAAGCCTTGGTCAATCTTAAATAAGGCAGCATTTTTTCACTGTATTTCAATTTTTAGGGGAAAAAATCATATGCTTTTTCATAATTACTCATCAGTCCTTAGAACTTTTGACTTCACATTTTTGTATTTTTCTCCTATTAAAAAAAACACATTCACTCAGTCTAATTCTTACTCATGAACAGTCTTTTAGCAAACAATAGTAAATGACTGTTTCCACAGCATGGAGTTTTACTGACAACCATGTTAATCTCTAAAAATATTTTTAATAAAGAACCTAGTTTCTAAAAAGCCTTTCATATATAATGACATTTCTTGAAATGCCAGGATAAAATAAATAGATGAAGAAAGCTAAGAAGAACAGCAGGGTTTTATTTGGTTTGGTTTTGTATAAAAGATCTCATTGAGGATTGGTTAAAAACTTCTAGCATACCCACAAGATTTACATAAAATCTCATGGAGTTCCCACCTCCAAAAGTCCCACTTCCAAGAAGCCTGGATAACTCAAGTTCAAAAACTGATTTTATCTACATTAAATTATGTTATCTTGTATTTTTCCTTATTCCTCCTTCTTATCTAAACATTGCAAATAAGGAAAAGCCAGAGGTAAATAAAAAATCATGGAACTACAAGATAGGCAATTAAGTGCTAATTATTTAGAAAGCTTCTGTACCAAGACCACAAAACATCATAAAGTAAATGCATTGCTTTCCTAATTTCTCAACATAGAAATCAGCCTGCATTAAACTGGCTTAATAGTCTAATGTTGTTTATTTCACAAATGTTTATGGTACCCAACAAAATACCATACTGGGTAGTATAGGTAAAGCAGAGGAACTTTAACATAGTCTGTGTTCTCAAGGAAACTGTAACCTAATAAATGCACTAAGAGCTTTGCCTGAGTGATGATAATGCAAAGCAGAATGTAACTCGTCTTGTGAAAAATATAAATCATGTGGTAATAGGTCATGAGATCCCAGGAGAGTAGAGGATGGCTAGCAGGTCCATCAAGACAGGACTCTCAAAGTGTCCCAGCCCAGCTATGCACAATGGGTAAGATAATACATAAGGATATTAGGAAAAGGGTTATTCTTGGTGAAGAGAATGAAGGGCTTGGCACAGAGCAGGCCTAAATATATTGTTATTCCATGAATGAACAAGCAAAGGAGCAAGGAAAGACAAGAAGCAGGGCAGTTCAAGTCCTTCATGAGGGACAGTGAGTAGTTGGCTTTGGTGAAAGTAAATAGAGGAACCACAGGGATATAGAGAGAATAGTGGACTGAAGAACTAGATAGGGGCGGGAGACTGTTAAAGGGTTTGGAGCTACTGAGTAGCAAAACAATAGCTGTGTTTCAGTGGGAACAGAAAAGGATATAAAATTGAAGGGCCGAGCTGAGCACTGGGAGCCACAGACCTGTGGGGGACATCTCAACCACTCCCTCCCAAAACCTCCTCAAAGCACAATGGGCCAGCTGAATCTAGAGTGGAAAGCACTGGAAATACTCCTAAATGTGATGGAATAGGAAATATGATTGTATTTCAAATTGACACCCCATGGTGAAACAATTGTCTCAGAGCTCATTCTGTCACAGTTAAAATGGCTGATTATCCTCAAAACACAAAGCGAGAAAACAATGAGTAAACACTTCCAGGAAAGAACCACCACAATCATGTCAGAGTGCTCATGTCTGTTCTCATGTCCACAGATGGGACTGTTTTACTGATGGTGAGCTGCTTGGTAGAACTCCTGCCCAGCACCTTCATTTCAGAATAACAATGTCATGGGCCTTCCCAAATCCCTGGGATCCAACATTTACAGGCAAAAAAAAAAAAAAAAAAAAAAAAATTATAAATGCATCTTCAAGTCAATAGTTATAATACAAAGATGTAACTCATAAAACATCCATTATCTGGCTCGCTCATTATACTAGCATCTTTTTCAGAGCCATCCTCAATTGACTAAAACCAGTGACTGGTATAATAAGAGCTTTCATGGAAAGATCTTGAGCTGGGTGTGGTGGTGCACACCTGTAATCCCAGAAATTCAGGATGCTGAGGCAGGAGGATAGCAACTTAGACTCTAAGCAACTTGGCAAGATCATCTCAAAATAAAAAATTAAAAAGGTCTGGGGACCTGGCTCAGTGGTTAGGCACCCCTGAATTCAATCCTTGGTACCAAAAAAGAAAAGAAAGAAAAAAAGAGAGAAAGAAAGATCTTGAAATGTCAGAAGAACGTACTGTTTCTTTTATTCCTCATGTGAAGAAATATACAGATATACAATCTTAAACAAATAAGAGCACTAGTTTTTAGACGTATGGTAAGATTCTACATCATTTATATTTGCTTTTAATACATTTTCAGCTATGATTCTAAATTATAAACTTCAAAGAAAAAATAATAGGTCCATTGTCAAAACCTAACAAAAGTCAAATGAAATAATTTAAAATAATATAAAATATGCAATAGGTAAATCATAATCAGGACATGAATTCATAAGTTTGTTACATGAAAAAATTACAATGTCAAGGGAATCATCATAAACACATTCTACAATCAAGATTTTTTTTCCATTTTAAGTGTACTTTTTAACAACCCTGAGGTGTCAGAGTTTCAAAAGGATGGGTATCAACTGACCTTCTAGTGTTTACATTTATTATAATTTGTACTTGCTTTCAAAAGTTTTTCCACGAAAGGATGCTTTTCAAAACGCCATTAAGGCAATTCCTTCTATTTGCTTTCTTATTGCCTGTTTCTCCAGAAATTACATATCTTAATCCTGCCTATAGATTATGATACCCACTCACTCTACTGCTCAGTATAGTTCTGAAATGAACTCTACAAAAAAAAATTAAACAAAATAAGCCAGCCAATTTTGACCTATAGTCATCACCTAATAGTACTTCAAATTTTTTAAATTAACTTTTCACAATTCTTATTAGATTTAGAGGACCAGACTTACCTGCTACTATCTTTTCAGTAGAAAAATATTCCCTATGATACAAGGCATCCTAAGAAGTCTAAAGTTGGACTGAAGAATTTTAGTTCATTTAAATTCAAAATTATGTTATATATCTCTCTTTCTGATGCTTGAATTTTTATATACTGATTAAATCATTGTAAATGGAACAAATCTGTGGCATTAACATGCTTAAACTTTTCACAATCATATGTTGAAAAGTGAAAAAGTATTTCTCATTACTAAATTAATGATTTCATATAATAAAACTATTTTAGCAAGTAGATTTTTTTAAATATGAAAAACAAAATTAAAAAAATTATTTCACAATCTATCCTGAGATAGAATCATATATAAATTAGTTAGCCACTATACAAGAAGCAGTAATTTTTACACAAGTAGTAAATGTTTGCAAGAGTAATTTTTACTTGACCTCATTTGCATCCTTGGTTTATTTGGGGGAAAACTCAGAAACAAAAATAATAATTATTATTATTAGCAGCTTCTAAGTTCTCAAGTCATTTCTCAGGCCAAAATCAGATGTTAGTTAATTCACAAAGACTGGCAAATTTTCATTAGATGTCAAAGTCACAACTATAATGTTATCTAGTAGCATTATTGATAAAGGTTACATTTTCATTTTTAATTTGATTCAATTCACCAAATGTTTGTTGGACAACCACTACACTTTGGTTAGGAGAATCTTTTTTAAAGATGTGACATGTCCTTGTCTGTACTTTATCCCAGTTCACCTGATACACCATTCCTTCAGCACCTGTTTCAGGCAGTGGATAGGCAGCGTCATACTGCTCAACCCAAATCAAAGTCCCTGTCCTTCATGGTACTTAACATACACACAAGCATAAAACTCTCACATATAACAGATGTCCCAAAATAAATACAAATTAGATAAATATGTCAAGAAAAATGAAGTCCCCTAAGGAAACACAAGTGTAGTTCATATGGATGTTGTGGGTGCAGAGCAGGTTAGTAACAGAAGCAGGAAATGGAGTCTATGGAATATAATACATATCCTTCAGAGGATGAGCAGGATGGATTCCATGTCCTTGACAATACTTTAGCCACGGCATTTCACCCACATCTGTTTTATCTTGCAAAGTTACATGTGAGAATTCATTTGCAAAAAAAAGAAAAAAGAAAAGAAAATGATTCTGCTGAAGGAACAAAAGGAAAAGCTTTGAAAATCACTGACCTAATTACTGAGCTTCATTTTATTCCTTAAACTTGATGAAAAGCTAGAACTGTGTAAAATTCCTTTGATGTTCTGGGAGAAAAAGTTTTAAACTGTTTTCTATTTAAAGATTGGATTTGGAATCATATTCTTCTCTAGTTGCATTTTCCAGACATGTCCTGCTACACCCGAGATGCCCTCCCATTTCCTGCTTGCCCCTCACACCCTGCTCCACGAAGACAACTGAGTCTCCCTTTCAGGGATGATATTCGTGCTTGTTAAAATGACCCTGCCCTCTTAGTCAGAAAAGTCTGGACTTGGGTCAATCACATTTTTTTTTTTCCTCCTGGAAATGTGCAATTATGACTCACAACTTTTATCAGTTTCTGAGTGCTCAGACAGACATATAAGACTGCAAGAGTCATTTTATGGCATAAACACAGAGAAGTAGAGAAGCAGGCTTACAGCAAAAGACAGGAAAGAATGACACAGACATGCAGACAAGGGCAGAAAGGAGTAGACCCTAAGGCTCTGGAGAGACAGAGAAAGTCAACTTCATTTCTGTTTCTGAGTTTCTCAGCTCTGGTGTCTCAGGAGGCCCAGATATAAAATGGATTTATCTTTTTTATTCATCTGGAATCAGTAATAATCCATTATCCACAGTTCCTCCATTTTCTTGGTAATTTCACTGTCAGACTTTCCCTTCCTTTTTTTTTTTTTTCCTAATGTAGAAGAATTTTCAGTTTTAAAGACTGTAGGTAAAAGCAGAGTTTCATTAAAGGTAATAAACCACATTCATGAATTCTAACCCTCTCTCCAAAGCTGTAAATACCTCCAGTGCCCAGGTCCCACCCTAAAAGGTGCCACAGGTGAGTTCACATAGTATTGTCATCATCCCCCACACCATGGTCCCTCTCAATTTCCTAAAGGTCACAGCACCACAGTCAACACCCAGGTACACCCATGAGACCAATGTCTAGGTCTGTACTTGGGTCTATATTCACTCTACAATTCTACTCCTCCCATTCTCTCTAAAACCCACTCCAATTAAACTTTTACCCATACTGTTGATGTCATTGCACAGGTGGCTTTGAGATGCAAACAAGTTTATTCACATTCAAACCATATGCTTCTCTAGCCTTTTAAATTATGCTAATAAAACTTATTTAAGATTTTCTCTCCAATGTTCCAATATAAGATATAAACTTAGAAATTTTTATATTGAAAATCACAAGTTGAAATTGATAACTCAATTGCCTATTTTATTTTGCAGTTACTTTATTGCCATTCCAAATGGCCAAAATCTTTACTCATTTAAGCATATACAATAAATAGTAAACATAAACAAAGTCTTCCTGAACACATAAATATGAATTACATAATTCTGAGTATTGAGCATTTTTATGCTATACATAAATCTTAAGGCCAAAATATGCATAGCCATTAAGGAAGATAATTTCCATCTCAAGGAACTGAGATTACTTTAACCAGGAAGTTGGTGACAGAAGAGACAAATGGACAGACACGTGTCAAGGTGCCATTACCAGTGTTCATAATCTAGCCAGTAACTGAGGCACATCTACATGTTGCTACATTCCTCAGAAGCCTCAAACTAAAGCTACTGGAAGGAATGTCCCTTTCTCCAAACTTCACAATGTCTATGCCCACATGTCTCAGAATTATCTTACCTCTTAGAAATCCTTCACCTCCTTCTCCCTGAGGCAAAGTCCATGGCCCTCCACTTGCTAAGCGAGAAACAATCTCTCACTCCTCTGTGTTTCTGGAGTATGTTGTTTCTCTCTCACCAGTTAGTACATTCTGCTTCAAGATATATTTAGTTGAATGCAAGTGTTACTCCTCTCTCTGAACTGTAAGCTCTTTAATGAAAGGTACTGTTTCTTACTTAATTTCACATGCCAAAATGTGTTATGAAAAACATTTAGTAGTAGTTTATACTAAAATTATACTTATTTGGATTATAAAACTTATATGCATAATGTTTAATGACCAAAAAATAAGAAATAAATGTTGATTCAGACTGTGGACCAGAAATATTTTCAGAGGCATAGAATAGTTGAAATGACCCTTAATGAGATTTTGCAAAGGCAAGCAGCCTCAAACAGAAGGAAAGTACTACCCAAGATAATGCATGATTACTAAGAGGCCTGGGTGTAAATCCTATTTATAGGATTTATAAGTAATCCACATAAGATACTTAACCCCTCTATGACTCAATTTATTATTCTATGCAAAGGGATTAATAAAATCCTTAGTTCACAGAATGATTATAAGGATTCATAGATGACACAGGCAAACCTTCTGGAGTGGCACCTGTCATACAAAAAGCAAGTCCCTGGAGAGAAACATCTTAGGTAATGACCTCTGCAGGCACTGAGAGTAATGTTATCTATTACTATGACATCAACATATAACTGTTGTCTCATTCTCTTTGACTAGGAAATTTTTTTAAAAAGCCTAAATTATGAAATACAAAAGAGGAATTTTGAGCAAAGAGAAGTCCTACCCAAGAAAATAATATTCAAGGGCTCTTAATGTCCATTCATCTCATAAGTTTCCCAAGAATCAGACACAGATATGGCAAAAAACACAGTAACAAAAATGATGAAAAATTCACATTTTTACTACCCCCAAATCAAGGGTACATAATAAAAAGTCTCAGGATTTCAAAAGTTGTTTATTGAACAAATAAATGAAAAAGATACCACTTTTTAAAAAGCAAGATAATGTGACAGCATGTCAATTGCTACTATTCAATTTAAATTTATATTGTTCATATTCCTTTTATCCATCTGGATTTTCCCAGAAATATTTTTTACTTAAAATGCAAAGACTCAAATTAATCTAACTCTAAATAAACCTTAGGCAGTCAAAAAAGGAAACAAAGTAATGATCAAGAACAGTTAAAGATCAGTGAATGAAGTGCCATGTTATACATATAAATTGTTATTTCTCCAAGTTTTCTCTAAAATAGATATATCACCATTTTGTGTTTAACTTAATCATGGAAGTTTTCAGTATCCCATGTTGTTCATACCTTCTGTAAGCCTAAATACTCAAACTTTTATGATTCAAGAGATCACCAGTCAATTATTGCAAATATGGGTCAAATAGCCAAAGAAAATAAACATCCTTGGTTATATACAGTGCTGCTTTGGTGGAGGGAGCAATTTAATTATGACCCATATCATAAAACATTACCAAACTTTATCCCAAACCTAAATCTTAGTCCTCATTCATTCAACACACATTTCTTTATGTTCTCCTAATGTTGATTATTACTTTTTGGAGCTCATTCTAATTCCTAATAATAACAAAGCCACCAATATCACTGGAGGATGCTTCTAAATGTGTTCAACTTCTCCCTAGAATAGGAAAGAGAAACAGGCAGCCAAAGTTTGAATTCTGCATTAACCTGATGAATGACCTTAACCTATTAAGTAAATTTCTCTAAGTCTCAGTTTTTCATCTGTGAAAAGGAAAATATACCACCTCCCAATTATTGAGTGAGATAATCTAATGTAATGTCTGATCTTCAACAGAAAAGTACCTATTATAATTCCCTAAATTATCATTACAATCTAGAAAGTTCAGTGGAAAAGGCCACATACACAGATGAACAGGCAAAAAACACTTTCTCCTCCCAGGTCCAGTCACTAAGACCTGTAGAGTTAAAAGGAGATCAGACACCAGACAGCCCTTTGATCTCTGCCTCTGCTGAATTCTAGCTTCTATCCTTGCTATCCTTGGAAGAAGGCTCCTGACTGTCTTTCAGATAACTCCACAAGAGTGAAAATAACACGCACAGAATCTCAGAGTTGGAAGAGTTTCAGAAGGAGACATAGGGTAGTCTGCTGCACTAAGGTGGGAGAATGCTTAAGTCATCCAAGGCAGATGGCTATCTATCCCTAGTTTTAAAGATCTCTAAGGACTGAACTTCCCCAAACGCCTTGGTTACCTGTCTCAATGTTTAATCCCTTCTTTCTACTTATGTCCATCTTTATGACCAACTGAACTTTTTCTCTTGCTACAATTTAAAAGTATTTCCTTTTATTTGGTCTCCTGTGAAAGTAAAGAACATCTGTTCTGCATCTTCCATATAATAACCTTTCAAATACTTGAAGACAGTTAAATCACCCCTTAGTCTCCCTCCTCCAAGTTAAACAGTCCTGATCCCACTGAGCCCTCTCTTAGGACCAAGTCCCCACTCCTTACATCACTTTTGCTGATCTTCGCTGGACCTTCTCCAGAGTCTCCATATTCTTTGCCAGATGCAAAAGACCAAAATCGAACACAGCAATAATGCCAAATAAAGCAGAAGGATTACTTTTCACTTCTGTATCCCTCTCTTGATAAAACATTCCAAGTGGTGTACTTGCCCTTTTTTCCAAAAATATATTGCTCTTTCTAAGCCTCTTTGCTTTATAATCATGTATACTATCATCTTGTGGTACCTTTCTCCAAGGCTCATATCAAATTTCAGGTTCTTCAAATAATTCCTGTCAGTAAGGACCAAATTTAGAAGCACACTGCTTCAGAACATTTTCTACCTTCTGTAAAAGCTAAAATAGAAAAGCTGTGAAAACAAAATTAAAATTCATGCAATCCATGAAATAACCATCCACATTTATGTCTCGAGGACATTCAAAAAGACATGATTTCTTCATGATATATACACAGAAATCCATCTTCTTTTACTTCAAGGATGATATAATCTAACAAACTAGGTAGGAGTATATTATAAACAAAGAACAACAACAACACAACAAATTAAAATGTTAAATCAATAAGTTTGGGAAAATACTGAGTTCCAGATTTTAAATCTGATTGGACTTTTGTATTTAAATTTACATATTAAGTATACTGTTTCCTAAAAATAATTATGAAAATCAGAAATAACCCAATAAGAAAAAAATGGGCAAAAGACATGAACGGGCTTTTCACAAAATAAAAAAACAAATGTATAATAAATGAAGAAATTTCAATTCACATCTCTAGTGATTAGGAAACATAAATCAGGATTACAGTGAGAAACTCCTTTTAAAATAGTTGTGTGGCAAAAATAAAACAAATTATGCTAAGTTTTGAATAGATACTTTATTAATATTTATTAATTAGTAGTAGGACAGAAACTTGGTTTAGCTACTGTGAGGTAAATGTAAATATTCATATACCCCATAACTGATGTATCCAGTGCACAACACATACCTAAGAGACAGCCTCTGTGCATTAGGGGACATGTTCACAGCAGTTCTGTTCACCACAGCAAAACCTATAAGCAATCCAAATCCCTCTACACATTCAAGAATATGTGAGATTCCATGGTGATACATTCAATAGAATGCTATGCAGACAACAAAAACAAATGAACTACAGCACACAACAGCATGAATGATTCTTAATAATAAAATATTACATAAAAAATAGGTCCCAAAAGATGAAGCCTCTAACAATATTTCTTTGTAGAGTCAAAACAACTAAAATCGAAAATATACTTTTAGGGAATATACACACACAATATAAAAAGACAAGCAAAAGGATGATAAGCACAAAATTCAGGATACTGGTTAATCTGTGATTGCAAAAATGGCCCTAATTATTATTTTTTAAATATGGGGTTGGAGTTGTAGCTCATTGGTGAGCACATGCCTTGCACATGTGAGGCACTGGGTTCAATCCTTAGCACCACATAAAAAATGAAAATAAAATAAAGGTATTGTGTCCAAAAAGAAAATACATACATATATATATATGTTTGTGTATGTGTGTATACACATATATATACACATACATACATAGCTATATATATTTGTATATATGTATATGTATACATACATAGATTATATATATATGCATATTTGTTACATAAGTATTGACCCAGTAATCTCACTTAGGAGCAATTTCCCTAACACATAGTTACACAATAGAAATGAAGTTTTTCAAAGTTATAGTAGGTGTAGATTTTTATAATGTGACTTTGTAATAACACAGATTCATAAACTGCATGAGTTAAATCACTTATGTCTGGGGCCAGACCATGAGTACCATACTAGATACCTGTGACGGACACTGGATAAACATTCGTGCTACAAACAGAATAACAGCTCATCTTACTGCTACCTTGTTCATAATACAAGCAGCAACTAACATCCCTAGCTTGATTTTAAAAGCCATTTATTCAACTAGTAATATTAACTTAATATTTACCAGGCATATGACTGACTCTAATGAGACCGTGATGAGCAAGGGGAAAATATAGATAGCTGCTCCCATGAAGCACACTTATAATAGAGGAGAAAGACATTATATATAAACAATCAATATAAGCAGAAATATAGCAGGTAATGAGACCTCAGAGAAAAATAAAATAGAACAATCAGCAAATGACTAGTTGACTAGCTTAGATGGGCAGTCTGGGAAAACCTCTACTGAGAAGTAAAAATGAACTAGCATCAGATGGACCAGGAGCCAGCTGTAGAATAATGGTCAGCAGAAGAGGTTTCCAAGCAGAAAGAATAGCCAATGCAAGGAGTCTAGGTAAGGAAAACCCTTCATGTTCACAAAGGGAAAAAAACCTGAACTACCAATTAATATTGGAGAGGGGAAAGAGGAGAGGATTCAAAACAGCAGAATCATTTTATACCTATTTATAATAGCCTTGGGATCCACAAATTATTTACTATACTCTGGTATCTTTCCTTAAAGATCATTAACTTGCAAACAGTAACAATCTCTATTAAGAGGAAATGTTTTGTAGCACCTATGTAAACAAATTTTATTTATTTATTTCTGTGGGCTTTTCCAAAACTATTTAGAACTCAAATATTTTTAAATTACAGAAAAAATTTAAATGGTAGTCACAATTTATTCTTAGGCCAAGAAAGTTTGTTATCACTGTCCAAATCCAGGTGCAAAAACATTTTTGCTAATGTTACAAATTCACTACTTAGAGAGAAAAGCTCCCCAAACACACCTGCACCTTTCAAAACTGACTTAATATTGTGTTAAAGTAAACATATTAAGGACATGAATGTTTAGTCATTGAAAAGCTCCATTGCCCAATCTGCTTTATAGAGTAAATTAAATAGGCTACTTGGATTCTGATAAATGACATTTCATGATGTCCTTTCCAAAACCAATATTATCAGGAAGTACCTGAATATTGGTTTGGTCCTATGACTTAATAATTGAGAATAAATGGAATAATGTCTAAGGAAGAGTCTACATTATGAAGATAGACCACTGAACACCACATTTTCCTACATGAAGCAAGAGAACACAGTTGTTAAGAACCTAGACTTTAACACCACTACTTGAGTTCTCACCTTGCTTCTGCCTCTTATGAGTTGTATAAATTTAATTATCAACTCTATGTGCTCAGCTTCCCCATCTATGAAATGAAGACAATAGTACTTAGGCACCAAGATGGCTATTAGTATTGAACAAGTTAAAACATGCACAGTGTTCTTCCGTTCCTAATATATATCAGCAAATTATAGTTATAATGGTCCTACTTGTTATTACATCATTCACAAAACACACATATCACACTACTGATTTTCATACTTGTTAAAGTTAATGTAACTAATTACTTATGTATTAATAGACACATAAAGAAAAAGATAATATATAAAGTACAAATTGAAAGAAGTCATAAAATTTGCAAGTTGATAAAAATAATCCAACAAAATAGGGATTAAAATTTAATTTTCATTGTCTAGCATTTTGTAATGTTAATTCATTTCAGAGATGTATGTCACATTCTTTTAACATCATAAGCAAAATTTAAAAGGAATCATACCAAATAGGTTAAATAATCCTCTTTATATACTAGAAAGAATTAATTACATATTATCCATCCTAAAAAAGTAATACTGATCCTAGTACAATGCTTTAGAACTCAATAACTGTTGTTATAAATGTAAAATATATATTACACATGTACTATTTTCTCAGTGAATGTTTACAAAATATTGTTTGAGGCAAACATGGATGTGTAAGGTTATACTGTACTGCCTTCACCCATAAAAATCTGAAAGAAATCCTGTTGACCCATCTTCTGATACCCTCCATATTACACATTGAGTATTGGAAATTACCATCTCTAACCCCAAATAGAGCAAAGTACTATTATAATGGGGTTTTGCCATCCTTATGCCAAATATTTGGTTACATTTTAAACAACTTTCCCACTAAATAAAAATAAAAACAAACAAGAAAAATAATTTATCAACTAAGCAAATTTAAAATGTTGACAAATTTGAGAGCAGTTTTTGTGTGAAGGAAGGCTTCTGTTATTCTATTTATTTCTTTTCCCTCAGTAGTGGCTCTAAACATATTAAAAGAGATGGAAAGATAAAGTAGAAACACATTGTGAGGAGGGTATAGAATTTTAGCAATTTTTTAGATTCTCGGGGCTCGATCATATTATATACAATATGTTGTATTATTACAATGAATAGAGTAAGAAGAGTTAAAGGAGTCATTGGATTGTGAACAACATTTATAGTGATAAAGGATTAGTTCAATGACAATAAAATGAATTATTTTTTATGGTCTTGAATTTAGTTTTAGAACTTTATTAAAATTAGTTAAAACAATGAGAAGTTACTTTTCCCAGATTTAAATCACCACATTTCTCTTATCAAATCTCTTATGTAATATCTTATAATAATCAATCAAACATAAACTGAATATTTCTATTTTAACCATGATCCTTAGAAAATATTTTAAAATTATTTCCTGATAAAAAGGTCTCAACAAATTAGGTATAGAAGGAATATACCTCATATATGATATGTCCACTGCTAAATATACCTCATATATGATAAGTCCACTGCTAAAACCATAGTCAATGATGATTGCTCCCTTTCAATATCATATTTTCAATACATTACTGAAAGCTCTAGCCAGAAGAATTGGTCAAGAAAAAGAAAAGACATTTGAATCTTTCTGAAGAAAAAAAAATTCTGTTTACAGACATTATTTACCACATTTAAAAAAAAAAACAGAATTCCATCAAGAAATGGTTAGAAAAAAAAACATTAAATTTTCAGGATACAAAATCAATACATAAAAATCAAGTGTATTTGTAGAGACTAACAGTAAACTATCCAAAAAGAAAGAAAACAGTCCCATTTACAATATCATTATAAAAAAAACCCTCAGCAACAAATTTTACCAAGTGAGTAAAATATCTGTATACTTAAAACTATAAAATATTAGTGAAAAATTGAGGAAGACACAAATAAATGGGAAGACATCCAATGTTAATGGATTAGAAGAATAAATACTATCAAAATATCCATGCTACCTCAAGTGATCTACAGATTCACTGCAATTCCTCTCAAAATTCCGATGGCATTTTTCACAGAAATAGAAAAACAATCAAAAAATTCATGTAGAACTATAAAAGAATCCAAATAAAGCAATCTTGAACAAAATAATCAAAACTAGAATCACTGCACTACATAATTTCAAAATACACTACCAAGGTATAACAAAACAGCATTTTACAGGCATAAAAACTGGCATACAAACTGGCATACAAACTGCCAAACCAGACCAGAGAGCCCAGAAATAAAGTCACACATTTGTGGTCATCTTCAAGTAAAATGACAAAAACATACAATGGGAAAAAGATACTTTTCTCAAATAAATAAGATCGGGAAACTTGAATATCTACATGCAAAAAATAAAATAAAAGCCATATCACCTTATTCACAAAATCTTCTAAAAATGAATTAAAAAACAACATAAGACCTAAAACTGCAAAACTACTAAAGGAAAACAGAGGCAAAATATTGAGATTGACCTGAGCAACAATTTTTTGACATGATCCCAAGGACACAGACAATAAAATCAAAAATATACAAATGGGGCTGCATCAAACTGAAAAGGTTCTGCAGAGAAAGCATCAGCAGAATAAGAGACAATCAACAAAATGGGATTAAATACTTGCAAACCATACCTTTGAGAAGGCACTAATATTTAAAAAATGTATAAGGAATTCAACTCAGTAGCAAGAAAGCAAATAACTCAATTAAAAAATAGTCAAAGTATCTGAGTACACATTTCTCAAATGAGGATATACAAATGGTCAGTATCTGCAAAAAATGAACAACATCACTACACTAGTCAGCAGGAAAATGCAATTCAAAACCACAATGAGATCACACCTGTTAGAATGGCCATTATTAAAAAGACAATAACAAGTCAAAGATGTGGAGAAGACTTGTGCACTTCTGTTGGGAATGTAAACTGGTATTAACAATTACAGAAAATAATATGGAGGCTCCTCAAAAAAACTCAAAATAGAATTACCATATGATCCAGTAGCCCCATTTCTGAATATATACCCAAAGAAAATGAAATCAGTAGGTCAAAAGATATCTGCACTCCCATGTTTGCTGCAGCATTACTTACAAGAGCCAAAATACAAATTGACCTAAGTGCCCCCTGATGAATGAATGAATAAAGAAAATGCGATGTGCATGTGCACACATGCATGTATGTTCACAAACACATACGCTCAATGGAATATTATTCAGCCTTAAAAAAATAAGAAAATCCTGCCATTTGCAACAACACTGAAGTATTTGGAGGACAATATGCTAAATGAAATAAGACACACACAGAAAAATATTATATGATCTCACTTGTATGTGAAATCTGAAAGAGCCAAACTCAAAGAAGCAAGAAGGAAAATGGGTGTCAGGGACCCAAGGAGGAAGGAAATAGATTTGGTCAAAGAATACAAAGTTTCACTTATGCAGAATAAATAAATTCTGGATATCTAACGTACAGCATAACTAATTAATAACACTGTATTGCATACCTAAAATTTGCCAAGATAGCCATCTTAAATGTTCTAACCATAGTGAGGGTGGGAGAATAACTATGTGAAGTCACAGATGTGTTAATTAGCTTTTGGTAATCACTTCACAATGTGTTTGTATACCAAAATATCATATTGTATACCATAAATATACAGAATTTCTACTTGTCAATCATACCTCAAAAAGCTGGAAAAAAACGTCTCTAGTAATCAATTCTTATATCAGAAAAACCACTGTGGACTCTAGAGCCACTCTTCCTGGATTTGTATTCCAGTTCTACTATGTACTAGCTGAAGAATTTTAAGCACATTTCTTTACATTTCTATGCCTTGATTTCATCATCCAGAAAGAGAAACCTTATTTAAAGGGATTAAATAAGACCTTATTTAAAAGGATTTTAGTACTAAGTGTCTGAATGTTAGAATGTGCTCAATAATTTTAGCAATTGTAATTATCAATTGAACAATGGAGAGATAGACTAAAATATGCTTTTAGCTAAATCAATTAGTCAGTGCATCAAAACATGAGTTACTCAGTTAGTGGGTTCTGTTTTCTCAATGACTGAAGCAAATGTTTGTCCTCAAATAAACATTTTTCTGCTAAAGTCTTATCGATCTACTTATTCCTGGTACTCTGATGCAACTAAAGCCAAAATATACCCCATTCATCCTTCATTCTCAGATACTATTCACATTCAATTTCTACTGTGGTCTTATGTTCAAGTACAGGTTCCTTGCCTAAGTTACAAATTTGTAAACAGCTGAGAATTCTTGATTTTTTATTTCCCTTCACGTGGGATCAGGTTAGCATATCAGAATATGCTTTTAAAAATCTCTAGACTCTTTAAGTGGGCTTATGAAAGACTAAGATGTAAGCCCAGAGACAGGAGATTGTGGGGAGGGGTATAAAAGGTGAAGCCTTGAACAGAATTGTTTGCTATTTTGATACTAGGTAAGAACAATAGCAGAATAACTTTGAGTAGATAATCCAGATAAGTTATTGTCTAACCAAATCCAATAAGGAATAGTAAAGATAATAAACATGACCAGGTTGATGAAAGGAGAGGTTAATATTAGAAATACCTCAATGTCTTTCAGGAGTAAAGAATAAAAAAAAAAAATGTGATCAACTATCTCAGTAAACTACAAATGAAAGGAACTGTCCATATTAAGCACACAACACTGTGAACAAGGAAATAGCAGACAATATTCTTTAATATCAGGAACAGCACAAGAAAGTCCACTATCAACATATATGGGAGAGTGGCAATAGAAACATCATTGTTTTTAAATGATATGACTTCCTACATTGAAACCCTACACCCACACACACCAAAATCTACTGACAAATTATAAAAAATGCAATATATAAGGTAATTCACATTTGTGTAAAATTTTAATCATTTTTTCCTAGAAAATCATATATTTAAATAAATGTGTGAAAGAAAGAAAGCAAGGGAACTAAGTTGAATATTTTAGAGTAGATGTACACATTAAAGAAATTAATTGAAAATGGGAGAATGGAAATGGTTGCCAGTGGCTGGAGTGGTAGAGGAATCAGAGAACTTCTGGTCATTGGTAAAAATGTTCAGTTAGGAGAAATAAGTTCTGGAAATCCGTTATACAGCAAAGTGAATTCAGTTAATAATGATTTACTGAAATCTCAAAATTGCTCAAAAAAAGAAAATAAGTAAATGTTCTCATCACAAAGACAAGAATGGTAAGTGACTAACACACAATTTAAACATTGCATAATGTGTACATATATTATACAAATATATATTATACAATATTTTACATTATATACCATAAATACATAATTTTTCACTTGTTGACTTAAATAAGAAAATGAGAGCTATTGAAGGAAAAATTTTTTAATTTTATATAGTTCAAAGAGACCCACAAGGACTCATGGTTATCATCCTATGGAGTCAGCAGCACACTGATTCAACTCTATGTTCCTGTGGTACTTATTGAAGAAGGGAGTGGGGGGCCTGGCATTGACTTTGCTTCCAGAAATAACTATAATAAAGCCTTCAAAGTTCTTGGTTCATGTGCTAATTTTTCTGAACAATATCCTTTCTTCCCTCCATTCACATCTTCTAAGTCATGCGTGAAACGTTTTACCCTGATTGATCACTACATAGGTATTTTTCCTCTCATCTTTGAAAATGGGTTCTACAGCCAGCACATTTCTTTTAAGCTCACCCCAGCTCCTAGGAGACTGCAGTAGTTAACAATGCACACAAAATGAGTTCAGCAGCACCAACAGTATAATTTGGCAGTTTCATTCACAGGTAATGAATGACACATTACTAATTCAATGCCAGGCAATTTTAAAAAGTCAAGATTGGTTTTCTAATATTAATGTTATTCAAAAAATTTATGATGATAGATGCCAATCATATACTGTGTATTTAAAATAAAAACTAGAAAAAATGATTTAGAATTTTTTCAACATAAGAAAATGATAAATGTTTGAGGAGATAGATATGTTTAACCTAATTTAAACATTATGCAATGCATGTATGTATGTATGGAAACTTCATATGCTACCTCATGAATACACACAATTTTTGTTATATGTGCCAGTTAAAATAAATGTAATCATAAAAAGTAAAAAAATATGTAATACAGAAACTATTGAATAATTTTCTTTCAAATTCTCAGTATGATTCTCACCAGAAAAATAAGAATATGCATCTCTATTTAGTAGGAAGCCTTTACAGTCTAAGAGTTCAAAAGTTCTGATTCCCTAGTTAGTAGAAAATATACTAAATCAGGTCATAGAACAGATATACTTGTTTATTTGTACATATTTTTGTAGGGAGGGAGAAATTGTGACAAAGGATAATGGAAGATGTGAAGATGAGCACAATACTAGGAGGAAGAATGGGTCCTGGCTCAGTAAGACACATCGAATAAAAGTCATTCATGCAGATTCAAGGCTTCTTGAGTCCCCTAATTAACAATATTATAGAAGCTTTGCCAAGATCTTCTACCATGTTATGTTGAATGTCTAACCTGAGCCCAATCAAGGACCCATCTAAAACAGCACAAGAATAATACCAATCCTGAAGAATCTTTCTCTTCTAGAATTCTAATGAGGGAAAGAGATCCAGGAAAAATAGAATGATTTTAATGAACAAAAAACACAAACAACATTTCTTAATATTAAAAAATTAATATTAAGAAAATTGCTCAACATAGTTGCTTAATAAAGAGTACTAAAAGATAAAATTTGAGACACAAATTATGCAATTTGTCAGGGCTATAAAATGGAAAGTTATTTTTTTTAAATAGTAAGGAAGACTTCTCAGAACTTATCCTGATAGAGGATGTGGGGCTATAGTCCACTCTGGTATACTAGGTTCCCATTATGTACCTCCTTAGAAGGAAAATTTAATCTTAGATCTTATAAGCACATCTATATTTCTCCTACCCAATGATTTTGTTGTTCCAAATAGACTCTGTGAAGTACATAATGTAAATATTTTCCTGTTTTTGTCAGTTTTTGCACTGCTGTGACCAAAATACCCAACGAGAACAACTTAGAGGAGGGTAAGTTTATTTAGGGCTCATGGTTTCAGAGGTCTCAGTCCATGGATGGCCAACATCATTGCTATGGATCCAAACTAAGGCAGCACATCATGGGAGAAGGGCCCAGTGGAGCAAAGCTTCGGAGAGGGCAAGATAAGGGGCCACAGAGAAGATGTACCCTTCCAGGGCATGCCCCTAGTGACCCCCTCCTCCAACCACTGTACACCTGCCTGCAGTTACCATCTAGTCAATCTGTTCAAATTAGAATGGACCAATTAGGTAACAGTTCTCACAATCTAATCATCTTACCTCAAACATTACTGTGTTAATAGGAGCTTTTGAGAAATACCTCATATATAAACCATAACATTCCCTGTTTTAATGGTCAACCCAAATCTGGCATACATTTAGCACACTAACCTCAATCTCATTTTCATTCCATTTCTTCAAGCTTTGCTTTCCTTTCTGTCCATCTTTTAAAACCATATTTGCATAAGATATACTATTTCCATTGTAAACTACCTCAAATTATTTTGTAGAAAAGCAATGTATAGATAGTTGATGGATAAGGGAAAGAAAATGAAGAGAGGGACAAGAAAGAGACTTTTTTGTTTTTGTTTGGTTTTTATTTTTATTTCTTTTTTCTTACATTGTTATTGATGCATTCTACTTGTACATAATGATGGGATTTGTTGTTAAATATTCGTACATGCACACAGTATAACAATATAATTTGGCCAATATGTTTCCCCACATCTGCCCCTCCTTCCCTTCCTTCCACTCACTTGCCCCTTTCCTCTGCTGAGTTTCCTTTGATTTTCATGAGATCCACCCCTCAACCTTTCTTTTCCCTTTTCCTCTCTAGCACCCACATATGAGAGCAAACATTCACCTCTTTTCCATCTGAATTTGACTTATTTTGCTTAACATAATGATCTCAAATTCCATCCATTTTCCTGCAAATGATATAATTTCATTTTTCTTTATAGTGGAATGAAATTCTATCATGCATATATAACATACTTTCTTTATCCATTCATCCACTGATGGACACCCAGGTTGGTTCCATAGTTGGGCTATTGTGAATTATGAGTATGCACCCACTAGTATGATGACTTTCAATCTTTAGGATAAATACTGAGGAGTGGTAATAGCTGGGTCATATTGTAGTTCCACTCCTATTCTTTTGAGGTACCTCCATACTATGATTTCCATAGTGGTTGTATTAATTTAGGATTCCACCAACAGTGTAATGTGTTCCTTTTTCTCCACATCCTCTTCAGCATTTAGTATTATTTGAATTCTTAATGGTTGCAATTCTGACTGATGTGAGATCAAATCTCAAGTGTAGTTTTGATTTGCATTTCCCTAATTGCTAGTGATACTGAACATTTTTTTCATGTAATTGTTGGTCATCTGTGTTTCTTCTTTTGAGAACTATCTGCTTAATTCATTTACTTATTTATTAATTGGGATTTGACGTTTTGGTATAAAATTGTTTGTTCTTTCGTTTTTTGTTTTGTTGGTACTGGGGATTGAACCCAGGGGTGCGTAACCACTGAGCCGCATCGCTATACCCCTTTTTATTTTTTATTTAGAGACAATGCCTTGAGAGTTGCTTATGGCCTCCCTAAGTTGCTAAGGCTGCCTTTGAACTCACAATCCTTCTGCCTCAGCCATTTGAGTAACTAGGATTACAGGTATACACCATTGCACTTGGCTGTTTTTGGAGTTCTTTATATATATATTCTGGATATTAACATTCTGTCAGAAGAGTGGCTAGCAAAGATTTTCTCCCATTCTGTAGGTTTTCTTTTTACATTCCTAATTGTTTCTTTTGCTGTGCAGAAGATTTTTAATTTAATGCCTTCCCTTTATTAACTCTCAGCATTATTTCCTGAGCTTTAGGGGTTCAATTGAGAAAGTTGTTGCTTATGTCTATATGCTGGAGTGTTGATCCTATGTTTTCTTGTAGGAGTTTCATAGTTTCTGGTCTAAATTCCTGGGTCTGTGGCCCATTTTGCCTTGATTTTTGTGCAGGGTGAGAGATAAGGGTCTAGTTTCATTCTTCTACATATAGATAACCAGCTTTCCCTGCATCATTTTTTTTTTCTTCAATGTGTGTTTTTGGCACCTCTGTCAAGGATCAGATGACTATAGGTATGTGGGTATGTCTTTCTGTCTTCTACATTGGCCTATGTGTCTATTTTTATGTCAGTACCATGCAGTTTTTGTTACTATAGTTCTGTAGTACAATTTGAAGTTAGGTATTGTGATGCCACCAGCATTGCTTTCTTGGTTAAAATTTCTTTGGCTATTCTGGTTCTTTTATTCCTCCAAATGAATTTTAGGACCATTTTTTCTAGTTCTGTGAAGAATGTCATTGATATTTTTATAGAGATTGCATTGTATCTGTATAATGCTTTTAGTAGTATAACCATTTTAACAATATTAATTCTGCCTTTTCATGAGGTCTTTTCATCTTCTGAGGTCTTCTTCAACGTTCTATGGTTCTTTCTGCAATATCTTCTATAGCTTTCATTGTAGAGGTATTTCATCTCCTTGGTTAGATTTATTCCTAGGTTGGTTGGTTTGTTTGTTTGAGGCTACTGTGAATGAAATTGTTTCCTAATTTCTTTCTCAGCAGATTCATTGTTGGTACAGAGGAAAGTTATTGATTTTTGTATGTTGAATTTGTAACCTGCTACTTTGCCAAATTTGTTTATTAGCTCTATCAGTTTTTTGGTGGAGTATTTTGGATCTTAGGAAGAAGATATTTTGAATGTTACTTCACAGAAGTGTGAACTGACAGTTAATCATCAAATGTAAAGAAAGTCAAGATATAGCAACCATGTAAGACACTGCAACAAACCAAAGCAGCCTAAAGAAAGAGTGCATTAGCAATCTACAAGAAGAATGAAAAACTGTATACGTGTAAAAATCAGCATAAACAAAAACATCAACAAGAGCCCATTGTTAATTGCAATTAATAATTGCTTATTAGGTAGATTTTGAAGATATTCTCAAATATAAAATGCATAGTTAAAAAAATGGTATTCCCAGTTATTTCATGCTAGACTAAGGTGCCATAAACATGCATTAGAGAAAACAGAGCCTCTTTAAATGGTGTTGGGAAAACTGGAAATTCATAAGTAGCAAAATGAAATTAGACCCCTATCTCTCACCTTGCACAAAACTCAACTCAAAGTAGATTAAGGACCTAGGCATTACAACAGAGACCTTGTGCCTACTAGAAGAGAAAGTAGGCCCAACTCTCCATCATTTGAGGTTAGGAACCGAATTCCTCAACAAAACTCCTAAAGCACAAAAAGTAAAATCAAGAATGAATAGATGGGATGGTATCAAAGCCAAAAGCTTCTTCACAGCAAAGGAAACAATCAAGAACGTGAAGAGAAAGCCTACAAAATGGGAGAAAACTTTTGCCACCTGCACCTCTAGGATGTATAAAGAACTCAAAAAACACCAAAAAACCAAATAACCCAATCATTAAATGGGCAAAGGAACTGAACAGACATTTCACAAAAGAAGAAATACAGTCAGTCAACAAATATAAGCGAAAATGTTCAACATCTCTAGCAATTAGACAAATGCAAATTAAAACTACACTGAGAAAATTATGTGTATATATTCTGTATTTATGTTAACTACCTTTTACTTGAATTTTTAAAATTTTAAAATTAAAGTATGCTTATGAGAAAAAAAATTACACAGAGATTTCATCTTACTCCAGTTGCAATGACAATTATCAAGAATAAAAGCAACAATAAATGTTGGCAATGATGTGGAGAAAAAGGTACACTTATAAATTGCTGGTGAGACTGCAAACTGGTGCAACCACTGTGGAAAGCAGTGTGGAGACTCCTCAGAAAACCTGGAATGGAACCCCATTTGACACAGTTATCCCACTCCTTGGCATATATCCAAAGGACATAAAATCAGCATACTACAGTGACTACAGTGATGCAGCCACATCAATGTCTACAGCAGCTCAATTCACAAAAACTAAGCTCTGAAACCAACCTAGGTGCCCTTCAACAGATGAATGGATAAAGAAAATGCAGTACATATACACAATATTACTATGAGTAATATTATGAATATTACTCAGACATAAAGAAGAATGAAATTATGGCATTTGTTGGTAAATGGATGGAAATAGAGACTATTATGCTCAATGAAATAAGCCAATCCCCAAAAACCAAAGGCCTAATGTTCCCTTGATATGCAGATGCTAACTCACAATAAGAAGCAGGGAAGAAAGAATAGAAATTCACTGAACTAGTCAAAGGGGAATGAAGGGAACAGAAGGGAGATGGGAATCAGAAAGACAGTAGAATGAATCAGACATAACCTTCCTATGTTCATATATGAATACATGACCAGTGTAACTCCACATCATGTACAATCACAAAAATGGGCAGTTATACTCCAAGTATGTATGATATGTCAAAATACATTCTACTGTCATGTATAACTAAAAAGAACAAATAAAAAACCTTTTAAATTTTTTTAAATTAAAAAAATGGTGTTGCCAGCACAAAAATCAGCATTTTTGTCTGGGAAGCAGAATTCAGTAAAAGAACAATAATGAGGACTTTTTAAACAGTATTTTGTTATTGATTTGACATATAGCAATAAAAAACAGACACGGAGCTGAAAGCCCAGAAGAGCAATCAAGTTTGCTTGTTGACCCACATTAACTGAAAACATAAAAGTGGGCAAGATGTGAAAATAGTTCAAGAATATAAAAGAGACCCATGTCCTGTGGGAGATCTAACTTAGAAGGAAGAAGTTACAGAAAGTACAGTAGCCATCATCAAGTGTGGAAGACAAACGAGAGTTAGAAGTTAATATAAATCCAAAGAAGGGATCATTTTAAGAAGTAGATAATCCCTCATTGCTATTAAAGACAGCAACAGAGGTCAGGCAAGTGGGTTGAAGCAAGTGGGATGAATTTGAGAAGATTCTTAAATTTGCCTATGAAGGGATTATAGATAACTATTCAAATAAACCAAACTTAGGTAGAGAACTAAATTAAGAACAAAAATTAAAAGAACCTAAGAAATATTCTGAAGAAAACAGCATAACTTTTCAAAACATGAATTTTATTTGTGCTTCGATTAATCATTTGCAGAACTATCAATTTTCTTATTTTGGCTATGGAATTTTCTCTTTAAATTTTTTCGAAACTCAAACACGAAAACCTGAAGTCGGGACTGTTGACACTTGCTTGTAATTCCAGCAGCTCAGGACACTGAGGAAGGAGGATCCCAAGTTTGAGGCCAGCCTGGGAAACTCAGGGAGACCCTATATCAAAATTAAGAAAAAAACCAAACAACAACAACAAAAAAAAACCAGACCAAGACCTAAAATTATATGTGACAATGGTGACTATGTGTCAACAATTATTTAGGTCATGTATGCACTTGCTCTGTAGGATTAGAATTAACTGAATATATGAACATGTTCATGTAAGTACCCAGCAAAGGAAAAATGATATAAAATTGCTTATGGCTAGATAGAGAGTAGATGCATGAACAGATATTTTCCTTGAAAATATCAACATTATCTGTAATTATTTTCTTGTTGAATACATACAGGGTGTGTGTGTGTGTGTGTGTGCGTGTGTATGTGTATGGACCGAGAGAGAGAGAAGAAGAGAAAAAGAAAAGGGAGGAGAGAAAAGAGTGAAAGAAAGGGGAGGGAGGACAGGAAGTGGGTTCTGTGTGTGTTCTCAGTGATGTTACAATACCCAGCAAGTTAATAGTGAATGTTAACGGTCAAATGATTTTGAGGATCAATGAGTATATCTGAACTATTTTAATGTAGTCCAACATTTAATTACATGGGGAAAGTTCTCAATGTATTATCCAGTGTATCTGCACATACATCTTATAAGGAAAATGTTGCATCTGAAATAATTTTTCAATAACAAATTCCACATAAACATTTACTAAAAAGTTATAACTCTAATAAAGTAAGTTGCAAACATGAAACAAGGTCAATTATCTCATAAATAATAAGCAAAATAGAAAAGAACTTATGAACAAAAAAGAATTTCCAATGACAATATTCATGCTTACTTAATCGGATGTGGGAATTTAATGAGAGATTGGAACATACCTCTTAGACATAGCAAGCTAATTAAACTATACTTTATGTAGCCTAGAGTAACAGGGCTAACTTGTAATACTTAGCTCCCCACAAATCCATGAAGTAGAAATGATTTATTCTTTTAGATGAAAGCTTAGAAGACAATCATCTTGATAAAGCTCACACAGCAGAAAATGGCAACTTCTAGAACAAAAATTAAGAAAACAGGCTATTAAACATTAAATTTCAGTCACATGACAGACAAGAGCGAGAACACAGGATGAGAGAAGTCCTTCCCCACTACCAAGGAGCAGAAGTTCAGGGTTGCTGGAACCTGAGCTCTAGATCCAGCAAATCACCTTTCAAAATTAAAAGCAAAATACTTTTACAGACGTCATAGGTGAGAAAATTAATTACTAGAAGAGCAATTCTACCAAAAAAAAAAAAAAAAGTTACTCATTTAAAAGAAATATACTACCAAATAAAAATGAAGATCCACACAAAGAGACTGGAAATTATCAGGGATGAATAAAAAAAAAGGATTAATTTTTTTTCCTTATTTTTAATCACTTTAAAATAACTGTCTTTTGTGAAAGTACTAAGAATGTCTTACAGGATTTATAACATACTTACAAAAAAAAAAGAGAGATGACAAGATAGTACAAAATGTGGGAAAAATGACTGGAACTATGGTAAGATTCTTAAATTCATGAAGAGGTTAATACCATTTGAAAGTAGATTGTCATATTTAAGTTAAAGATGAATATTTATAAACTCTTTAGCAATCACTAATTTTGTTTTTGGTTTTTTTTTTTTTTTTCCTGTACTGGGGATTGAATCCAGGGCCTTGTGCTTGCAAGGTAAGCACTCTACCAACTGAGGTACCTCCCCAACCCTACTAATGTTTTAACAGTAACCACTAACAAAAAGTTTGTAAAGGTATAAATGATAAGTCGGTGTTGAAGATTATTTTCAATGTGTTTCTTAAAAATCTGAATTCAAAAGAAGAGGAATAAAGAAAAAAAGACCAGATAGGACAAATAGAAAACAATTAGAAAGATAGTAGTAGTCCAAACACATCTACAATTGCAAATATATAGATAAATGGCCCAAATACACCAAGGAAAAGCAATGACACGCATACTAAATATTTTAAAGCGAGACTCAAATATATACTGTCCATAAGAAATCCATTCGAAGTATTTAAATACAGGTAAATGTAAAGTAAAAATTATGGGGAAGAATATAAGAATACTCTCAAAGTTGAGGGACTTCCACGGGAGAGCAGATAGACCCTGCAAAGACCTAGGGGCAAAGCAAAGCTTGAGTACTCTTCACTCTCACTATCAACTTCCTGGAGGTGTTGATCTGTAACAAATCACAACTGTATGACTTGGATTTAAAACAAGAATAACTTTTAACATTAACTTTTAAGAAATATGATACCTGAAACTAAGCAAAAAAAAAAAAAAAAATGAAATCATTTCACAGAACACTTATGTAAAATTCTCATTTAATTCTTAAGTATGTAGTACTTGTTTTTTATTATAAAACCTTAAGCAAAGATAAAACTACTAGATGGGATAAAGCCATATTGCATGAAACCCATTTTGGCCTTTTTTTCAACTTCATCTCCATAAAATGAAAAGAACATTTTGACGATTAATAGATATTTCCATTTCCATTTCCAAATGGAAGGAAATAAGTACAAATCATACCAAAAAGTGCAAGTTAACACATGATAAATTGATTAGTTTTAATACTACCAGAAAGTCTGGGGACTTGTCCAGCTTTTACATTTTCTAGGATCCCCTAAGGATAAAAAGCACAAGAACCTTACACAAAATCACCATCGAGATCTTCTTCATCCAGCACAAAAGATCATAGAGATCCCCACATATTTGAATTTGAAATTTATATCAGGGGATTCCTTATAGGAATTCCTGAAGCTTCATCACAAAGTCTTCTGAGAAGATGGCAATAGCCAATCAGTACAATTAGGACATCATCAGGACTACCACATAGTCCTACCATCTGTTCCAGATGGTGTACTTTAGTAAAATATGGTCATTATCCCAGAGTCAATTTTAAGAGGGGTGAATTCATTTCCTAATAGGATAAACTGATTTCAAGTGAGGAGGTTGATGGTCTTACAAGTTCACCCAGGAAAGTGTCCCACCTGAGGGATGACTCAGTTAAAATTACAAATTAGACCCCAGGAACACAATATTCAGCTGGTGTTGCTGTCAAGGTCCATCTTTGCATCACAGAGATCAGCTGAACTTCTCACTACAAATGGAAATCCTCTGGAGCTTCTACCTTATCCGGCCCCTAGGACACAGAATAACTCTGTCCTGGCAAAAGGCCATCAACTAAACAACTACCATTCCTCTTTCCACACTTGATAGTTTCTGTCTTGTGACTAATAAAACAAGATGGCATGAATCTCAGTGTAGAAGAAAGAAGAGATGTTCACATTATAGTGGAGAAGAGATGACTTCGAAGCAAAGGCTGAGGGAAAGGCAAAACCTGTTCCACCTCTTTTACTACCCTCTCCCGCCCCATACTACCAACGACAACACCCAGCAAATGGAGAAATGAGTGCTCTCTAACTGGTACTGCCTTCAGGGCAGAAATGCCTTAGGAAAGGGTAAGTTACAAATTAAGACAGATGTAGAGACAATAATTTGTGAAGAAGTGGTTTTTGTTACCAAATCAAAGTGTAGTGGTGTATTCATCTTAACATCCTTCCTTACCTGATTATCTCATCCTGTGAGAATCACATTACCAGTTGCGCCTTAGGAAGATCTTTCCCTATTCTTCAACATCGTCCTCAAACCCTGACTCTGTGTGACCTGAGGGTGCTGTCACAGTACGTGTGAGTGCATTTCTTATCTTCTGTTGTAATTGTCTCTTTTATTGAAATGTGAATCGCATAATATAAAATTTGCCTCTTGAGGTATATGATTTGATGGGTTTTAATATATTTACAAAGTTAAGCAATCATCAATAATATCTAATTACATATTTTATCACCTCCCAAAGGACACCCCATATCCAAAAACCGCCATTCTATTCCCCCTTCCTCCCTGCCCCTGGTAACCACGAAACTACTTACCTTTATGAACTTACCTACTTAGGACATTTTATATATATGGAATCACTTAGCCTATTGTTTTCAAAATTTATACATGGTGTAGCGTGTAACAGTACTTCGTACCTTTTATGGTTGAATAATATTCCATTATTTATATACCAGACTTTTTATCTATTCATCAGATGATGAGCTTTTGAGATGTTTTTGATTTTTTGCTACTACAAATAATGCTGCTATGAACACTCAGGTTTGAGTACTTAAGTGAACCCTTTGGTACATTCTTAGGTGAATTCTTATGTACATTCTTGGAATTGCTGAGCCATATGGTAACTCTTTTTCTAACTTTTTGAATAACTGCAAAACTGTTTTCCATTTTCCATTCCCACCAACAATACAATTTCCTTTACTTATCTAGCCCTCAAACTTCTTGAGGACAGAATCCAAGTCGTGTTCTATTGTGTCAAACCTAGCTAGCATAATCGCAATGCACTATGTGAATATTAGAATAAAAGCCTAACTTTTTCTTTTTTTACCTTTCACCTTCTTCTGAGACCTCCTCTCATTTAAAACATCTCCTTATAGTATCTTTAACATTCCTCTCTCCAGACTCTCCTTTAAAGCTGCTGAAAGTAACATACTTCTGGACTCCAGCACTTCTTGAAATGTGTGCTCTGTGATTATTAGAAGATTGTGATCTATTTGAAGTTTCTCACATGCAGTTAATGTAAGATAATCTGAGAATAGAATCAAGTGTTTCTGAGTTGGTATCAATACACATGCAATCAGAGGCCCATGCATATTTTCAGTTAACCTCCAACGAATACAAGCAAAGGACATATTTGGCTCTAGGACACCCTCTGCTGGCCCTGCTGTCAACAACATTTGACAAAGAAGTAACTCTCATAGGAGGCAAGAAGCAACATATGGGACCCATTCCATTGCAAAGAAAACCAGAGAAGATCTGCAGATGAAAGGGCCTTCCGATCCTAGATGCTCTGGGTAGGGATTAGCCTCCCATGGCTGGCACTTAAGTAGCCTGATGACTTCCAGCTCTGGTCAGTTAAGAAGACCGTCACATAGAGGAAATACCCACTTTGATCCTTAAATACAAAATGGACTTGTGACAAGGATAGAACTTATAATTTAAATGTGACTGATTACTATTGATTTAAGACTGGTTATATCTCCTATAGAATCATATATGAATGTACATAAATTTCAGACAAAATCAAGCAAAAATCTTTGCATTTCTGTCCCTGACAGACCTGAACTGTTCCTCGTCGAAAAACTGAACTCACTGTTTTTCATATAAGACATATAATTGTACCCATACAATTTGTATAACTCTAACTTGTTAAGAATAAAAGTCAGAGTAACTATGTTCAATAAGCTATTGAAGTTTTATAGAAATTGCCTGCTAGAAGCAGAATGCTCCTTCAAGGATGTCCATTCCCTAATCACAAGAACTGGTGAGTATGTTACATTATATGCCAAAATAATTTGCAGGTGTAATGAAGACCTTAAAATGGGGAGATAATCCTGGATTATCTTAATGGGTCCAGTACTAGCACATGAGCCCTTAAAGATGCTTCTGATGGAGAAGTTGGAGATATCTGAAGGGTAAGAAGTTCTTAAACCACTATTGCTGGAGAGGAAGAGCAAAGGGAAAGCATAAGAAGGAATATGGGCAGCCTCTAGGAACAAAGACCAGCCCCAAATGACAACCAATGATGAGATCTATGACCAAAATCACAACTGGTAAGGAAATGGGGACCTCAGCCCTACAACCACAAGAAACTGAACTTGGTCTACCATCTGGACAAATGTGGAAACAGATTCAGCCTCAGAGCCATCAACAAGAATGCAAATTTCAGTCTTATGAAATACTGAAGAGAGAACACAGCTAAACCATGGTGTATGTATAGAGCTATGCATAAATAAATTGGTGCCATTTTAAGCCACTAACTTTGTGGTGATTGTTATGGCAGCAATAGAAAAATAATAAATTCTCAAATGTCAGTATGCTAAATTACAATAGTCTATTGTTTTGAAACACAATAATCACTGAAACATAATACTCACTTCAAATTGCACATTCCCAGTACCAATTCACATCTCACTACCAAATGTTAATATTTAAAATGAGTAAATAGGACTTTCTGTCATAATTACAAGGTACTTTTAAAGATGCTACCTAAGAAAAATATACCGATATCTAAGATATCTACGATGATTACCTTGTCAAGTCTTCTTGAAGTTGTTTTGCCAGTCTGGTGCAGTTCACATTAGGGGTACCTCTCTTTCATTATATACTTAATGTTGTTTATTAGAGTCATGTTTATTATAACTTTTAATTAGTCACATTTTCAAGATTATTCTTAATATAGGTAATGAATCAATATTTACAAAAATGTTAGACTTTAAATGTTAGAATATAAAGAATGTCAATGTTTACAGGCCTCAAAAGTACAAAGAGTGCTAAGGCAAAAGTCACTTATATTTTCAGTATATAAATGCATAAAACCAATAATAGTGAGTTACTTTTTAACAGGACTTTATTGGTATGATGATCACATTTTGGTATTTATATTTCTTAAATTAGTAGCTTTACTGCAGGCAAGTTACAGTTCCTTCAGTTCCTGATCTGTATAACACATTCTTTGGAGCATTTCAAGTTTAACCTGCTCAAACCAACATTTCTAAATGACAACGAAGCCAAAAGAAAAAAAGGGGAGAGGGAGTATTTTTCCAGAGACACTAGAATATAACAAAATCTGGACTTGGAAATGAACACTTACTTTTTCTGAGTTCTTTCAGCCAGTCTTGCAATCTCTATAGCCATCTTCCTTGCTTCAAAATCTCTCCTTTTCACTATCTCTCCAGTGCCTCGGTAGCCGAGCTCCACCAGCTGGCGGGCCAGGCTTTCATCCTAAGGAGAAAATCAATGGGTAGACGTGTGACCCAGTGAGATATTTTTCCCAGGGTACACCAAGCAATTGTTTTAAATGACAAATTAAATGTTTTGTTTTGAAATGAGACACAAGCTAATAGATATGAAAAGCTAGCATTCTAACAATACATTTATACACATCTGACTCTGTCTTCCCTTTACCCTGCACACAAGATGGAAAAAAAAAAAAAAAAAAATGTTAACCACTAAATTTTCTCTAAAGGGTTGGAAGACAAAAGTCTGTAGGTCTTTAATCAATTCATGAGAACAACAGTAGACAATTAATAGAAGATCTTTAAAACAATAAACTTAGAGACAATAGTGCTCACAGAAGACTGAAAATCAATTCCACAAAAAGAATTGGGTTGTTTTCAGAAAGTTCAGTGTTTCAGACTTGAAATCAATTAAATGACAGAATATTATGACTTCAAATACAACTAAAGAGGAACAGATGAATTTTCTACTTAACTAGAAAGATCTTGTTTCCAATAATATTGGTACCAATAAAAAAAAACCAGTAGACACCCAAGAAGATAACCAGAAAAAGTTTCAAGTTGAAAAAAAATTTTCCCCACAATATTTTTAGGCCTTTTATATTTCAGTTACTTTAAGAATTGTCTCATATATTTTTGTCACTTGTAAGGCATATTCAAAAAGAATATTTGTTTTCCCATTATTTGAAGAGGTATTATTTTACATGAAGTTACTTATATAAAGTATTATATATAAAAATATTTATCTAATAGTGATCATCTTAAATAAAATATATTTGAAATAATAAATAAAACAGCACATATTTTATTATTATAGACCTTTAATTAATATACCACTATTGAATGCAGAAACTGTCTAATAAATAAGTGAGACACTTAGATGTTTGGTTAACAATCTATTCAACCTACAGGGGCTTTTTAAAAGTAATAACTGTTCAAACAAAACCAAAAAATTTAGATACGAGAAACCAGCTATTTTCCTTTTATGAACATTCATGTAGCAATGTGTTTGCATTTACCAAGCTATTACAATGCCAACCACCAGAACTACTGATCTGTTTCTGAGATACTCTGCTTAACAGATTTCTCTATTGCTATCCGTGTTAGTGTGAACAACAAAACTGAGCAAATGCCTCCACCTAGTGGAACTATCCTTTAATAGAATAAGCAATGCAAGTTGGGGTTTGCTTTACAAAAGTGAATGGATTTTCTTATTTGAATGATTTTTTAAAATTTTCTTAAATATATTACTAATAAAGTTTATAGAAAGGACTCAGTTCTGCAATACTGTAGGACTCTTCCGTGGGAATATAAATTCTTGAATTCAATATAAAATTTTCTATAATAGAGACTATTAAAGTTGCTGTATTTATTTTGTAGGTGGAGTGAATTTGACATCCCTATGTGCCCTATCTGGATTACACAAACTCATTTGGATAGTTTTGTAACAAGCAGAACTAATCTATGCTAAACAAATGAGCAAAAATCTATTGAGAATACAAGCAGAAAATCAAACTTGGTGCCTTCATATACCATTGTCATGCTCTAACTAGTTGAATGACTGTTTATCCCTCCACTATGACAACATATTTCTTGCAAGCTAGTCAAAAGCAAAACTACCAACTAGAAGCACAATGCTTGAGATTATCCCAGGAATATGCTCCTTTGGGGGCAAGGTGGAATTTGGTTTAAAATGGAATCTTGACTTGCAAATTCTAGCCCAACCCTCGAAATAATGTCTTTAAGGAGTACAAAGAAGATCTCATCTAATGCTAACAGCTCCCCTATTACCAGTATCCAGAAGAATTTTCTGCCTGTTATAAGGTGGATATAACTTGAAAATAAAATCAGAAGGTTCATTTGAAAGTTTATTTTAAAATATGGTACATTCTTTCTCCCCTTTCAGCCCTGGGATTCTGAAACACAAAATCTACAACAGAATGCTTATTGCTGGCCACTCATTTCACAACAAAATGGATGCTATTGATTTCATTCTATGTTGCCCTCTTAATGAAAGTAATAAGATTATTGTAGAAAACTCTGAGGCCTACTGACACAGCTCCCTGGCTGCCAAGCCCACAGCAGGCTTACTGGCTCCTTCCAAGAAGCGGCAGCAGATGGGAAGAGCAGGGGAGTGGCAGCCCTGGTGGGTTGGAGCTTGCTGGGCAAGCAATAGCAGAAGCCATGTGGAGCCCATATGGAATCCACCATGTAGGTGGGATGTCCTAAAGCACTGGGCCCCAAGGAGTGCCTACCTGTTACCCATTAGCAGGTAGGCCTGGGCATGGTGTGGTCAACTACTGAAGAAGCCAAATCCACACAGCACTGCAGCCCAGAACCTGCAAGAATAGACCATCCCATGACCTCAACCTCCCACTTTGTGACCCAAGATGAGAAAATGGAAGTAGGACAGACCTGAATGATGTTGGGACTCTAGAGTTGCTAATAGCATTAGTACATTTCCAAACCCTAATTAGCATAAATTTGGACCAATAGTAGTGACCCAAGTCCATGTAAACCCCTGGACTAGGGGGTTTACATGCTCAAAGAAAACTTACTGACCTTTCTTGCACTGCAAGAGTTCTGTTCCTGTTTCTATTCTTCAATACATCTACTCTTACCCTCACTCATCCTGATCTGTAGATTTCATTCTTCCAATTAATGAGACAATGAGGGTAAGCTGCTGGGGTCTGCTGCCACACTGGAGAGCAGGGCCCACCATTAAGAGCTGTAACATTTCTTGGCTACAGAGACCTGCAGCCTTATGCAGACCCCACCTACCAGCAGAAGCAGGAAATGGGGTTTTACCTCAAAACACCAGTTTCAATCCCACAAACATATGATAAAGATAGTCATCCACTATCTTTCCAGAGATGATAGCTGACATCTTGGGGTACCAACTTTCAATTCATACTCCTAGTGCATGATGCGGGTATACTAGATTTCTTTGAAAAAAATTAGAATCATGCTGTGCAAAGTTTCTCATGACCTCCTTCTTTGACATTTAATAATGCATCTTGAACACCTTTCCATTCAATAGACATACGATAAAATTTTAGCAACTACACATTTCATAAACTCTGTGAGCACAAGTATTGTGCATAGTTCACTACTGTGTCTTTAGCTCCCCACCTTCATCTGACAGTGAAAATGATTGAATCTTCATTTTGATTTGCACTGCTTTAATTACCAGTGAGCTTCACCATCTGTTCTTACAGATGTTATCAATCATGTATATTTCTTCTATTTGAATTGTCTATTTTGAATTGCTAAATGAACCTTTGGTCATTTATTCTTAATTTGTAACACTTTGGGTATATATGTACTAACTAAGTGCATGCAAAATATCTCCAAATATTTTTTCTAGGTCAATGTTTTCCTGTAACTTTATATATCTTTATGCTTAAATGTTTAGAGCATTTGGAATATATTGTAGTGTCTGGTGTCTCTATTTTTTCCCAAATTTCTTTATTCCAGAACAGACAGTTGTGACATTAATTGTTGAAGACTGCTTCCTTTCTCCACTAACTTGAAATTGTACATTTTTGCACAATTGCACATTTTTGTATACTTTCTTCTCAAATACATAAAGGTCTATTTCTGAATTCCTATCCCGTTCCATTGATTGGTCTCTCCACTATCTCAACTGTTACACAGGTAATACAGATACTGCTCTAGGGGATAAAGCTCTACCACATCTCTGTCTCCACAGATTTCAAGCCTCACCTGCCCTGAGCTACCAGCTGCCATGAGGAGATGCTTGAATCGGGGAGGTCAGAGAGTCCTGGAAAACAAGACATTCAACTAAGATCTTGTACTGATTGTGGAAATCTAGATAATTCGGAATACCAGCATCCTGCTATAAAACAATATGGCATATTTTGAATAAACCTGTTGGAGGTAGGTTCTCTAGGAAACATTTTGGAATGTAGATTTATATGCAAAAAGTCTATTGGAGAGTTTCTTGAAATTTCTACTTCTGTGAGGTTAAAGGAAGCAGGATTGGGCAATGGGATCATTCACGAGGCCTCAGCAGCTCTGGAGCTGGGCAGTCCCTAGAGAGTCTTCCTAAATTGACATAAGGTGACCAGACCAGATCTTTATAACTTCATAATAAACAGTGATTAGATAAAAACTACCTTAAGAAAGGGTACGAATTTGGAAAAGGTAAATGTTTTGGATGGCTACAGTCAGTCTAGTTTGAAGTTTGCCAATATTATTGATAGTAAAGTAACTTTTTATGTCACTGATCATCCCTTATTATTTTTCTTTTCCATTTCATTGATTTCTGCTCTTTGTTCTTTTCTTTTACTAACTTATTTGGACTTAATTTACACTTTTTTCTAGCTTCTTAAGGTAGACACTAACAGCATTAATTTTTAGATCTTTCTTCTTTTCCACCATAAGTTTCTCAGGCTCTAAAGTCTTCACTGAAACTCCGTCAGGTGTATGATACATTTCATTTTTATTTTATTCAAATGAAAATATCTTCTATTTTTCTTTTTGTAATTTTTTCTTTGATCATGAGTTATTTAGAATTAAATGCTTAATATCCAAATATCTGAAAATTTTCTAGGTTTATTTCTGTAATTGATTTCTGTTTTTCATTATGTTATAAATAGAGAATAGACTTATGATTTTAATATTTTTAAATGTATTAAGAATTGTTTTATGACCCAGTATGGGTTCCATGTGGATTTGAAAAGAATATGCATTCTGTTGGTTTTGTATGTACTATTCTATAAATGCTAATTAGATCAATGCAATTGCTAGTCCTCTCCAATTTTTCATCTCACTGCAGATTTTCTATCTTCTGGTTTGGTCTGATCAATTATTTAAAAAAAAAAAAAGGAATACTGAAACCTGCAGTTACAATCGGGGATATATCTACTTCTTTCAATTCTTAACCAATTTTGCTTCATGCATTTTGAAGATCTATAATGAAGCATATTACACTAAAGCACTAAAATATTTATTATGATTAACTTACTCATTTATATGTATATGAAATGTCCTTTTTAATCCCTGAAATAGTTCTTGTTCTAAGCTCTAATTTGCCTAATATTAGTATAATCATTTCAAGTTTTTTTTGTTTGTTTGTTTGTTTGTTTGTTTTGTGGTGCTGGTGATTGAACCCAGGGCTTTGTTCATGCAAGGCAAGCACTCTACCAACTAAGTTATATGCCCAGCCCCCAACTTTATTTTTATATGTATTTGTATAGAACATATTTTTCTATCCTTTTACTTTCAATCTATTTAATCTATCCATATGTTTAAATTGTGTTATTTCCCTTTAAAGGGTGCAGTATTACATAGGTTTAAAAACTTTTATCATTCTCATAATCTCTACTGGGCCTTTAAATAACATTGACTATCATTTTAAGAGTGGTTGGGTTTTAATTTACTACTTTTTTTTTTATTGGTTCTACTTGCTTTGATCGTTTTTTCTTTTGGCTTACATTGGAATGAGTCTTTTTTGTAAGTATTCCATTGTATCTCTATTATAGGGTTATTAGTTATTTTTCTGTTTCCTTTTTCAGTAGCTGCTCTAAAATTTAAATAGGAATCATTAGCTTATTGCATTCTACCTTCAATAATATTATACCATTACATATGTAAGAACCAACTACAACATTATTCTCTCCCATCCTTCTTGCTATTGTTGTCTCATACAGTTATCCTTTGGTATCCAAAATAGATTGGTTCCAGGACCCCTTGAAAATACCAAATCCATGTTATTCAAGTTCCTTACGTAAAATGGCATAGTATTTGCACATAAACTATACACATCTTCTGGTATACTCTAAATCACCTCTAGTTTACTTGTAATACCTAATATAATGTAAAATGCTATGTAAACAGATATGAAACTGTACCATTCAGGGAATAATAATAAGAAAAAAGATCTGAAGCTGGAGAGTAGTTCAGTTGTAGAGTGTGCTGCTTAACATGCATAAGCCCAGGTTCAATCTCCAGCATCAAAAAAAGGAGGGGGCGGGGGAAAGAGAGAGAAAAGGAGAAAAAAGAAAAGGCCTTACAAATTCAACATAGATTTAAGGTTTTTTAATATTTTCAATTCATTATTGGTTGAATCTGTGGATGGCAGACCCTGTAGATAATGGAGAGTCAATTGTATTTTACCTCTGTATGATAAACCACAAACTATAGTGTCATTATTTTTTCCTTAAATAATCAATAATCTCAAAAGAAATTTAAAATTAAGAAATAAAATATTTTTATTCACATATTAGCCTTTCTGGAGCTTTTCATTCCTTTATGTAGATCCAAGTTTCCTATTGATAGATGCTGTTCCTTCCACCTGAAGAACATCAATATTTCTTGTAGTGTAGACTTCTAATAAAAAATTATCCTGGCTTTTGTTTTGTTGAAACTATTTATCTCACTTTAATTTTTACTTCTATTCTGGGGCATAATGTTCTAGGTTGACCTCTTTATCTCTTTCTTTCTCTTTCTTTTCTTGCTTAGTCTTTTAGTACTGCCATGCCATTCTGTTGTCTTATGATTTGCATTGTTTTTGAGAAGTGTCCAGTTAATTTCTGCTCTTATTTTTCTCTATAATGTGTCATTTTATTTTATTTTTATCACTGGTTTTCATGATTTTTATTAAGATAATCCTTGATGTGGTTTGTGTGCCTATTTTGCTTGGAATTCAATAAACATGATTTTTATTTTTCATAAAGCTTGGAGATGTTTTGGCCATTATCTTTCAAGTATATTTTATACCATCCTTCCCTCTGTTCCTTTTGGACTCTGTTTACATACATATTATTAGTGTCTGATATTAATTCACATGTTCCTGATGCTGTGTTCCTGTTTGTTTAGCTTATGTCTTTTATTGTTATTATATCGTTTATTGCTGATGAACAGAGTTGTTTTAGCTCAATCTTAGGTTTCTTTACTAAATTCATTTATTTGTTATTACAGGACTAATCTAATTTTTCTTGCATTTTCACTGTAAATAATCATATTACCTTTTATAAATAACATTCTGACTTCTTCCAAATATTACTTTCTTTAAATTTCACTGATCAGATGTCAAGAATACAAATGGATTAACCCTTTGGTAACCGAATGGACCACTGGGAGGCAAGACCTAGTTTGAGGAAGTAGGTTACTGGAGTCACACCCTAGAATCGTTTATCTTCTTCCCATTCCCTTCCCCTCTTTCTCCCCACCTCGCACCCTCCCACCCTCCCTCCTTGCTGCCATGAGCTGATCAGCTTTCCTCCACCACACCTTTCTTCCATGATGCTTCTGCCTTGGAGCCAACCGACCATGAACTGAGATTTCAGAGACCATGAGCCAAAATAAGTCTTTCCTCCTCATTCTGGTCCTGTATTTTGGTCACATTGACAAAAAGTCTGACTAATAAAACACATTTCTGGATTCATTTTAAATTTTTTCATTCAGTTCATAAGTAAAATTAGTCTTTTGTTTTCTATTTTGTGTATCTTTTTCTGGATTGATGTACAAATCCTATGAAATTTGATATGGCTTGAATATGAGCCCACAGTAAGCAGTAGGTAGCTCATGGTGGTAGGCTAATAGCATAATCAGCCTGTGAGACTGGGATAGTCACTCCAAGAGTGATGATAAGTTCTACTTGGCTAGAATCCTTGGACAGCTGGGCTCTAAACCAAGTTTAGGTCCTATCCTAGGATAAACCCAGAGAGACCGACAAAAGCCATAGTAAATTTCAGCAAAGAGTAAGGGCTAGATCTGCAACACCCAGGAGTTTAAACAGTGATCAGCCCAGCCCCAAAGTCCATCATGTGGCCCTGTACAGGCTGAAAGGCAAACGGTAACTTTATATTTCTACTGAACATGGCGGCTGTTCCCACCTATCCAGATCAGCTATTACATCTAACCACAGGCCTCTCACACAACATTGTCTAACTGCTGAATTACCAACTGGCTAAGAAATACAACTATCTAGGAAAGATATGCCATACAATTTGAAAGCTAAAAGAGAGCAAGAGTAGTTTTCATTTTACATATGAAAAACAAAATAACTTTATGTCCAAAACTATAAAATAAGACAAAAAAAGAGTATTATATAAAGCCATTATTCATCAAGCAGATGTAACAATTATAATAAATATAAATATATATGCACTAAACATATATGCACATAAGTATATAAAGCAAATATTAAAGGTTCTTTAGGGAAAGCTAGATTGCAATAAAATAGAAGTAGGGGACTTAAATATGCCCCTCTTCAATAATGAACAGTTCATCCACACAGAAAATAAATAATGAAATATTGAACTTGAATCATACTATAGACCAAATGGAAACACAATATATCAAAACCTATGGGAACCAGTAAAAGCAGATGTGAAAGGCAATATTATAGCAATAAATGCCCACTTACTATGGAAATGCAAATTAAAAACACTAGATATCACCTTACACCTGTCAGAATTACTATTATCAAAATGACAAAAGATACATGCTGCCAAGGATGTACAAAAAGGTATACTTGTACTTATTGGTTGGAATGAAATTAGTGTAGCCATTATGAAAAAACTACACAGAGGCACCTCAAAATGCTAAATATAGAATCACTGTAAGATTCAAGTTGCTATTCAACTTCTTTGTTTTTTGGGTTTTTTTTTTACAGTTTTTTTTTTAATAGACACATTTGTTTTTAATGTATACACAGTAATTATATTTGGGGTATGTGTGACATTTCAGTACATCACAAGCAGTTTTTAATAATAATAATATTCCTTCTCCTCCCAAAATTTGGTTATTTTATTTTTGGTTTAAACTCTTTTTTTTCCAACACCTAAAAACTATATATTTAAAAAAATTTTTTTCTACATGTATATAGGGTAATAATGTCTATTTCATGCTACCATCCTTCCCATCCCCACTGCCCCACCCCTCCTCTCACTCCTGTCTGCATACTTCAAAGTTCCTTCATTCTTCCACACCCACCCCCCAATATGGCTCAGTATCCACTTATCAGAGAAAACATTCAGTCTTTGGTTTTTTGTGATTGAATTGTTTTGTTTAGCATGATATTCTTTAGTTCCATCCATTAACCTGCAAATGCCATAATTTCATTCTTCTTTAAGGCTAAATAATATTCCATTATGTATATGTATCACATTTTCTTTATCCATTCATCTGCTGAAGGGCACCTAGGTTGGTCCCATAGTTTAGCTATTGTGAATTGAGGTGCTATAAACATTGATGTGGCTGCATCACTGTAGTAGGTGCTTTTAAATTCTTTGGGTATAAATCGAGGAGTGGGATAAACTGAGTCAAATAGTGGTTCCATTCCAAATTTTCTTAGGAATTCCCACACTGCTTTCCAAAGTAGTTGCACCAATCTGCATTCCCACCAACAATGTGTGAGTGTATCTTTTTCCCCACATCCTCTCCAATACTTATTATTGCTTATATTCTTGATAAATTGCCTTTCTGATTGGTGTGACATAAAATCTTAGTTTTGATTTGCATTTCTCTAATTGAAAGAAATGATGAACATTTTTTCATAGGTTTGTTGTTTGATTGTATTTCTTCTTCTGTTACATGTCTGTTCAATTCCTTAACCCACTTATTGATTGGGTTATTTGTTTTTTTGGTGTTAAGTTTTTTGAGTTCTTTATATATCCTGGAGATTAGTGCTCTAGCTGAGGTGCGTGTGGTAAAGATTTTTACCCACATAAACACAGTTATCTCATACTAGACAAAGGTGCCAAAAATATACACTGGAGAAAAGGTAGCCTATTCAACAAATGGTGCTGGTAAAACTGGAAATTCATTTGTAACAAAATGAAATTAAACCTCTATCTCTCACTCTGCACAAAAATCAACTCAAAGTGGATCAAAGATTTAGGTACTAGAACAGAGACCCTGAGACTAACAGAAGAAAAAGTAGACCCAAATTTTCATCATGTCAGCTTAGGACCTGACTTCCTCAACAAGACTCCTAAAGCACAAGAAGTAAAATCAAGAATCAATAAATGGTATGGATTCAAACTAAAAAGCTTCTTCTCAGGTTGGGGAGATAGCTCAATTGGTACAGTGCTTGCCTTGTATACACAAGGCCCTGGGTTCAATCCCCAGCATCACCAGAAAAAAAAAAAAAAAAAAAGCTGCTTCTCAGCAAGGGAAACAATCAATAACGTGAAGAGAGAGCCTATAGAATGAGAAAAAATAAACTTCTTCTTTAACCAAAAGATGTGAAATCACTATGTCAAAGAGAGGTCTGCATTCAACTGTTCATTGCTACTATCCATAATAGCCAGGTTATGGAATCCACCACCTAAACATCTATCAGTGAATGAATAAAGAATTTGTAGTATATATACGCAGTGGAATACTACCCACCTTTAAGAGAAAAACCCTGTCATTTGTGACAGCATGGAAGGAACTGAAGAACATTATGCTAAATGAAATCAGCCAGGCATAGAAAGACAATTATCATTTGTTTTCTCTCCCATGTGGAATCTAAAGAAGCCAGACTCCCAGAAAAAGAGAGTAGAATGAAGGCTACCAGAAGCTGGGGGGTCTGGGATGGAGGAAAGAGTGAGGAGATAATTGTCAAAGAGAACAAAGCTTCAATTAGAAGCAAATATTTTTTCTTGAAGATATATTACACAGTGTGGTGAATATAGTAAACAATATATTGTACACTTCAAAGTTATTCACATAATAAATTTCACATGTCACCATAAAAAAAATATTTGAAGTAATGGTTATGTTAATTTGATTAATTTAATTATTCCATGTTGTATTCATAAATGTTTGTTTTAATTTGCATCTCTCACTGTTCCCATCCCTTTCCTAGCCACTAAAGAACTTTACAGTTCCATCAGTAGTGTTTCCCACCACTAGGTTTCTGCTGAATTATGGTACAGTTCAATGTGTTCCTCTGTCTTGCTAGATGTCCTGAAAATTAGCAACTGGACACAAGGACAAGACAGAATTTAGTTCTGATGTCTTTAGAAAATTTGTTAATGGTGTTCTGTTCCTTCATGCACTAAAACCTCTAATGTGTCCCTTTGCAATTGTGAGTGCTTCTGTTATACCTCATAGTCAGCCTGGTTATCTGAAGCTCATTCACATGACCTAAGAAGAACCCATGACCAAACTAGTTCTCACATATTGATAACGAATTATTTTTTTCACAGTTGAAAGTCAGATTTGCTGGATATAAAATCTCTTAAGTCATATTTTCTTTCCTTGAGTATCTTAAACAAGTGATTAGAATTTGCTTTGGTATAAAATCATTGCTGTTGAAAAGTTATTTCATTTGTCTTGCCTTATAATTCACTTCCTGTTTATACCTAGATATATAAATGACTTGTCTTTTCTATGTAGTTCACATAATTTTACTAGAATATATGTCTTAGCATTGATCATATGGGGTTAAAATTGTTAGGTACTAACTGTGTTAATCCGATATGTAGGTTTTTATTTTTAAGTACCTTTGTTTTATTTGTTTATTTTTTATGTGGTGCTAAGGATTGAATCCAGTACCTCACACGTGCTAGGCAAGCACTCTATCACTGAGCTACAGTCCCAGCCCCAACAACGTATACTTTTTAACCTCTTGCATTGTTCATTTCAAAAAAAAGTTTTCTTGAAATTATCCTTTTTTTTTGCATTGTTCTGTTCCCTTGCTTTAATTTACTTATTCAAGAACTTCTATTGACAGGTGCTTGATCTTCTTTATATCTTCGATAATTATTAGTTTTACTTAAATCCTCTCTTTCTTCGTATTGTTTTATTTTTTAAATGTCCTCCTTTTCACCTTCTGTTTCCTTATGATGTCACCTGTTGTGTTTATTCATTCTTCTGTTCCTTTTATTTTTCACTTCTAAAAACTTCCTTTGGCTCCTATTTCTTTCCTGAATTGTCACATCACTTTTGAAATCTTTCATGTGTATATCCTTTTCCTAATGCCTTTAGTTTGCATTCAAAATAAAAGTCACAGCTTTGTACTCAGGTCTTTATGACATGCCTCCCTTGTCTAGAGGTGGTTATTCTGCTTCTCATTCTCACAGTAATTTTGAATGAGCTTTGACCTCAATGCTTCTTGTAGTTTCACTGAACTTTCAGAAGATATGGCTCAAATAACTTTGCTTTCATTTTGTTTCAATATAATCTTTCAAAATATGGCTCTTGCTTTCTGAAATTTTCTCTTTTCTTATTCCCTCATTTTTACCTCAACCTCCTCTTTGAAATTTTCTCTCTCCTGTACCTACCCTTCTTGATATTGGTTCCACTCCTAGCAACCCCTCAGCACTGCAGAGCACCAACCACAAGGGAAGGTAGTTTCAAAAGTTCCCAGGGCAGACTGTCCATCTTATTCACATCTCATGGGGGAACCTATTTATAGAACCTCCAAAGTCCCTTCAGGGTCAGCTGCTTTTCTCAAACTGCCCTTCCAGTGAATACCTCTGGTCCTTTGGGCAGCTTTCTTGGTTTGGCACCCTTTAGATGCCCATTGTTTTGTTTTTCTCCTGAAAGGCTGCTGATACCTTCCAGGTGCTATAGCTGTTGATGGTTGTCTATATCCATCTTGATGTTGGGATTCTCAGGAATAACACTCCCTTATTTTTGTGTGAATTTTGTTCACAGTTTTACTCTCCAGCTGCTCTTGGTGTCCTGTTCTCCTTGATTTCCTCCTACTTTTCTGACCCCCTCCTTCTCCTTCTCCTTCTCCTTTGTGCATACCATTTCTATGCCCATGCCTCAAATAATGGTTTTGCTTCCACATTTTGTCACAAGCCCCATTCTTGTCTCAATTTATACACTCTATTTGGGAAGTCTCCCTACTTCTACTCATCCTAGCAGTAGCTTCTGAAGCCAATATAAATAGAAGTTGAATGGAACATACTGCAGATACACAGAATATAGATGTTAGGGAATGGTGTGAGATACAACTGAGACACTGAGGAGGTCTTCAGGTTCTTAATATTTTAACTTTATCATTATGATAAGGTTTTAGAAGTATTGGGAATGCAGTATTCTTGGTTACTTCATCTCTAATCAGAAGAACTCATATCCACGAGAAAACTAGATATTTTTACATAGAGGAAAGTACTGTTGTGAAGCTACTGAAGAAAAAATATGAGACTCCTCTTAACTGGAGAGAAGCTAATAATGCCAATTTTTTCCACTGGATAAACAAAAGACTGTAGGTGATTTTAAATATATATGAATTAAGATTTTTCACACAGAACAGTATTTTGGTGCAAAAAAAGGAAAAATACAATAGATGATTATTAGTTTGACTTATCATATAATCATGATAAATTATGTTACTATATTTTCCCTAGAGTTTTGCCTAATCAATACCTGCTAAATAATTTTAAGATTATATGCAAAAGATTTTATTTTCTAAATAATGAAAAGATAATGCTTTCAGTAAAACTCAGTAAATGATTTAATCATGACTGGAATTCAACAGTCTGGGAAATTTTTAAATAATTCTAACATTCTTATATTCCTTACCTGAAAAAGAAAATTCACTTAGGACTGATATTTTTCAAATGACATAGGCAGCCACTGAAATGAAGGGACTATGTTTAGTCAAATGGAAAGATTACCAAGAAAGAACCTGGAAAATTGTAATAAAATAATTCTGCCAAATCTTCTCAACTATTTGTATATTGATTTAGGGGATTAGTTTAATTGTGTTAGGTAATACTAATTTCCAGAACAAATATTGTTATTTGGGTTAGAAGAGATAAGCCTAATTGCTGATACTGTGATAAAGTTCTTTGAATGTTTTATTGCTATCTAGTAAAACAAGCAAAGCATGGTCTGCACAGAATAAAAAGCATTTTTATCTTCCTGAACCTCTTTTCACATCCTCCAGTTCATCAAATAATTAATGTCAGTCCGTGATGTTTTTCCCCTGATTTTTTTCTGACCAAGTATCATCTAAAAACAGTAGTTATTATATTCATACACTACTGTCTGAGATGTTAAAAGATTACATAGAGGTCAGGTTCATAGCAGCAAAGAGCTGGCAAACTCAAAATGGATCATTAAAAAGAACAAAAGAATTTATTTAAAAAAATATGAACATAATTCATGGAAATCAACATGGACTCATAAAGCAACAGTGGGAAGCTATTAACACCACTAGGCATAAAAGAAGTTGGGACAGGAAACAATACCTAGAACAGGAAGTGCTGCCAGACCCTGGAAAGAGTGTTAGAGCTGATAGAATGAGAGGCTGGCCAAACCTGAAGAGCACAGCCAATTCCAAACCAAGCCAATAGGGAAGTGGCAGGGAATAAATCCTCTAACCACGGCCACCCAGCCCTCTGATCTCCTGCTGGTGTTTCCTGCTGTCTGAAATCAACCAAAGCCAAAAGGGCCTGATTAATGTCCACCAAGTTCAACTTCCAGGAACACAGACACGGATCCAGCATAGACAACATGGCAATTTCATAAGAATCATTGCTACAAATTTTTATGGTAACTAACCGAAAACTTGGGAGTGGGAGAATATACTACACAATAAAGGATTAGACAGTACTCTTGTGGTCTTGTTGGCAAATAGCAGTGACTGTATTCTTGAAAAAATGCTGAGAAAATATTTTAAGTGCCTTAATCATAAAAAATAATAATTACGTGAAGTAATACTTGTTAATTAGCTCTATATAGCTATTTTATGACATATACATAGTTCAAAACAACATGGTGTACATGATAAATACACAGAATTTAATTTTTCAATTTTTTAAAAAATTGTTTTTCACAATTGCTCCATTAAGCCAAAGGCAATTACTTATGACAATTGAGGGGAGGACGGACAAGGATTACCTCACATAGCACAATAGATAACTCATGACACATGCTCACTGTATTACTGAAGGAATTCTGAGGAGTCTACTTGATTCTGTGTGTCTTAAGTGGTCAATTAACTTGCCTCCACATAAAGTATTTGAGAATTTAAGTGTCTAGAGCTAATAGCACTTTAAAAGTTGTAATTAATACATATATTCCTGCCTTAGTATCATTGTTCAACTAAATCTTCATCTCACTTTTTATAAAAGTACAATAAGAAAATGCCTAATCAATGCCAAATTTAAAAACGAATTTATCATTCTCCTTAAGTAATGTCAGCATCCTCCATTTTGGAGACCTTTAAAGTTCTGACTGACGAAATATAAAGTATTAATTTCTCACCTCCAAACAATAATGTTTTGAGTTTCTTGCTCACATGAAAAACTGTGACAGTTAAAGAAAGCACTGAATTTTTTCTCAATGATACTAGGCTTAAGTGTAGCAATGTCCCACACATGCTACAAAGATGACTTCATTCTATCAAGATGATTATTGTGTACATTTCACTGTTGTTTATTTAAACATTCAAAAATGTGAATGCAAACATTGTTCAGCAGCATTTCTTTTGCCCTTCATTTCAGTGTCTTAGATTCAAGGCATATAACTGACTTTTATATTATCTATATAAAAATATTTAATAGCTTGTTTATGAAACCAGGAGTTGTGTTGGGAATACTAGGGGTTAAAGGACCCAAATGCCCAAAATCATATCCAATGCACTAGGTTGGTGTTGCCAGTTGCCCTGGAAAGATTCGGTCTTCTGCTCTTTTAACACAATTGACAAAGGAAAGAGAAACGGTGTTGGTTCTGAGTCAAGAGTCCACCAGACAACTCTCCGCAGCCCTCCTTTCTCAAAATGACTTTGGAACGGGACTGGGCGAGGAGAAGGCAAGAAGCCGGGGTGCAGACACTCAAGAGTCCCCTGCGTGCGTACATGCGCGGGTTTCTGCGCTAGGTGAGTCGGGAGGCCAAGTTCCTCCGGACAGGGCAGCGCGGGGCCGGTAGGACCCGCGACTCAGCTCAGCAGCTGCGCGGCTACCCGGCGGCCTCCAAGCCTGACGTTGCGCTGTCCACCGCCAGGGGGCCAACGCCCCACGATGCGTCCGCTCTGCAAGAGACTTGGGGACGCGAAGGCGGCAGACCTTCTGCCGCGCCGCTGCCCTTACCTCCAGGTAGTACAAGTCCACGGTAGTGATCTGCGAGTCGAGGAAATCTTCATAAGTGTTGAACTGCGTGACAATATTGTCCACGGCCATTAACCCCTCATCCTGATCCATTGTAGTTGCCTGGCCCAAAGCGTCCCTAGCAACAGAGGCTCGAGGACAGGATCAGGAAGTTCCACCCACTGCGCTCCTTCCAATCAGTTGGGGGCGGGTGTTGAGCTTTGAGCGTTAATCCCGCCCCCGTGTTTGTTAGGGAGTTTCAGGTTTCCGCCGAACTCTTGGGAACTATTTTAAATTACCCACTCCAAATTCAGGTCCCGTGTCAGTCAACTGACACACCTTGGGAAAATGTGGAACAAGAGAGAGATGCAAACAGCAATCCAAAGTTAAAGAGTGTGACACTGCCAGGATGTTTAGACAAAACGTTATGGATAAGCTCTTCCAATCACGTTCTAAAACCATCTTAAGCAGTACAAAAATATAGAAGTATTTTACAAGGAGAAAGAGTATCTCAAAAGTCTAGGGAAATGGTCTTGTGACCAAGACCACATTTACGATCTTTTTGAATTATTTTTTAAATTGTAACTCGCAGCTAAGTTATCAATATTGAGTGCAAAGAGCCATTTATGAATGTCCCAAACGAAGGAATCTCAGCAATACCTTTGAAGAGCTCTCCGAGCCCCAAGTTATTGCTTTTAATTTTTTTTACTATAAATTTCAATAAACACACGATGAAAAATCTTGCTCTGCAGAACCAGCCTTTTTTATAAATATCTGTGAAAGCTTAAAAGGTTAAGCGTTTTACTCAAGGTTTTCTTTTTCCTTTGGAACAAAATGTTTTTCATGTTTAAAATATGAATTTAAATTATGAATTTATTATTAATTTAATCCAACAAACAGCTGTCAAAACTTTTCAGAATTTATGGTTTTTCATATTTTTCAAATCATCCTTGAGAATTAACACATAGAGTTTTCTTTCTAAATATTTTTGTATTTGATTTAGGAAATTTTCACAGATGTGCTAAAAAATATTTTAATGGAAACATCTCAGAAGATATTTTCACTTTTGGTTAGCTTATACAATTTTAAAAGTCCATCTCAAACATCAGGATCTCATGAAATTTTAAGCGATACAAACATAATGATCTCTATAATATTATTGACTTTCATTTAATAAATATATCCTGAAATGTCTCAAAAGGCATTTGGGACCTTATTTTTAAGTGTGTTTTAATCATTAAATTTGGGGAAAGAGAAACATCACACATAACACAACAGCTGTAATAATAATAGTAACAACAACATTTTTGAGTGCTCACCCATGCCAGGTGTTAAGTGTCAAAAATCATTACATCATTAGCTGGTATTTACATTGAAAGTAACCACCACCAACAATTTGATAGTATCTCATATCTGAAAAGATATGGAAATTTTGAAAAGCCCAAGAATGGACATAAATCCATGTTCCTTAAAATACTCTAATAGATGACAAAAGTTTCTGTAATCTAGAGGGTTCTATAAGTCCTTCCTAAAAGAGTCCTATTCTGAGTGAAGTGAGCACCAGGGAAAGCTTAGAAAAGATTCAAGACACAGCAAAGTATCTAGGGAATGTTTAAGTTCAAAAATCAGTAGCACTTTGATTACAATATCAGATCTCTATGTTAGTAAAATGCAAAGTGATTGTTTGTCTATACATCCTTCTAGTAAGATCCATTCATCTAATGTGATCTGTTTTGATTGTGCATTTTCAGAGAAATCTAATTAAATTAACCATGTGGTCAAAAGCTCTTTGGTGGAATAATCCCTAAATTATCTAAATGTAAACAATTGTGAAAATAGTCTAATAACATCTTCCAACAAATCATCTTCTTAATATTGAAAGAAATATTTATTATAAATTTAGCCTTGTTCTACACAGAAAGACCAGAATTATAGAAAATTTAACTCAATCATCTTTTTTCTGAACTTTTGATTTAAGTTCAGAAACACTTTCAGATCTGCGCCTAAGAAATTACATGGAAGAGTGGCAAGAAAGAAATTAATGAGCCACAACAATTCTCTCTTTACTATTGTGAGGCCTTTGTTATGATCAGAAAATACTTTATTTTGGATAACATGTGTCCTACTTCAAGTCCAAGATCTTAAAATATTGAATCCTGGAATTTAGCACCAATCCCAGAAATTCCATTCTTTGCCAGAAGACAAGCAAAGATTATGTATATTCACAACAAAACCCCAGGATGTAAGAGAGAGAAAACATATGTTATGGAAGGAATAACAAAATAACAAAATATATGCCATATTCAGCTTAGTTTCTGAGATTTTTTTTTTTTTAAGGCACAATGTAAAAATAAAGACCATAGGCAAAAACAAGCACAAGTATCTCTTTGGAAATAAATAGGCTTTCGTACATATACCTGATAGAAACATATAAAACAATTTCAAATTAAACTCTGTATTTCTATTCCTAAACATTTAAAAATATCATATGATAGTTGAGAAAGAATAAAAAAATATTTTGGTATGTTGACATGATAGAAGAATGCCTTGCTTATTATGTTAATAAGATGCTAAACCTTCTGAGTAAGAATTTGTGGCTCTATTACGATGGACTTACTACATTACCATATTGTAAGAAAGAAAAACATGCTCACTGTAGTAAGATAAGAAATTTATGTCTGATGTTACCCAACTGCTTATGAAGTGTCTATGATTGCAGAGGGCTATTGCCTAATCCTGAGTCAAGGAGAGCTCCTTAGCACTTTGTAATAATGATGACACTGAATTTGTTTAAGCTCTTTCTTATGATGAGATCACTGGGCTTCCACAGTCTGTTATCCTAATGTGCCGAAGTTCTGGTTCCACTGCTTCTCACTAATGCAGACACAGTGTATTCGAGAGTCATAATTCACAAGTTTTCTCCTTTCTTGACTTAATGAAAGGAAGAGGTCAGAAGAAATACAATATAATATGGAAATGCTCCCAGGAGTGAGGTTGACAAGTGTCAGCAGCTGGTAATAAAAAATAAAAAATAAAGAGTGAACTATTACTGTGCTGTTGGGTAGATAATGGATATGATCACCATGAACAGGTCTTTGTAAAGAGAAAACCTTGGAATCCCAGTATTACTATGAGGCTCTCCTAATGACCTTACTAAAGATTCCCTCAACCTCTTTGTGTACCTGGAAATCAGATTGGACCCCAAACACCATTCCCCTGGGTGACACTTAGAAAGCATCACAAGTGAATCGATGGCCACCATGATTAACACAGAGCTGCCAATGTCAAGGGGGATGCCCAGCCCTTCCCACAATCTATGCCTTTTCTCTTATTTTCCACAGTAGATTCTTTTCTCTCTTTGATCTTATACTTTCCTGTCTCAAAGCAGATAAACTTAACTTCCACTCCAAAATAAAGTAAAAGTTCCCAGAGTGGATTTCCTGCTGTCCAACATACAAGTTTACTCATGCTCCTACCAACTTTTTGCTTCTTCCCTTGTGTTTCAAAGGAAGAATTTATGTCCTCCTATACCTTCACTCTACACTGACTCTCTCTCTTTCTGCCTTCTCAGGATTCCTCATTTTGATTATCTCCTCTCTCCCATATTGTTATTCATCTCCTCTCCCCCTCCCCTAGCTCCTTTCCTGTTTAAAAATAATTAATAAATAAATAAATAAGAAAATGAATCCAAGAACAATCCTCCCTGAAGTCCACTGTCAACTTCAGCTATAGGCTCCCCTACACTTCACAGCAAAGCTTCTGAAAAGAGTTTTCTACGATCACCGTCTTCACTTTCTTACACTTCCTGATCAATTCATTCCAACTGGTTCCATACACTGTGCCACTGAAACCACTTTTGTCAAAGTCAATTTTGACCTCTTTACCATAACAGCCTATCCATTTTTCTGTCCTCATAATACTTGACACTGCAGCATTTGACCAAGTGACTACTCCCTTCTTTTCAAAAGCCTCTCTGAATGGCATCACATTACTTTGCCCTGAGGTTGGTTGGTATTCCATTAACTGTTTCTCCTTGGTTTTCTCTCTGGATCCTCTTCCCCTTACCATGCTTTCAAAAGTTGTATAATCTTAGTGTTCTTTTCTAGCCTAGGTCCTTTTCAGCTCTTCATTCTCTTTACTTGGAGAACTCGCATCCATAGCTTTACTTACATTCTGTGTGTATGGTTCCCTGATCTATAACTAGCCAAACCACTCTCCTGAGATTAAACCAATTGCCTAGCAGGCACACTTGGATGTGTAACACATGTAAGTTTGCATTTTTTCCTCCCCCAGTATTCCCTCCTTCCACATACTGGCTCGTCTCCTCTTGGTGGTTCATGAAAGAAACCTCCAAGGCAGTCTTGATCCTTGTCTCTCCCTTACCCTTGAAATATAAGGCCTATATTTTGGTCTCCCAAGTACATCTTTTGAAGGTTTTAATTTCTCTCCAAACTCCTTGACATATTTTCTTGCCTAAGCTAAAATCTGATACCTTAATCGCAAGAACACCATCTTTTCTGGTTTCCTGATATCTCTTTGGCCCCCTCTTCAGCCCACTCTTCATGATGATGTCAGAATGATTGTTTAGGCAATACTAATACATTCTTACCATGTCCCTCTTAGAACTCTTCATTGGTTTTCTATGCCCCTTAGGATAAAGTATCATTTCATTTTGTTTGGTTTGGTTTTTAATGTGGTTTTCAAGAACTTCTGCATTTTGGCTTTCAACTGGCACCTTAAGTCTCACATGATACATGTTCCAGCCATACCAGTTTCCAGAGAGGCCATCTTCTTCTGTCACCAGATGTCAAAAATGCTATCATGCAGTTCCCTCTGTTTAGAACATTCTTTCACATGACACATTTTTTCTATTCACATATTAGTTCCCTGTTATACATAGAGGGAGACATAGAAGTTAGTGTATGTGTGTGTGTGTGTGTGTGTGTGTGTGTGTGTCTCCAGAGTGCTTTTTATAACCCACACATACTCTATTTGTCATGAATATCTTTCATATAATAAAATATTTTAAATAACTACATTCATTAGAATCTATGCCTGTGAAAGTGAAGACTACATCAACACTCTTCACCACGATGTTCCTAGCAACTAACATGGTTCCTCAAAGTTTTTGCTAAATGAAAGTTTCCCTATAGGTTTTATTCATTCATCTTAAGCACTAGGTAAAATATTCTACACTCAGTGTGGGGAACATAAAAATTAGCAACCTGAATTTTAGTAGCTAGGTTTTGGAAAGGTATTTAACAATACCAGTGTAATAAGACAAGATAGCTATTTTTGAAGTGCTATGCAAATTCAGAGAGGTGTTGAGCAAAAGGGACAAAACAGGAGCCATTATATTACCTGACTTCAAAATAAATAATTCAGAAAAGTGGAAAATACTTCCAACTAGAGGGAATCAATGAAAATTTAAAGGGTGACATGGCCTTTGTGCTAAGTTTGAAGAATGAAGAAGGGGAACTGGGACACTGAACAAATGCCCTTGTGAACAAATCACACGTGTTCAAGTTTCAAGGTCCAAAAACAAAAGATGTTCCAGGAGTGATTGGGTAAATTTGATGATAGTGCATGCTGTGTCCAAAAGGAAGAAAAACGGATGGTAAGTCAGAAGCAGATCATGCTGTGGTTTGTCCATTTAAGAAGATTGCACCATATGTTCCCTGAAAAAATAAATAAAAAGAGTCCACAGAGATGCCTGGAAATAGTGATCATCACAACTGGAGTTTAAAAGATGTTTCCAACAGCAATAAATGGCTGGAGATGAGGCAGAAGGACTTCCTAGATCAGAAGACAGAAGGAAGGGGAGTCTGAGAATAATTTCAGGGGTGATGGATTCAAGAAAACTTTGGAGCAGGAATTTTACAGACAAGAGACTGATTTCAAGTTCAGTACACATTTTACCCTCAAGCAAGAATCAGATTTTCCTTTCAGATCAAACTTTTGCCTGCTCAAAATAAGAAATACAATGGTGTGTTTGGTTTTTAATGAGAACTTGCTGGTACTTAACTCAAATAATGAGGCACTGACTTGAGGGTGAAAAAGAAATTCAGATGGAATTTCAGGAGAAAATAAAAACTGACATCATTAAAACCCCAGAGACAAAGTGGAAAGAGGATGCCTCTCTGAGGAGTATATTTAGACCCTCTAAAATACACAGTGACCTCTATAGAATTCCTGAGAGGCTTGATCTATTTTAAACCAGCATCTTCTTTTGGCTTCTGAGTATAATGTCAGAGCTCATCAGGTACTCAAATACTATCGCAGCCATGGTAATAATCAAACCCTAGTCACAACTTACCCAATACAGAAAAGGGAAAAAAATAAGATTGCTAGACTTCTAAAAGCCCCATTAAAGGGAGCGGGGCTAATTCCATTAGGAGCTAATTCAACTCACTATACTCAACCTACTTCTCCAGGACATCAGACATTCTCTGACTGCAGATGAACTGATCACAATAAAGATATTTTTATCCATCCCTCCTACTGACTCTAACTTACCTAAGTATTATGGTTTGGATGTGAGGTGTCCCCAAAAAACTCACGTGTGAGATAATGCAAGAATGTTTAGAGGAGAAATGGTCAGGTTATAAGAGCCTTAACCCAATCAGTGAGTTAATTCCCTGATGGAATTAACTGAGTAGTAGCTGAAGGCAGATAGGGTATGGCTAGAGGAGGTGAGTAATTGGGTGTATGCCTTTGGGTTATATATTTTTTCTGGTGAATGGAGTATCTCTTTCTTTCTCTCTCTCTCTCTCTCTCTCTCTCTCTCTCTCTCTCTCTCTCTCTCTCTCTCTCTCTCTCTCTCTCTCTCTCTCTCTCTCTCCTCTTCCTGATCATCATGTAAGCTGCTTCCCTCCACCACCCTCTTCTACAATGATGTTCAGCCTTACCTCAGGCCCCAAGAAAAGGAGCCAACTGTCTACGGACTGAGACCTCTGGAACAATGAGCCCTCAAATGAACTTTTCCTCCTTAAAATTTTCTTTTCAGGCCTTTAAGTCACTGTAGCAAATAAACTTACTAAAAAACAAAGCAAAGGCAAAATTTATTTACTTTGGCAATCACTTAAAGTCACCAAAGATTCATGCATCATGCCAGTCTCTAATAGTGAAATGAAAAACAACTCTTAGTTCTTCACATCTTCAGAAATATTCCAATTTAGGAATGGGAGAAAGAGGGTTAGTACTAGAAATTGTTTGAACGAAGGAAAAGAAAATAACCTAAGCAGATTTGGGGGAACAAATCTGTAATTAAATGAAATAAAAATTTACAAGAACTATGACATAATGTATGCATGGTGTACAGAAAGTAATGTATGTGAGAAAATTGATTCTATTGTGAAAGATAGACTTAATAGGAAGTGCAAGAATGGCGTGTTTTAAGAAATCGATAAGAAATATTTGAAGACTTGGTGTTTCTTTTGTCACATCTAGTTTCAGAATTCTGTGATAATCTTCTAAATTATACATTCACTAAGTGTTTGGTTTTTTCTAACGGAAACATCTCAGAAGAAAGGAACAAAGTACAATTGTTCTTCTATCATGTGTTTTGCTGAAAGAAAGCACTGAATTTTACGAAAGTGTTTCAGAACCACAGATCTCTACACGGTTGCCATTACTGCTATACCTTCTTAATGTGTTTGCTTTCTTGGTTCAAAAATGTCTATTTCACATTGCATTAGTCAGGGTTCTCTGGAGGAACAGAACTGACAAAATGTATATATAATTATAAAATGAGATTTAGTAGGTTAGGTTACAAAATCAGAGGCTGAATAGTTCCACAGTGGCTGTCTGCAGGATAGAGAGCCAGAGAATCAGTAGTTACTCAGTCCAAGAAGTTGGAGCCTCAGAACAAAAGTAATGATGCCACCCCAGTCCAAGCCTGAAGTCCTGGAAGATCCCTGGAGAGTCACAGGTGTGAGTCCACATTGAAAAAATGAAGAAGCTGGAGTTTGATGTCCATAAGTGATGGAAGCAGCAAAGAATGCACCTGCTCAAGAAGAATCCAGCTTGCACATTTAGATAGGCTTCCTTCTTCTTCACTTTTCTGTTCCGTCTGGGCCTCCAGTCTATTGGATGATGCTACCCAATCACCCATTTGGTTAGCTCTTCCTCCTCATTTCACTGACCCACATGCCAATTATCTTTGAAAACCCCTCACAGACACATCCAAAAGTGTGCATTACTAATTGCTAGGCATCTCTCAGGTCGGTTAGATCGACCATCACACACATCCTCACTCCTCTTTCAAATAGTTGCCTTCCTTTCCCTTCCCTGTGCACAATCCTCCACTACCACTCCACCCTGCTTTCTGTTCACCCGATACATCCTTATCTACAGTTATTCCCATGTGACAATTTTGTCCATATGAAATTCAGATGTACCAGCCATCCTCCCACAAACCAATCTACCCCTTACTATACCTGTGCTGATACCCCCTGCCTTCTTTTTCCTTGCGGTGAATGCACTGCTCCAATGAAATGCTAGACTTGTCCTTCAACGCTCTGGATACCATCCCCTCTCACATCCTTAAAGACTTCATTCTGCCATTAGGCACTTTCTTCCTTGCTTAGTCCATTTCTCCCACTCAGTGAGTCATCCCCAATAGTATATGAACAGGTTCTAAGATCTCAGATTTTTAAAAGAAGTCAATTCCTTCATATTTTCAGTTACCGACCTTTTTGTTCATATATATATTTGAAAAACTAGTCTATAATTACCGTGAGTATTCCCTCACCCCTGAGCTTTTTCCAGACTTTTTTCCAGACTTCTTCCCACCACTCAACTAAGACTGCTCTTTTCAAGGCCATCAATTACTTCCTTGCAGTCAGATCTATGGGATGTGCTCTTCTTCTAATATATTTGAACTTTCTCTGGCATTAAGCCCAGCTGACTGGTCCGTCAGTAGTGAAGTACTTTCTCCACTTGGCTTCCATAACTCTACACTCATTCCACACTGCCCATTCCTTCTTAATACACTTCATGAATTCTATCACTTTGGTTCAAATTCCACACATTTGGTTGTTTTAGAGCTTAATCCTAGGCTCCTATCTCTTCTAATTTATAGGTTCTTCCCAGGTTATCTTATCCAATTCTAAGGCTTTAAATAATTTCTCTGTATTAGAGACTCTCATATGTGTACTACTAATCTTGATCTCTCCCCAAAATTGCAGACTCATTTATCTGTTCGCTGACATTTCTACTTGAATATCTGTTGGGCATCTCAGAGTTAACATGGCCAAACAGATTGACTTTTGTGCAAGTTAACTCCTAGATTTTCACTTGATTCTTCGGCCCACACCCTACATTTAATCTATAAGCAAGTTTAACTGTGTCTACTGCCAAGAATTCATTTCTAATCCATTCACTTCTTCTCAGCTTCACTGCTTTCATCCCAATACAAGTCAGCCTCATTTTTTCCTAGATAACTACAATAGCTTTTTAAATGATCTCTTTTCTTTCCTTTTTGATTAATCTAGACTCACATAGCAGAAGAGCATTTTGTTTAAAAATGCATAAAAGGCTGGGTGCTATGTCACAGGCCTGTAATCCCAGATACTCAGGAGTCTGAGGCAGAAGGATCACAAGTTTGAGGCCAATTGTGACAATTTAGTACAAAGTGTTTCAAAAAAGTCTGGAGATGTAGTTCAGTGGTAGAGTGCCCCTAAGTTCAATCCTCAGTACTGGGGGGGGTGGGGAATATAAGATCATGCCCACCCTGCTTAAAATCCTCAATGACTTCCATTAAAATTATGGAAAAAAAAAAAAAAAACCACATAAAACCCTTTTCTGGCTGGCTCCATGGCGCATGCCTGTAATCCCAGTGACTCTGGAGGCCGAGGCAGGAGTTCTAAGTCAGACTCAGCAACGGCTAGGCACTGCCTGTAAATAAAATACAAAAAAGAAAGAAAGAAAGAAAGAAAGAAAGAAAGAAAGAAAGAAAGAAAGAAAGAAAGAAAGAAAGAAAGAAAGAAAGAAAGAAAGAAAGAAAGAAAGAAAGAAAGAAAGAAAGAAAGAGGGAGCTTAAGATGTGGCTCAGTGGTTGAGTGCCCCTGAGTTCAACACCTGGTACCAAATAAATAAATAAATAAATAAAACGGTTTTCCCAGATGTTTATGCAGCACTAGATCTTACTCTGCAATTTTTCTGCTCTTACGTTTTACTTTAATCTCTGTCAATACCACATTACTTGATAGGCACTCTGGTTTTCTTTTTGTTCCCTAAATCTATTATGCTCAGTCATGTTCCCATGATCCAGAAAGTCATCTCTTCCTCCTTGCCCCAGTTATTGCATAACCAGATCCTTTTCACCATTCTGATGTCAGAATATCAGATATGCATTAGAGCATGAATGAATTCCCAGTCCAAAATAACCAAGTTCATCACATCACATTGTCTGATTCTCTGAATAGTACTAATCATTTACACATTTTTCTGTTTATTTTTTGTAACATAGATTCTATGTAGGAAAGATATTATCTTCCCAGACTTCACCACTATAATCTCAGCACCAGTAAGAGTGCCTGGAGCCAACTAGGTAGGTGCTCAGTAAAGATTTAATAATAGAAATAATGAAAGTTTTATAAAAATTACAATTTTATGAAATTAATCATTTAATATTTTAAAATACTGCAAAAAGGAATTTAAAATCAAAGAGAATGTGGTTGAAACCAAACACTGAGCACACATGCATTCATTTCCAGTGGGCCTCCTGAGTCCACTGAAACCCATAAGAGAACATTTAGTGTCTCAGAAAAACTACAGCAAGTAGTCAGAAGGGACCACAGGCTAGGCTAGCCGTATTTTGAAAGTGCTTTCTATTGTGACAAGTCATCCTGATAGAAGAATCTTGAGTGGATTGTCATCATCACTTCTACTTCCAAGTATTTGGCAAGTATCATATAGTAGTAAACACTATGGCCCAGCTCACAGAATACATGATGAACCTATGCATCTCATCTGTGAATCTACAGTTGAACCTTTATTTCCTAGTTCTTTCCTATCACCCTTTTCCCAATTTACCACCTTCATTTTCTCATTTTTTTGAATTTCTCAAAGATTTCATATAAACAGACCAGAGGCTCCTTGTATTAGGGTTCTCTAAAGCAACAGAATCAACAGGAAGTATGATTACAAAAAGGGGATTTATTAGATTGGCTTCTACAACCAGAAACTGAACAGTCCACTAGCTGTTTGCAGGTGGGAGAGCTGGAAGAACCAGGAGCTGGGCAGTCTAAGATGATGATGTCTCAGAACAAGAGGGATCAACAGTGCTACTCCAGTCTAAGACTGAAGGCTTCTGGAAACTCCCTGAGAATCCCAGGCAGAGTTCACTTTGGAAGAATAAAGGAGTGAGAATCTGATATCCTCAGGCAATCATAGCAGCAATCATGAATCCATTCAAGAAGAATCAAGCTTGCATCTGCTGCTGCTGCTTCCTTGTTCTACCAGCTTTCACACCACACAAGCCTCCAGCTGATTGGATGGTGCTGCCCACACTTAGGGAAGGTCTACACTTCAATTTGCTATTCCGCATCCAATCATTCCTAGACTTAATCTGCAGCATCTCTTTTTTGTTGTTGTTGTTGTTGTTGTTGTTTTGGGGTTTTTTTTTTTGTAGGTGCAATCCAAGCTTTTATTTTTAAACTTTTTTATTTTCTAATTTTTTTTATTGTAAACAAATGGGATACATGGTGTTTCTCTATTTGTACATGGAGTCAAGGCATACCATTTGTGTAATCATAAATTTACATAGGGTAATGTTGTTTGATTCATTCTGTTATTTTTTCCCTTCCCCCCACCTCTCCCACCCCTCTTTTTCCCTCTATATAGTCCTTCCTTCCTCCATTCTTGCCCCCCTTCCTAACCCTAACCCTAATCCTAACCCTAACACTAACCCCTCACACCCCCCATTATGTGTCATCATCCGCTTATCAGTGAGATCATTCGTCCTTTGGTTTTTTGAGATTGGCTTATCTCACTTAGCATGATATTCTCCAATTTCATCCATTTGCCTGCAAATGCCATAATTTTATCATTCTTTATGGCAGAGTAATATTCCATTATATATATATATATATATATATATATATATATATATATATATATACATATATATATATACACCACAGTTTCTTTATCCATTCATCAATTGAAGGACATCTAGGTTGCTTCCACAATCTGGCTATTGTGAATTGACCAGCCATGAACATTGATGTGGCTGTATCTCTGTAGTATGTTGATTTTAAGTCCTTTGGGTATAGGCCAAGGAGTGGGATAGCTGGGTCAAATGGTGGTTCCATTCCAAGCTTTCTGAGATATCGCCATACTGCTTTTCAGAGTGGCTGCACTAATTTACAAACTCACCAGAAAAGTATGAGTGTACCTTTTTCCCCACATCCTCGCCAACACCTATTGTTGCTTGTGTTCATGATGATCACCATTCTAATTGGGGTGAGATGAAATCTTAGGGTAGTTTTGATTTGCTTTTCTCTTATTACAAAAGATGTTGAACATTTTTTCATATATCTGTTGATTGCTTGTACATCTTCTTCTGTGAAGTGTTTGTTCATATCCTTAGCCCATTTGTTGATTAGATTATTTGTATTCTTGGTGTAGAGTTTTTTGAGTTCTTTATATATTCTGGAAATTAGTGCTCTATCTCAAGTAAGAGTGGCAAAGATTTTCTCCCACTCTGTAGGCTCTCTCTTCACATTACTGATAGTTTCCTTTGCTGAGAGAAAGCTATTTAGTTTGAATCTATCCCAGTTGTTGATTCTTGCTTTTATTTCTTGTGCTATGGGAGTCCTGTTAAGGAAGTCTGATCCTAAGCCGACATGTTGAAGATTTGGTGTTCCGCTTGCAGCAACGAGACTACAAGAAAGAATCGGAGGCGGACTGGGAATGAACAACTTCTTTATTTTTTTTTCAGAGGTGCTTCATTTCAGAGGTGCTTCTTCTCAGAGATGCTTCTTTCTCCCAGAGGAAGATAATGTCTTATATACATTAAGGCAGCCAATTAGCTTAGGATTAAGTACGATAAGAGCACGCACCACTGTACCAAGTAAGAAAGAATGAGGAATATGTGTTGACCACTAGTGCGGAAGAGACATCAACCAATCAGGCAAAAGGTCAGGAGAGATCACACCATGTTAACACTAATTATGCACCACCTCTTGGCCTAACGCCAACCACCATCTTAGAGCTGCTTCCTCAAACAGCTGTAAACATGTCTCTACAATTTGGACCTACTTTTTCTTCTATAAATGAAGGATCTCTGGTCTGATTCCAAAGTCCTTGATCCATTTTGAGTTGAGTTTTGTGCAGGGTGAGAGATAGGGATTTAATTTCATTCTGTTGCATATGGATTTCCAGTTTTCCCAGCACCATTTGTTGAAGAGGCTATCTTTTCTCCATTGCATATTTTTGGCCCCTTTGATAAACACTTAGCCACACTAACAAAGAGAAAGAGAGATAAAACTCAAATTACTAAAATTCGAAGTGAACAAGGAAATATCAATACAGACACGAGTGAAATACAAAACATAATTAGAAGCTATTTTGAAAATCTATACTCCAACAAAATAGAAAACCTCAAAGACATCAACAAGTTTCTGGAGACATATGAATTACCTAAACTGAACCAGGAGGACATACACAGCTTAAATAAATCAATTTCAAGCAATGAAATAGAAGAGGTCATCAAAAGCCTACCAACAAAGAAAAGTCCGGGACCAGATGGGTTCTCAGCCGAGTTCTACAAAACCTTTAAAGAAGAGCTCATTCCAATACTCCTCAAAGTATTCCATGAAATAGAAGAGGAGGGAACCCTCCCAAACTCATTCTATGAAGCCAATATCACCCTGATACCTGAACCAGACAGAGACACATCAAGGAATGAAAATTTCAGACCAATATCCTTAATGAACATCGACGCAAAAATTTTCAACAAAATTTTAGCAAATCGCATACAAAAATATATTAAAAAGATAGTGCACCAGGATCAAGTAGGTTTTATCCCAGGGATGCAAGGTTGATTCAATATCTGGAAATCAATAAATGTCATTCACCATATCAACAGACTTAAAGTTAAGAATCATGTGATTATTTCGATAGATGCAGAAAAAGCATTTGATAAAATATAGCATCCCTTCATGCTCAAAACACTAGAAAAAATAGGGGTAGTGGGAACATTCCTTAACATTGTAAAGGAACAAGGCACGGATGCCCTCTTTCACCACTTCTATTCAACACAGTCCTTGAAACTCTAGCCAGAGCAATTAGACAAACCAAAGAAATTAAAGGGATACAAATAGGAGAAGAAGAACTCAAACTATCCCTGTTCGCTGATGACATGATTATATATTTAGAGGAATCTGGAAATTCCACCAGAAAACTCTTAGAACTCATAAGTGAATTCAGTAAAATAGCAGGTTACAAGCTCAATGCTCGTAAATCCAATGCAGTTTTATACATAAGTGATGAATCTTCAGAAAGAGAAGTTAGAAAAACTACCCCATTCACAATAGCCTGGAAAAAAATAAAATACTTGGGAATCAATCTCACAAAAGAGGTGAAAGATCTCTACAATGAGAACTAAAGAACACTAAAGAAAGAAATTAAAGAAAATCTTAGAAGATGGAAAGATCTCCCATGTTCTTGGATAGGCAGAATTAATATTGTCAAAATGGCCATACTACCAAAACTGCTATACAGATTCAATGCAATTCCAATTAAAATCCCAATGATGTACCTTACAGAAATAGAGCAAGAAATTATGAAATTCATCTGGAAGAATAAGAAACCCAGAATAACTAAAGCAATCCTTAGCAGATAGAGCAAAGCAGGGGATATCGCAATACCAGATCTTCAACTCTACTACAGAGCAATAGTAACAAAAACGGCATGGTATTGGTACCAAAATAGAAAGGTAGATCAATGGTACAGAATAGAGGACATGGACACAAACCCAAGTAATTAAATGCAGCATCTCTTAATCCAATCAAGTTGACAATTCAAACTAACATTTACACTCCTGTATCATAGGACACACACACACACAATTATCACACACTTGTATATAACTACATTATCATAGAGATACAAAAATAAATGCAAGTATACAGTTCAAGGGACATTATTCAGGAATACAGGGACACATTGTCTTGAAGGAGAGGGAAGATAAGGAAAACTAATGAAAGAATGAATTCCCTCCCATGATCTGCTACTGACAGTTTCAGAAGGGACATCTTTATATGAAGTAAATTGGAATAAATAGGAATGGAAATACTAGAAATAAGTAGAAAGATGGTTTTTGAAGGAAACTACCCTATGAAATTGCTTGAATAGATTTTAGAAGCCTCTAGACAATTACCGCATCAATCTTTTCTCCTCTTCTGGCAATTTTGGGACTGCAACTGGCTTTCTTTTCTTCATGCTTTTCTTTTCTTGAAAAGTCTCCATTTAAGGTGGAGGGCCCTACAAGATAATTTAAGAAGACACTCTCTTCTATATCCACAGAGGCTTGGGAAATAGGGCTATTTTTTAACTTCTACTGTCAGGGATAGCATTATTAAAGCATCCCTCCATGATATATGCCCAGATAGCCAGCCAGTCACATTAAAAAAAAGTAATTAAATTTTCCAACAACATGTTATGACTTCTGAGAAACAATGTGGCAGTGGAATTAAAAAGGCTAATTTGGACTAAAGATGTTACTTTACCAAGATAGAGAAAGTCCTTCAAATATTACCTTAGAAGATCATTAACAGTAGTCATTGCAGGAAAAAAAAATTATTTAGCCTCTGCAAGTTAATTTTCAAATGCAAAAACAGATAAAATGGATACTATTTTTAGGAAAATTCAGACATGACTAATGGTAATACTAGTTAAATAATCTGAAAACTAAACAGACTGATGATGATACTGCCCGTTATCAGTGATGAGTTCTGCTTCCTCAGATGTCGAAGTTTGGACCTTAGAGAAGCATGCCAAGGCAAGCATATGAAGCAAGTTTTTTTGTTTTTGTTTTTTTTTTTTACATGATCTCACTTACAAATGGAATCTTTTTTTTTTTTTATTGTAAACAAATGGGATACATGTTGTTTCTCTGTTTGTACATGGCGTAAAGGCATACCATTTGTGTAATCATAAATTTACATAGAATAATGTTGTTGGATTCATTCTGTTATTTTTTCCCTTTATTTAAAGGTAGTAACACAGACTTCTCCCGGGGGAAGAAGCGGCCATGGCTGGTATTCTGGACTCCAAAGAAGTGAGAGGGCCCTGCCCCTTTTTAGACTAAAGTTTCCTTTGTTCTCCTGATGTCTCCCTGCTTTATCTTCTCCTTCCTGCCTAGGAGACTAAACCCAAATGATGCAGAAGCCCACGGGGCATTGATTAGTAACTCTCTGCACAGGAGTTGCTTCATTAACAACTTTTTGGGGAGGGTTGGTATCAAAAGACTCTGGAGATACAAGCATTCCAATCTCTCAGGAGCGGTTTCCAACTTCCTGCACTCAGAGCAACCTCCATTTTCTCAATTCGATTCTATTACCTATTCTACACTAACTGCCTGTCTTTAATTCTGACTTCAATGATACCTTAGAATGTATTTGCGGATAAAAATGAAAAGCTTTTATAAATTCATAAGCCAAAATGATGTAGTCAACATTAGCCAAGTGAACACAAAAATATTAATTTTAATATTGACATACAAAGTGACAGAAAGAAAGAGAAAAAAAGAAATGGAAAGAGAGAAGGAGACAGGGAGAGAGAGAGAGAGGAGAGGAGAAGAAAAGAAGGAACAATTGTCAAGCCTAAAAGGGCCCTGGTCATGTGCAGCCTCTTTGCTGCAGGATTAGTGCTTGATGCCTGTCCAAGGACAAGGCCACTCTGAAGGTCCTCATTTAGATTTTTTTCTCATTCCAGTTCAGAATGGCAGTTGTCAAGAACACAAACAATAATAAATGCTGGAGAGGATGTGGAGAAAAAGGAACACTTTTACACTGTTGGTGGGATCCTAAATTAATACAATCACTATGGAAATCATTATGAAGGTTCCTCAAAAGACTGGAAATGGAACCACCAGATGACCCAGCTATACCACTCCTAAGTATTTATCCTAAATAATTAAAGCCAGCATACTATAATGTATTAATCAAGATTCTCTAGAGGAACAGAACCAACAGAATCACTTAGGGTGGGTCTCTGCTTCACATACCAATAATTCCTAGAAATTCCCTAACAGAGAAAACCAGAAGCCTTTCAATTTAATCATATCTTAATCTAATAAAGTTGATAATTCAAATTAGCCATTGTGTATAGTGATACATGCATACCCATGTTTATGGCAGCATAATTCACAATAGTCAAACTATGAACCAGCCTAGGTGTCCATCAGTGGATGAATGGATAAAGAAAATGTGGTATATATACACAATGGAGTTTTATTCATCCATAAATGTTGGGGGCTGTGCCATGTGGGCTGTGCTGGGATGGTGCCTGGCGGCCAGCCGGAGGTTGTTTTGATCACATCGGCAGTGAGGAGGTTAATTAACATAAGCACACTCAGATCATTTATCATTGGCCGTATTCAATGAAGTTCACGCACACAACGCGTGCACAGGTGTTCCCAAATGCTCCTGCTCAGGCCTGCTCGTTTTAACCTTTGTCGTGATAGGGTAGCTGGCTCCTCACCTGATCTCAACTGGCGTGGCCCCACCCTCCGCCTCCTGGAGGGAATTTAAGCGGGCCGTAGGTAGAAGGAAAGAGAAGCAGCTAGCAGTAAGAAGAAGCAGAGGAAGAAGCAGCAAGCAGAAAGAAGCAGCTAGCAGAGAGAAGAAGCAGCTAGGTGAGAGAAGAAGCAGCTAGAAGAAGCAGCTAGCAGAGAGAAGAAGCAGCAAGCAGTAAGCAGCAGGCAGCGGCAGAAGGCAGATCATAGAGCGGAGAACTGAGAACACACCTCTAGGCCGTAGATAGATAGCACCTAGTTCACAGGATGCGGGACCTACCTCTGAGAAGACACAGCAGAACTCTAAGAAGAAACAGATCTCTGATAAGCGTAGCAAGCCTCTCTTTCTCTAAAACTTTCTCTATAAGCAAAGCCTATCTTTCTCTCAAAGTCTCTCTTCCTCTATAAATTAGTGAATATAGGAAAAGTAGTTTATTCCCAGTCCGCCTCCGATAAATACCTGAGCAATTGTTGCTGCAGGCAGTAACAAATATCCACAGGATTGTTGCCACGGGTGGCGGCGACACATAAAGAAAAACGAAATGATGAATGATGTCATTTTCTAGAAAAAAAAAAAATGGATGGACCTTAAGACCATTATGTTAAACAAAATAAGCCAAACGCGGAAGGTCAAGGGTTGTAAGTCTTCACTCACCTATGGAAGCTAGAGGAAAAAAAGAGGAGGGGAAAATGAATCTCATAAAAATCAGATCAGTAGAATAAAGGGAAAGATTTAGGGGGAAGTGCAGGGAAGTTATTTGGCCAAATTATATTGTTATATTGTGTGCATGTACAAATATGTAACAACAGATCCCACCATTATATACAACTTGAGGCACCAATAAAAAAAAGTGAGAAAAAAAGTTCCTCATGGAACTGAGCAAGATGCCACACACCTATAACCCCAGCTATACCAGAAACTAAAGAAGGAAGGTCACAAGTTTGAGGCCAGGCTGAGCAGTTTAACTAAACCCTGTCTCAAATCAAAAAATAAAACACTGGGGATGTTGTTCAGAGGTAGAGTGCCCCTGAGTTCAATCCCCAGAACTGAGAGAGAGAGAGGGAGGGAGAGAGGGAGGGGGAGAGAGAGAGAGAGAGGGGGGGGGGGAGAGAGAGAGAGAGAGAGAGAGAGAGAGAGAAATTAGGAAAGGAAAGGAAAGGAAGGAAGGAAGGAAGGAAGGAAGGAAGGAAGGAAGGAAGGAAGGAAGGAAGGAAGGAAGGAAGAAAGAAAGAAAGAAAGAAAGAAAGAAAGAAAGAAAGAAAGAAAGAAAGAAAGAAAGAAAGAAAGAAAGAAAGAAAGATAGATAGATGTGGGGGAGTGCCTTATTCAAAACATAGTAGAGGCCACAGACATTAGGAGCATGTCTGAAGTTAATGTCTTTGAAGCTTATTTGCTCCCCAGCCTGTGTGTGAAACATCATCGCTAAAAGAGTTGTTCCATTCACACAAAGATAGTTAACGACTGAGTTCATGTAGCTAGAAAGGACCCAACAGGCCCACCCTGATTTAGGCCTGCTAGAACTGCCCCCACAACCTCTACCAAAGCCCATGTCAGGAGCTGAAATCTTAAGGACTGAAGAAAAACTGTCCTCTGGGGAAGAAAATAAGATGGAAATTGTACCCCGAACAAAAGACCAAGAGTGAATATTTCTGTTTATTACTGTGTTTCAACAGTGAGTACTCTAAATTTATTTTAATGGACATAACTCATATAAATATGTGCTTATGTGACAACGTTAAATAATGTCCAATTGTTTCCTTTACCGTTTCTATTTCATTAACATTTTTGTTTTTATAATTATTTTACCTTTTTCCCAAAATAGGCCCTTTTCCATATCCATCAGAACATCTACTATCATATAAATATTCCAATATATAATTGCTGGCCCACATCCTTTGTTCTTCTTCTTTTTCTTTTATTTGTTTTTAATTGTTGCTGCTCCCAGAATTTCTCATTTGTTTGAGACTGGCTTTCTCCCAAGACATATCAGTGTTAATGTTCCTGAATTTCCATGATAGAAAACTGAGACAGAAGGAGGTGATAGCAGCCATACAATTGAAATATCTATCAGTAAGTCTGAAAAATTAAAACTGAAGTTTTAAAATGTGACTCTGAATGCAAGTTTATCAATAACTAAATGCATTAGTAATGATGAATTAGGCCTCTATTTATGATACCATGTATAATGTACCATGCTTCTTAATTTTTCCCCTTTCCTTTTACTATTTGGTTTTATGAGCCAATTATTGAACTTTGAGGGTTTTTGTAAAAGGATGATAATAAAAATTGATTGCAGAGTGCTTTGAGAGCCTTCCATGAGAACCATTCTGGAAAGCAAAACAGTTATTTACTTCATGTCCTTTCATAATGTTTCCCTGTAGATTATATATTCTACAAAGAGCACATGTAGTATAAAGTCAATTTGTGAATTTTTTAAAATGTAGCTTAATAATATCACCCCTTATTTCAGGTAAAAATTTGGTACTCACCTTGAAGTATTGTTGCAAAGGACGCTATCAACAACAACTGACTTGTGGTAATCATTCTAATCAACCTAAATCACTTAGAGGTTTCAAACAATTACTGATTCACAGGGAGAAACCTACTTGTTAATTTAAAACAGACTAAAAATGTAATTTAAAAATAAACTTAAACTACTGATTTCTAGAACTTTGACCCATGTAATTATAAGGGTAAGAATGATTTTATAAATATTTGCACACTTTCCATTATAGGCCTATATAATTTATTGACCATTATAATATACATGATTATATAACTAATTTGTTCCTCCACATGTTAATGTTAATTAATTGCTTTTCTAAGCTAATGTGATTTTTATGTAGGTCTCTGGATACTACCAGAAATAAAAGTAATTAAATCTTTTGGTTAGGTCAAGAAAAAAGTATTCAAGACAATTTTTTAGAGAAACAAACATTTAATAGATAAATAGTGTGGGTTTAGGTTTTAAAAAATCAAGGCATAATTTTAGTTCTGACATTTATTTATTGGAAGTCCTATAACCCCTTTGTAACTTTATTGAGAAACTGGGATCATGAATTATAGCTCCCTTCAAGTCACAGTTAAACAGTGAAGTTAACTGGAAGAAATTAGCTACACAAAACAGAGAACATGTTATCTGTTTTTCTTTTGAAGTCATGTGGTTCTTCAGTTCAGTAGGTCTGCACCTAAAATATTCCAAAGCAGCCAGCTTTCAGTCCCACTGTTCAGGATCCTGGTTCAGAACCAATTGACCAGATCTATACAATATGGTCCAGTCAGTTTCCAAACTTTCTGTTCCTGATGAAGTCTGTCATTCTTATATTTACAGTCCAACATTGGTGTTTTGCACCATATTCTACCCTACCTTCCACAGCTATACCTTGACTGTTATTCTGGCCTAGGGATATATGTTTCTTCTGTACAGGCTATTGCTTTACCTTTCTGTGAGTAATGCATTTAGCCCAACTTCCTGTGGGTGGCGCTCCTGCCTGAGTTTCCCCATCCCAAAAGCAAGATCAGCTGCTGCTTCTCTGCCCATGATGCCCTGCAGTTTCAGCTTTTCCCACAGGTGAAAGTCATAATATGCTATGGTTTGAAGGGCATCAGGCCTGCCAGCCAAAAACTCCCCAGGCAACTTACCTGAAATTCCAGCCAAGGATCATTAGTGTTTCTTCTTAAAATAACTTTGTTGTTTTGAATCTGAACCTTTCTGGCCCCCACTCCCACCTTTTCCCACTGAAATAATTGTTTTCTTACATGATTACTGAAAATTCAAGGTATCTTAAGATTTCAACAATTGTATGATAGCAAAACAGACAGTACTTGGTAAGCAAAGCTTTTGTGTTTCTTGTAATCTGTTTATCTCACTTTTATTCTACTTTAGTATTTAGAAAGAAAAAAAAAAATGTATCTTAAAAAGGTGGCCTCCTGGCTGAGAGGAAAGGATCATACACTCTCAGGGGTGATGATAACAGAAGCAATGTCAATGTAACTGAAATGAGAAAAATCCAAGCAGACACAAAGGGACAGAATCAAGCAGAATCTTACCACATAGTTCTTCTCCCTAAAACCTAGGACATTCTGAAATTCTGGCATTTGGTGGTAAATGAATGGAGTTTGAGAATATCATGCTAAGTGAAATAAGCCGAACCCAAGAAACCAAAGGTCGAATGTTTTCTCTGATATGCAGAAGCTAATTCACAATAAGGGGCAGGAGGATAGGGAAGGATAGAGTTACTTTATATTGGGTAGAGGGGAGTAAAGGGAGGGGAAGGGGCATGGGGGAAGGAATGATAGTAGAGTGAAACAGACATTATTACCTCATGTACACATATGATTGCATGACCGATGTGATCCTGCAATATGGGTAATCAGAGAAATGAGAGATTATACTATTTATGAATAATCTATCAAAATGTATAAATGCATTCTACTGTCATGGACAACTAATTAGAACAAATAAAATTAAAAAGATAAAAATAAAATTAAAAATAGAAAAAAACCTAGGACATTCTGAGTTTCTTCTTTACTATAGAGGCTGTTCTCCTGATTAATGACTTCTTAGCAACTTGGATTTAAATAAGATTAAGCCTTTCATTGCCTGCAAGAAAGAACTAATGAATTAGTAAATAGATCATCAAAGCTGCATTTAGTTAATTGATCAAACCACTGTAACAGTAGAGTATTCCTAGAACAAATGGAATCCAGGGTGATTCAGAGTAAGATAAAAAAGAGAAGAATCCAATGACAGAGCACTGTCCAGGTGAGGAAACCTGTCATAGTCAGGAACTAAGAGTAAACAAGGGCAAACATGGGAATATGGTGTGATTGTTTACAGTATTGAGAAGAAAATTCCAACAAGGGTAAAGAATGCATAAAGGAAGGGCAGAGAAGACCTAAGTGTGAGCTTGAACACTTTTATACCATTTTGCCTCTAGCTTACAGTTAAATTGCTCTGAAAATAAGTATCCTGTGCTCCTTGCAGATTAGAGGAGGCAATCATGGAAACATACAAGATAGGAGGATGTTTGCATGACATAGTTAATATCTATTCCCTGACCAGCCCAATATTTGCCTGGCTTAGAACTCACTCTCCCTTTTCCTCTCATCTGTAGTTCACATGTGTGTGGACACCAAGCCCCAGGGATTAAACTGGGTTCAAACCCGTCCTGGCCACTCCTCAGGCAGAGTCCACAAACCTGCAGCCTCAGAGGTACTGTTGACAGGGAATTTTGGAACCCTGCGTTCTCAAACCTAGTAGAGAAGGATCTGGGCCCAGGAGGACGTCCTTTGGCCATGTGAACTCCTCTCATGGGGAAGGACAGGGCAGGGAAAGGAGGGCCAGAGCTACTCCTCATCTCTTTCTCCCACAGTGAAGAAACACATTGAGCAAGCTCACAGCATTCATAACTAGTGTTGAAGGGCACTTTGTAAAATCATTCACATTCCCATGATCTGTCTGTATCTACAACAAAAACATTTCTACAGGCCAGGAGGCAGCCTGGTGGGGTTGCAAGACAGCGGCGCTCAGCTCCCACCGCTAGGCGGTCAAAAAGCGCGGGCTTGGCGGACCGGGCGGCTCCCAGAGACCAAGAGGCCACCTGCAGCAGCTGGGCCCGGTGGCGCGCCCCTCGGCCGGCGGGGAGCCGCGCCGGTCGGAGTCCCAGGCCCAGCACCTTCTGCCTCGCTCCCAGCGTCCACCTGTCCCGAGTGCAGCCAGCGGGCATGACCGATCACCCGGGCGACGCCGGCGCTCGTGAAGAATGTCGGTCCCCGCTCCACGCGGAGCCAGAAAGTGAGCCCGGCCGAGGAGGTGACCCAGGCGGAGGAGGCGGCCCTGACAGAAGAGGTGACCCGAACCCAGGAAATGGCGGCAGCCGAGCTCGGCGTGACCATCACCCACAACCGTGTTGTGTCCGACCTTCAAGTTACCCCACGGCAAGGCAGCAGTGAGCTAGTTGTCCAGGACCCGGCCCAGGTTGTGGAAGAGGCCATAGGGGTTCCACTGACTTTTCAGGAACTCATATTTAAGGGAAGATCTTTGAAGGAAATGGAGACACCGTTGTCAGCACTTGGAATACAAAATGGTTACCGGGTCACGTTAATGGGAGAAAAGAACAGACCAGAGGGAGATGAACTGAAGAAGCTGAAAGATTTGGAGAAGTCAGTGGAGAAGACAGCTGACCACCTGGAAGATCTGAATAAAGAACTCACTGGAATCCAGCAGAGTTTTCTGGCCAAGGATTTGCAGCTGAAGCTCTCTGCAAACCTGATAGGAGAGTAAGAGCCACAACTGAACAGTTTATGAAGATCTTAGAGGAGATTGACACCATGACCCTACCAGAAAATTTCAAAGACAGTAAGCTAAAAAGGAAGGGTTTGGTGAAAAAGTTCAGGCGTTCCTAGCTGAGTGTGACACAGTGGAGCACAACATCTGCCAGGAGACAGACTGGCTGCATTCGACAAACTTGGCCCTTGTTGAGTGAGGAGCAGTGGAGAAAGGTGCTGACTGAAGAACAGCTCTTTCCTTTCTGGAACAGAAGTTGCCGGTTTCTCCAGGGCTGTTAAAGGCAACTGGCCAATTATCAATTTTCCTACTCCCACACCACTTCTCAATGAAAAAGTACTATCTTTGCGATCTTAAGTAGAGCTCCTGTTTTTTTGTTTTTGTTTTTGTTTTTGTTTTTGTTTTCTGTTTCTGTGTGGCTATACAATCCAGCAGGTGCTCTTTTGACCTTCAGGTGCTTACTTTAGGCTGGTAAGAGCTCTTGGGTGTACTGAGTAGGTCCAGGTTTATAGGGCACCCTGGTCTTCAGACACTTAAGGACTTTCTTGACCTTATAATTCCAGAGTCACATAGATGTAAAACCAGAATTATTAGTCAGGAATGTTGAAAATGTCTTGGAACAGGTGTTTTACACACAGGTAATCCACAGTGTCCCTTGTGACCTAATTCCAGAACATCTGACTGGATTGTTGGTTTAAAGACCCTGTCCTCACTTCCCAGTGACCCTGCCCAACCACAGGTCTTGAGATACTAGGGATCCATTCCTGGTTGGGTTGGTTGGTACATGGACTTCCTTGCCCCTCAGCATATCTTCAGTGTGCTAAAGTATTGACTTGAGTCTTTGCTTGAAACCAGGCTAGAACCATGGCTCAGGAAGGGCAAGGACGGGGAGCCAGAATAAATCAAGTAGGAAGGGTAGAAGCTGAAAGCTTCTCAAGAGTGTCATGTGCCTCCTTCAAGGATGTTTCCATTAACCATACCCTTCTAAGATCTTCTAGGCTGTTCTCTTCATTTCATGAATTTCCTCCCACCACCATTGCTATTAAAACCATTATAACTGTTCTCAAAAGAATGTTTTTTCTACATTTCAATCACATTACAACATGTGGCTGTCGCCATTGATTACTGCACAGTAGTCCCGCTGTTCATCATCTCCTTATAGTTATTTGGTCTTGGAAAGTGGGAGAAACAGAAGAGTAGGTGGGATCAAATCTAAGCATCTTTCAAAAATAGCAAATTATCTCATCTCCCATTTATTAAGAGAGAAGGAGTTTTCAGCCATTTTAGAATCATGACTTCATATCATAAATCGCCCAGTGCTGATCTCAGTTGGTGACCTTGTGTAGTGTTATACTCACCTACTCACCCTCACAATTTTCACACTTAACATTACTTCAAATTTAGTTTATGTATGAGACTTTATTAACACCAAGCTGCTTATAAAAATGAAACATCTCATTAAGAAAGAATTGTACTGAAAGATATGCAAATATGGATGAAAATTTTTATTTCTTTGGGAGAAATTTACTCTATTAGTCAAATGTGTTAATCTCTGCTCTGTGGATCATAGAAGAACTTCATGTTTAGAGCCTCAAATTCGTGTTTCATTTTACAGATGAGAAAACAGATAAAATGAGTTTAGATCTCTGGACAGTACCTTGCATTGGTATTTGCTTAAATTATTTGTTGACTGAAAGAAATAGAATTCAAGGTCAGAGCTAGTAGCAGAGTCAGAGATAGAAGCCAGAAGGATTCCTGAAGAGTTGCTTTTCCAGTACTCATTATACATTTTCCCTAAGTATGTTCAGCAATACATAGAGACATAATCCATGTAGGTCTCATGGGTCCACTATTCAATCTGTGGAGGGAGTGGGAGAAGCAAAAATAAAAGCCCAAAGAATGTACTGCCAATCACAGAAATATGTCCCTGTGCACTTCTAGGTAAGGTAACTAAAATGCCAGTTCTTTTAAGGGGCATAATATAATGTCCTTGCTTGATGTGGTATGGGCACAAGACCCTGGCAAACAGGAAGTCATTCTTACATTCGGCTCAAATGGGATCAGAGGAAGTGTTTCAGCCACGTTAGCACAGATGCACACCTCCCCACCAAAAAAAATGTACTACAGTATATGTAAGTAAACCTAAAACTTTTCGCCTTTAAAGAATAACTAAACAGTCTGGAATATTAAAACTACCTAGACACCTCAGCAAATGGTCTAAGCCGATTTTATTTTATAGTATCAAATATTTTATGTAACTACAGTAGTTACTTGAGACAGAGAACTGGATTAAATGAATCTTTTATTAAAAGCTCATTTAAAAAAAAAAATACAACTGCAGAGCTGCTAAAAGCATAGAGCCATTCCCTACCAAACCAGTGCTCCAAATGTAATTCCATCTGCCTGGTACTTTGACATTTTAGGTCTGGAAAATCACAGGGTGAAAGATGGCAAAGAGGAGGAAAATTTTAGTTCATAAGTGCAACAGCTCACTTAGAACTCAGCTTTAGGAAAACAGAATCCAAACCACTGTGACTAATACATTTTTCAGATTTAAGTAGAAAGGCTCAGAGGCAAAAGAGAAACAAGAAGCAAGCAGAATTGGCTCTTGAGCCAGCTCTTCAGGATTCTGGTATGATGCCCTACAATTATTTTCATAGCTGGATAAGAATAATAGGTTGTAAATGTATAATTCACTGGCAAGAAAATACTTTCTGAAAATAGTATTTTCTATTGAGATATCAACAACCAAAAAATGGATCTTAGGGTTACACCAACTGTTTCTTGAGTGAGAATGCACCTGTTTTAAAAAGAAAAAAGTCTAGAGAATTTATTCTCCTATTTCACATCTCTCGACCTTTTCAACCATTAATTTCACAATACTAATAAGTGACAAACCAATTTTACATGAATCTGTGTTTTGGAAGTATACTGGATATTTAATCACCCAGCCAAATACAATTCAGTTCTCTTCAAAACATAGTCTACAGTTTCACCCGACTTTGCTCAGGTGTAACTGGAAACCACATGCTGAAAGCGTTGGATAATTCAAATTAAAAATGTGCAAACTTCACTCGTAAAAAATACTTTTATTGGTAATAGCTTTATGAAAATATAATGCACATTTATGCAACTCACAAATTTGGAATGTATAATACTTTAGGACATTTACAGACTTATGCAATTAATTAATATAATTAGTTATAGAACATTTTTATCAACCCCTCAAATAAAGCTAAAAATAGTAGATAACTTTTGCATGCCTGTTAGTATATCTTTTTTTTTTTTTTTTTGAGAAATATCTCTTAATAGGCTTTACCCATTTTTAACTGGGTTATTTGTCTTTTTATTATTTTAATTGTAGGAGTTTTCCTAGATTCTAGATACACTCTCCTTAATAGATATATGGTTTGCTAATAATTTCTTTCATTCTGAACTTTGCTTTTTAACTTCTTTGGTAGTAGCATTTGAAGCACAAAAGTTTAAAATTTTGATAAAATCCATTTAACCTATTTTTTCTTCGGATGCTCATGCTTTTGGTAATGTATCTAGGAAACCATTGCCAAATCTGTGGTCATGAAGACTTACCTTTGGGTTTTCTTCTAAGAGTTGTATATTTTTATCTTTTGTACTTAGTTTCTTGATACATTTTGAGTTTTATTTTCATATGGGGTATGTCCAACTTCATTCTTTTTTCCTGTGGCTTCCCAGTTATCCTAGAACCATTTATTGAAAAGATTTCTTTCTTCTTTCAGTGGTTTTGATACCCTTATTGGAAATCAGCTGGTCACATCATATGGATTTGTTCTAGACTCTGAAGGCTACTCTATTTATTCCAGCACCACACGGTTCTGATTACTATTATTTTGTAGTAAGTTTGGAAATTAGGGAGTACTAGTCCTCCAACTTTGTTCTATTTAAAAATTGCTTTGGCTGATATAGATCCCTTCATTTCTGTATGCATTTTAGGATCTGTATCTATAAAGAAACCAGTTGGGCTACTGGTAGGAATGGTGTTGAATATCTACATCGATTTGGGGAATCTTGCCATTTTAACAATACTAAGTCTTCCTATGAATAAGCACAGGATATATTTTTGTCTATACAGATCTTTACTTTCTTTCAACAATGTAGTGCAGTTTTCCAAGTATTAATTTTGTGCTTCCTTTAACAAAGAAAGCATTTTATTCACTTTGGTATTATTGCGAATGAGACTTTCTCAGTGTTTTTTGGACTATTCATTGCAAATGTGTAGAAATATGATTGATTTTATATTTTGATCTTGCATGCCACAATCTGCCTGGAGTTGTTGTTCTAATAGTTTTTCCATGGGTTTCTTAGGATTGTCTAACTGTACAACCAAATCATCTCAAATAAATATAGCTTTACTTCTTAATAATGCTTTTTATAAAAAGAAATACTTCATAAAACTTTAGGTTTAAATGAAACAATTAAGTGTATGATATTCAGATGTGAGAAATTAGACACTTATGTGGATTTTTTTCACCTTGATGAAAATCTAATTTTGTTAATATCTGATTATCTGTGACAAAACATGCCTTTTCTCTTCTTTTTGTTTTCTGTTGTTTAATGCAAATTGCTTTGACAATTATTTCCTTTGTCTACTTTACTTCCCCACAGTGAAAATGCTACCTTTCTGCTTAAGATGTTAAAAAAGTGTATTATCTAACAAATCTTAGAGTCAGTAGTCTTTGATTCAATAAAATTTTCAAAGGCCAATTAAGTTCTTATTGTACATGTGCCCACATCATAGAATGTAAATACTTGCCAGGTATGGCTACTTTTTTCCTCTACATGGAAAACTGCTCCCAAAATCACTTTGTAACACATTAAATTTAAAATAATTTTTAAAAAACTACCAACATCTGGTACAAGTCTGATAGCAAAGTAATAAAAATTAGTCAAGTATTATATAATGACTCTGGGAGCACTATAAAGCTTTCAACATGTCTTTCTGTTTCTATCCAAAAATCCATCTATCATCCACATCTGGTTGTCTTCATTGGAGTTTTGTTTCTGAGGCACTCATTAAGCAGCTCAGCTGACTGCCAGTGTTTTACTACAGAGGGGACTGAGTGCAGGGGCAACCTCTTGACCTCGTACTATAGCCTCCAGAAGCCAGGGCATGTTACATGGAATATGGCCACGAAATTTCTCTGACAAAATACTGTCTCTTTTAATGGGTTTTATCACTGACAAAGAAAGACTGAGATACAGAAAGAGACAAAAAGAGGTGCTACTCTTAGGAAAATGTTAAACCCTTCACCAAAAGAAATGGATTAGTCTGTGACACAGCGTCCGGTCTGTTTCTTGACACTTCACAGTATGTGCTACTGTAAAGGAAATGTGTGGAATCATGGGAAAACTGAAACCATTAGCCTTTTAGCCTGGCATTTCATATTTTTTAACAATTACCCACTCATGCATATTTTTAGGACCAACTTTTTAACTGTTATAAAAACAGTTATTGGATGTATATTAAAATTTGGCAGAGTCGATAGCCCAAGTTATCATTAATTCATAATAAGGCAAACCACAAGAATTTTTTTTACAAGTGACTTATCCTAACATGCCCATTTAAATGGTGTTTAAATACTGCTGATTTTAATCTCAAGCACTGGAGCATCCATATAGTCGAGTTAGGAAAATCAATGTAGAATTGACTTCCAGACCTATTAACCAGGATGATTTGGATTTAAATGTTAAATCTGCAATTCTATGGCTGAGTCATATTGGGCAAAGCACAAAATTTCCCATGAGCCTCTTCTCTTATTTATAAACTGGGAGTAATAAAAGTACCTAACTTAGAAGGTGTTTTAGAAAGTTAAATGAGAAATTGTACGCCACATCAATGTTTATAGCAGCTCAATTCACAATAGCTAGATTGTGGAACCAACCTAGATGCCCTTCAAGGATGAATGGATAAAGAAACTGTGGTATATATACACAATGGAATATTATTCAGCCATAAAGTATAATAATATTATGGCATTTGCAGATAAATGCATGGAGTTGGAGAATATCATGCTAAGTGAAATAAGCCAATCCCGAAAAACCAAAGGCCAAATGTTTTCCCTGATAAGTGGATGATGATATATAATGTGAGGGGGTGGGGAGGTGAGAAAAGAATGGAGGAACTTTAGATTCTGTAGAGGGAAATCAGAGGGGGGGCATATGAAAAATGGTGGAATGAGACAGACATCATTACTCTATGTACATGTATGATTGCATGAATGGTATGAATCTACATTGTACACAACCATATAAATGAAAAGATGTGCCCCATTTGTGTTCAATGAATCAAAATGTAGTCTGTAAAAATTTTTAAAAACTTTTTTTAAATTTAGCACAGTGCTTGGCATATAATAAGTTCTCAAATAGATTTTGAATTCTATTTACCTGAAAATATTAACTAATAATTTATATGTATTGTTCTCATTAATTTTAATTATAATTGAGATCCAATAAGAATATACTATAATTTCATCATTTATAACATATTCCTTGATAATGTCAACTAGTGGTATCAATGAAACATTTTAATTTAGTATATAAATACATCTGCATACACACGTATATGCATACATATATAATCTTCAATCTTTTCTACCATAACATTTGGTTTATTTCCTCCTTTACTTCCAGGAAGATGGTACTCTCTGGATAGAGGACAAGAAGACAACAAACAGCCTACATCGAACCATATGCCCACATTAATTTAACAGTTGCTCTTATGTTTAGGCTGTGTCTTTTTCAGAGGCACTTGGCACACACAAGATGACATATGACAATCCTACTTAATGTATCACCTAGCATAGTACCTAGGACACAGTAAGTACTCAAAAAATGTTCTGTGAGCAATACTTATATCTCCTGATGAAAGAAGAGAAGGTAAATTGCAAAGCTGACTATTGCAAGAGAAACATCCTATTGGACATGCTATAAGCTAATATTAAATATTTTACATTGTTCTAATATATTTTGGTAATAATTATATATTGCTACAGTGATACTTACATATAATTTATAAATAAATACATCAAGTTGGGATGTAGATCTAAATAACTTTTTATTATTAGGATTAACTTTAAAGGGTATGGAGACTCATCTGCCCATCTATTGATCAATCCATCTTGTCTTTTTTTCAATTTTTTTCAGCTTGAAAGTTTTATTAACAACTAGATACGATGGAAGAAAGGCACACAGATGAGTGATGATTAGTGGACATAAAATAGATTCCGAGAGTCTCTTAGGTATACAATTTCCTACGTCCCATAAATACCACACAAATTATTTCATCAAAGTATTTGTCAAATTCTGACTATTTTATTTGAAGTACTTTACAACTCATAGTTGGAGAACTTGTCTTGAGATATGATTTACATCTCTTTTGAATAAAAGCAATCATCTTCTCCTTAAACTCTCAATAAGATTTGCAGGGGTGTTTGTTAGTTTGATATTTGGTCCATTTGTTTTTAAGGAAAGGACTATAGCTGCCTTTTCACATGAATGGACCAATTTTGTAATCCATCCACCTAGAATCTTTCTCTGTTACAAGATTCTGTCTTCCATTTTCCCCAGGAAAGGTGGTCTTCCTTTACAAACATGAAATTTCAACATGTATGCAATGTATGTAGCATATATTACATGTAATGTGTTATAAATATACATGAGATGGAAATTGAAAAAGATGATGGAAATGCAACTCATGTTTAAAAAAGTTGTTTCTAGTTATTAATAAGTTGAGATAATATTGCTCTCACTACTTATATAATTATTGAGAGCAATATGACTTTTTACTCTTGATTTAACCCTAAGTAGTACAATAATTGAGAACTATGTTTCCAAATTCAGATGTTTCAGCATTTAATCATTTATTTTCAGGTCCTAAGGTTAGAACCCAGAGGCATTTTACCCCCAGAGCTTTTTTTGTTTGTTTATTTTGTTTTGTTTTTGACAAGGCTTTGCATAGTTGCCCAGGTTAGCCCCAAACTTGAGATCCTCTTGCCTCAACTTCTCAGGGTGCTGGGATTACAAGTGTGTACCACCACACCCAGGCTTCATATGTGGTTTTAAATAACTGGGATAACAGAAAATTATACTTTACAAGCTGCATAGGTCTAAATGAGAGGTTTATGTAATGTAGGTTCTGCTTACTGAAATGCATTACCATTTTTCAATCTCATCTGCTAATTATGTAATTTTTTTAATCTAGAAAATAAATTTTCATCTTCTGTGAGAACAATCAGTTATTCTTTCATGCTTACTAGAAGGTTATGTGCGTTTTTATCTTGCCTCTGGTGCAGTACTTTCCAGTTCACCTTCTAGTGGTGGGCCATGTGACCACCTCCATGACCATGTTTTGGTTAAAGAGAAGGAAATGGTTTACTAAGGAGGCTAAAAATATATGCATGGTACTTATATACATGTATATATGCATATATACATGTGTGTATCAAGGTTCATCCAAATCACATGACTGAAAATTGGCATTTATTGATTGATCTGTGCTTCAACAAAAATAAAAGTTTACAAAAAACTTCAAAATGAGCTTTAGTTTAATAGTTGGAAATAGAGTAAGAGAGAAAGAAGAAAGGAAGGGTGAAAGAAGATGGGAAAAGAAAGAGATCTTTTATGCCACAGCAGAAGGAATATTTACAACATGAAACACAAGAGAGATAGAGGGGTAATAAAGATAGAGGCTATATCTGTCTCCTTCCTAAGTACTCCATTTAGAATCTCATCCTTCCAAACCCAGCAATTGAAACCAACTATGATGAATGGACTGTAATAATTGTGTGATACGCTTCATATGGTACCTTTCAGAATCACATACTATCTGGAGCATCATTTATGAGAGGAAAGGAATGTGCTGCTGTCAAGCCCCTCCCAGTCTTAGCTTCTAAGTTGGCTTCATAATAAAAAAGAGTCATGAAGTCAGATGTAGGCATTCTAACAGAAATCTAAAAATGCAGCTTGAGCAGAGTCTTACTTTCTGTGGGGAATTCCACTTCTTTCACAAAAATTTGATTTTAGAGGTAACTTAATGGGTTTCTTCTCTTTTATGATATTTACAATTGGAAGAAATAAAGTGGATCCTCACAGTTCACATGTGGACATAATTCTGACAATGTCTGCCTTTCCCTTAGAACATCGGTTTTAATTCATTGAAAAGTGGTAGGTTAACTTTTATAAATGAAAAGGCTAAAGAAAGGATACTCAAGGATCAAGATTTGTGGTACAGTAGACTACATGGTCTCATAATAAAATGTAAATATACAAATGGTCACTTTGCATGAAACAAAAGAATCTAGGAGTGTGACTTTTATTTCAGAGCTAGAGGAAGCTTATTGGGCAGTATAGATGAGGAAACAGGTGTGGGAGCATTTAAGCAATTTGATCCAATTTTGGAGCTTGTTAACGGCAAGGCAGGTGCTCCAACGTTGTTTTCCTCACTGAAACCACAGCTCTTACTGTGCACTTTACAGATCTCCCTTCACACAGAGAAGAGTAGCAAATGGGGACAGTGGACTTTGTTGTAGGATGGGCATCTCTACTCATGCGTGGGCACAAAAATTCTTGTAAAGGCTACATACTAGGTCCTCCTAGTAACAATGGCAGTAGTCTTGCATTCTGAAGAATCACCCCCCCTCCCCCCACTGAGACAGGAGCTCTCCAACTGAATAGAAGTTGTTGTTATCTAGTACTTAATTAAATCACGTTTTAAAGAAGCATCACTTTTTTTTCATACGATTTTAAATTTTGTGATGATCCAAGCCTTAAGTTCCTAAACAGTGATTCTCAGCCCAGTTCTCATTAGAGTCAGCTGAGGAACTCCTACCTGTATGGAAACCTGGCACACCATCTCAGGACAGTGAAAGAATTGATAGGAAGTGACATGGAATGGTACAGTGATGTGTCACAGGATAACATTCTGGTCAACAACAGACCATGTATATGACAGTGGTCTTCTAAGGTCATGATGGAACTGAAATGCTCCTATCACCTGGTGACATCATAGTGAGGTTGAAGCACAACATATAACTCATGTTTGTGATGGTGTTGGGGTAAACAAACCTATGGCACGGTCACTTGTATAAAGGTAGAGTATGTACCACTGTGTACAGTGTACAGCATTGGAGAATGATACTAAACAACTGTTCCTGTTTTATGTGTTAACTGGATTTTTATCCTCATTTTAGAATATACTCCTACTTATAAGAAAAGTTCACTGTAAAGCCACGTAATGCTAGCTGCAGCCTCATACATCCTGTTTATTTCATCTCTTGGTTGAGTCATTTTCTTTCTCTTCAGATTGATTTAATCTCATCCTGACTTGCTCATCATGGCCTTAGAAGCAATAGGTCTCTCTCTCTGTGTCTCTCTGTCTCTCTCTCTCTCTCTCCCTCTATTTCTCTTTCTATTGCTCTCTCTTCACACACACACATACACACACATACCATATAGTCTGGTTGTAAAGTGAACTATACAATCTAGTTTTGTGTGAATATACTCTATGATGTTCACATATTGACAAAATTGCCTAATGACACATTTTTCAGAACTATCAGTATCTCTTTCGTTAAGCGATACATGTCTGTATTTACTACTGTAGTTTTAGAAAAAAGAAACACACCAGAATGGTATTTGTTAAAGCACCTCCATGTGATTCTACTGTGCAGTCAGGGTTGAATGTTACCACTTTCCAGAAGAAAATTGCCTGGAGTTTTCTTTTTGTCTTTCTGCTGGTTTAATGTTCTTATAAAAGACTCTACTAGGAGTGGTAGACTAGAATTACAGCTAAAGTCTTAATTCAATGCCCTTTCTAATCTTTTTTTTTAAATATTTTGTTTTAGTTGTAGGTGGACACAATATCTTTATTTTATTTTTATGTGATGCCAAGTATCAAACCCTGGGCCTCACACATGCTAGGCAAGCACTCTGCCTCTGAGCCACAACCCCAGTCCCTTTTCTAACCTTTTTGATACTCTCTTTAAAACATTAACTCTAAGATCAGTTTCTCCATTTTTCTCTTCATCAGAATCCACTGGAGGACTTACTAAAAGCAAATTTCTGGGCCTCCTCTCTAAAGTTTCTGTTTCAGTAAACCTGGAATGAGACCAGAGAATTTGCGTTTCTGACAAGATCTCAGGTGCTGCTACTGCTGATTCTGGTATGGCAATTTGAGAACTCTGAACAATTGATAAAAGCTCACCAGGTTCCTTCTTCCATAATGATTTTTTTTCAATGGGAGGCAAAACTCTTCGATAACTAACACTTCCAGTCCCTGCGTACTTCCCTCCTCATGGGTGCCCAACCTCTAGCAAATGTATCCATCCAAAGCATCTGTAAGCTGTCAGACTGTACTGGTCAGACTCTGCCGTTTGCTCTTAGTTTTTTGGGACTAAATCTCTATTCCTCAAAACATCTCAAATGCATTTGAAATGAATGATTTTCTAAAGGCCTACTGTTTTCTAATGTAACACCATTGTGGTTACCCTATAGTGTCTCTTCCCTGTGCTGTATGCACATGGGTAGGCCAGCACAATCATGTTATATTTTGCTTCTTCACACAGTATAAATAAATGGGTAAAAAACACCCCTGACCTTCTTCTTTCTGAATTCATTAATTCAAGGAAACTGCTGCTGGTCAATGGAAACTGAAACCCAAAGCTTATCCCAGGATAAGCTTCAATCAGGAAAGTACATGGAACATTAGAGGTTTACAGTAAAAAGAGGAACTAACATTTACTGAATTCCTACCATGAGTCAAAGCATTACATTGTGAATTTTTAATTCACAAGACAGTGATCTGCGTTCTATCAAGCCCTCCCAGTGATTCTTAGCAGACTGTACTTTGAGAACCACTGTTCTAAGAAAGTAAGTATTCAAATGTTGATGTTTCAGAAGGAAAAAATAAACACACACTAAGGTTTTAACTGAGTTGGTGAAATCTTTCGTGAATGAGAAATACACAGTAAGGGAAGCAAGCCGACTGGGAACTTGAGAAGAATAACCCTAGGGGATGGGAACAATGCCCAAGAAGAAATGGAGCGGCCCCTGTATCAGGCACGCTGCACGTGTGCAAATACCCTACCCTGGGCCTGTCCAGGCAGAATAAGCAAGGAGACTCCTTCAGGGAGGTGGAGGTGTGTTTTCAGACTCAGCCTGATTGTGACTTTCAGGATCCCTTACACCACAGGGGTTCCACTATTCTAAATGTTTCTAGTCCTACCTCAAAACGTAAGTGAATTTGTAGATAAAGTTAAGGAAGAAATCTAGGGGGAAGGGAATACAGCAGGAGATGGAAGGAGAAGCCTGAGTCAGACAGATTTAGACTTAATCCTGATAGTCACTTCCTAGCTGGTGATCTCAGGCAAATTACTTAATCTAACTCAGGTTTTGTCCTTATCTATAAAAGGGGATAATCATACCTACCTCAGAGAATTGTTGTGAGGATTAAAAGAGATAATGACATGCTTGGCACCCAGTAGGAACGCAATTGTCCAAAAGCAGCTGGCAGCCCCAGCTCTCCCTCAGGCTTAATGGAAGTCATCCTACCTTTTTTCTTTAAGTAGAAGCTTTTTTCCGCTGAGTTTTTGCTTTTCATTACCTGCTTTGTGTGAATAGAAATAACCAGAGAGAAGAGTGTTGACCTCCCAGTGTTGGTGACTATCAGCCTGGTGCCTTCAACCTGCTCCCAAACTTCCAGGTTTTTCCCTCCAGCTCTGTGGGGGTGGCTGAAGGCGGGGGTGCTGCCCCAGGCATGTTAAGTACCCCTCCAACATTCAGTCAGCTCTGCTTGGAGAATCAGTCTTAATTAGTCATTTACCTAGCATAACTCAGCAATTCTGTATTTGAAGCAGAAGTATCTTATGTAGATTTTAATTTCCTTATTTTCTATTTCACCTCCAAAAAGGGCAAAAGATGTAGTTAAGTTAGAGAGAAGGCATTAGGTCTCTCTCTTTTTCCCATCTGCCTGTTTTGGATTTGTGGATTTTAAGAGTAAATACCTCTTAGACATGGATGAAGTCTGCATGCCAGCTATCTGTCAAGTGTAGCAAGTACTCAGCCAGCTACTGCATTAGGTTTTGGTTTAAAGCCACTCTAAATGATTTATTGTTTTTAAATTATTTACATGGCATTATTCCTTTCTTGTAAAATGCTGAAGTGCTGTCAGGAACAGCACGGCAGCAAGGTTATGAATGGTACTACAAGTAAATCAAGGTAATTAGGCTTCAAGTTGCAAATACTGACAAGTTCTCCACCAGCCACCACTTCACTGACGATAATAAAATTTGCATGATTTCCTGACATTATATTCACCACATATTTTCACTGCATGCTCACTGTAATTACTTAGGGCATGATCTCACGCTCAGAGCAAGCAGAACTCTCACTGAACCCAGCCGTGACTATTACAGATGCTTAGAAATGAAGCGGATGGAATTAAGGGGAGAGTTCCCTACATAGCTTTAGGGATCTGTGATGTATCAACTGAATCTTTGACAGCTAAGTAAAAGGGAATATTTTCAACAATTCCTAAATAAGATCAGGTCAAATTATAATGAGACTAAGGTATCTCAAAGATACCATTTGGGTCTTGGGTTTCGTGGTGATTGATTCCTGCAATTTGTTTTCTGGTTCTTTGATGTCAAAAGGAAAAAAAAAAAAAGGTAATTTTAATCTGTGATATGAAATCACACCTAGGCATAGCTCTAGGTGTAACTTTGGAAAATTCTGTTATTTTTCAAAAATCAGAATAAGTTAATATTAATTAATATACCAAAAAGTCAGTGGACACATTTGGAAGGACAGGATAACTAAAACAGTTTGACCTCAATGTATAATCTATTTCCAGGCTCTCATTTAATCAGTATTCCTCAGCACTGGGTGCATCTTTCATATACACCAGTGCACAAACCATTCATTTTCCATGTCTAGGCTCAGCAAACCAAATTTACATCTGAACCCTAACGCACCCCCATTGCTATCTCAAAACAGAGGGAAAAATTAGGTTTTGAACTATATAAAATGTAGTTTTAAGGATGAACATAATGTAGAAACTAAAACTTATTAATAATAACCTTCTGTCTGGCATTGAACTAGGAGACAGGATAAAACAACAACTCAGTTTGACTCTCAGCTTTACCTTGTGATCCTGGGAGGTTTATAGAATGTCTCAGCTTCCTCATCCTTAAAAAGAGGGAAATTACTATAAATGTGCAGTGGTTGTGCAGGATGAAGAGATGATGTGAAAGGGCTCGGCACAGTATCTGGCACATAAGAAATACTGATTGACAGGAAAAAAATGGAGTAAAATCAATTCCATGCATGTATGATTATGTCAAAGTGAACCAAACTATTATATATAACTATAATGCACTAATAAAAGAAAAAAGTATGAAGATCAATACATATCATTGTTGGATTTCAACTATCTAAAAAATATAAAGAACGGCATGGACTTCAGCTATAAAATAAATCAGGAATGAACACTAAAAAATAAAAGAAATACTGGTTGAATGTAAAAGAAAACATTATAAATTACACAAAAATGTCCTATGCTGTTCCATGAGTCTTTTAGTAAGTCCACATAGAACTGAAAGTTTTCCCATGGAAAATAGTGTTTGAGTTACAGCACGTTAGGAGACAGCAAGAAAAGAAGCCTTATTTTCTAAAATTTAAAAACACTGTCAGACCTGAAGAGAAGGAGAATTTTAGGAATGAATCATCTCTCTCTCCACCAGGGAAAGCAGCTGGTAGCAGGGCAATAAAAACAACCTAGTTGCAGCAATCAGATCTCGGGCATTGGATTGCTCCAGATCATAGCACTCCCACACCCAGAGGTATCTACTGGTGAATCCTTAAAATAATGAACTTCAGGTAGGATTCCCACATCTTGAACTGGCTCTAATCACAGTTAACAACCATAGTTATTCCTCCAGATCTGTTACAATGCAGCTATCTCCTGTCTTTGTCTGAATATGTTGGGGAGCAGATCGTTTTTGTGATGGCAAAGGTCTATGAACTTGTAGTAACGTATGTGCAACCTTTAGAAACGTGGAATAGAAGTCTGTTGTAAACAGTTTGTGTTAATTAGCTTAAAGATTACATCAAGCACTGCGGTAGGTTTACTCATCGTTAATTATATCCATTTTTAGACCAGTAGTAACTTATGAGATTTGTGGAATGTGTTTAGTAATCCACTGAGGAGACTGACTCAGAGTCATAGAAGAAAGATATCCAGTGTGTCCAATTGCCATGTCTGTTGACTTGTATCATTTGTTCCCCACAATTCAACATGAATAGGGAATGCATCAAAAGTACATAGTTCAATTAGCACAATAGCAAGTATGAGCCTATTATGTAGAAGTGACACACTTTACACTGAATCATATAAGTGGTCATAACTTCTGCTAAAAATACACGTCATTTTTCCAATGCCCTTTCTTTGGCCCTTGATGGTATTTTGAAGACAAAACAAATCGTCTTTTGTAGAACTCAGCAGTCTGTTTGTTTGGTTGTTGTTGAGGATGGTGTTCTCATTTCTCCTACTCAAGATGTGAGGGAAATCAGTCTTATCAAACCTCTTAGAAACAAGATCAGAAACTTTCTGAATAAAGGAGTACCTTGTTATTGAATGTGTGGCATATCACCAAAATATTGAAGAACATTGCTAAGATTCTAAGTGCTATTACCATGGTGTTCCACTTTAGTAAGCTCTTGATCAAATGACTTACAATTAAAGTAGCAGCTGGCCAATCAGCATGTTTATGACAAGTGAGTATATTTTATGTATTCTTTCAAAAGCTTAGATTGGGATAGTGCCTTAGCAGCAATTTAGTTCAACTTCCTCTTCTTTATGTACACATTTACGTCTTTGCTTTGGTTTTTGTTGCATTTATAACGATCAGATTTTCCCCCTCTCCCTTTCTTTTCATTTGGAAAGAATTCATTCTGAGAAAGAAAGAGTTTTGGAAAAGAAGTGAACTTCTATATCAGAAATTAATGGGAGCCACACTAGGAAGAATGATCTATCTTAGAAGAGTCAAGTTGAAGCCAAATGATAAATTTAGTAGAAACAATGAAAGGTTTTGGTTACCTCTAAGATGGAATCATCCGTTGTCCCCACCTAGAGTGGAATAATGTTAAAACACCTTTGAGAACCGATGTATACCAGCAGAAGGAAATGTTCATTGATCTTTTCACTCATTCATTTAACTACACTGATTATAGTAGCCATGTTTTGTTGGCATCCTTCCCCACCCCCTCAGTAGTCTGTAACTATTAAATAGAACTTTTCTCACTGCAAAGCATTCAGTGTCTGGGTGTACTAGGAGAAGGCTTTCTCTTATTCTTGTCTATCCACAGGGTCTTTCTGAAGGGAGCCTGCAGCCATCAACAGAGTTATGGTGGAGGAACAAAGAGTTCTCCACAGTCTGAAAAGAGGGATCAGTCCTAAATGCATACAATTTGGAAACTGGCTGGAGGGAAAACAGCAAAAAACACACATCACATTGCTAGGGAATTTTAAGAAGTTATCAGGCTAAACCCCAATAAGACGTCTAAGGACTTCCAGCTAATTCGTGGTAAGCCTAAGTGCAGGATACAGATCCCTATCTGCCAGCAGGTCTTCCCAGTATAGAGAGAGCATCGAAATACCACCCCCTTTACAGAACTTATATGACCAAAGAGGCAAGACGGACATACATGAAGAATAAGTCTTCTCTCATTATTTTTACATATCTGTGTATAGTAAATTTGATAAATATTATCTGATAAAAAAGTATGGCTTCTTAAAGTCATATTTTACATGGTTATTTATGTATTAATGGACTTTATTTTAAATTGCTGCTGACCTATGTGATTTGCAACTGATATTACATAATAATTAACGTATGTATGCCCTAGAAATAAAATGAGGCATGCAACAAGAGATTGTCAACTCAACTTAGTGAGCCCAGTAACAATAATATACCATTTCAAAACTTGAATCTAGAATGTATTGTTAATCATAGACTTTGAACCTAAGTGATCTAAGCCATATTTTCATTTCTTTTTGTCAAGGTAAATATAAACACAAAAGAAACTTACTTTGAATATGATCAAATTAAAACTGTCTAGTAACAGTTAAAAATAAGAGTTAATATCATAAAATGCATGACAGAAGTATATTTGGCACAGTAAGGAACACATGGTGGCTTACACCTAACACTTCAATCTTCTGTTTCATCTATACAGTGAGAATAAATCTAGCTCACTGAATTTTTGTAAGAATAAAAGACAGTCATTTCTGCTATAACCCCACACACATTTCTAAAGATCATTACTGTATGTAAAATTGTTTAATAAAAACCATGGGCCCCATGGGGAAATTGAGTTAAAAGAATAACACTCAAATAAAAAAGGATCGGAAAGAAATAAAAATACCAGGGCAGTTTTACACATGTCAAATGATTAAGAAATATATGAAGAGTATGATAAGTAGGAGCTGTTGTCTTTAAAAAGGGCTGAAGTTGGCTTGCATGTAAGCTTCTAGTATATTCTGGGTAAAAGAGAAAGAGAAGAAAAGATAGAAGTGAGACAAAACTTTTATTAAAGAGAAAAAGAGTGACAAAGCGGAGAATTGAGAGGAAAGATTCAAAAAGTTTGAAAGAGAGGAAAATTAAAAGGTTGGAGGGTATTGGGCCTTGTGTCCAGGGTGGCAGTGGAAAGAGGGTGATAGCCTGTGAGATGTTCTCAGGTGGTTTTCATTCATCTGCTTGAGTGACCATAACAAAATTCCACCCTCTGGGTGAGTTGAGCAACTAGTTTCTCTTCTCACAGTTCTAGTGACTGGAAGTCCCAGATCAACTTGCCAACAGAGGCAGTTTCTGGTAAGGGTTCTCCTGCTGGTCTGCAAACAGTTACCTTCTGGCTTTGTCGTTACACGGCCTTCTCTGCACCCTGGCGGAAAGAGAGCTATGGTGTATCTTCCTCTGCTTTTAAGGACTACTGGACAATTTTATGACATTATCTAACCTTAATTACTTCTGTAAAGCCCCTATCTCCAAATACAGTTGCACTGGGGTTAGGGCTTTGACATATGAATTTTAGAGGGAGACACAATTCAGTCCATAACATGACTGAAGGAGAGTTATCACAAAGCAGGTGGGAAGTTATACTACCAGGAGTAGATAAGCTGATCCTGGAAGGTGTGTGTTTGTATATATTGTGTATTCACAGTTCAGTCCAGTAGAAACAGCTTCTCACAGATGAGATTGCATAAAAGCCAACACAAAGTTCACATTATGCTCAAACTGCTCCATAGTTTATCAAAAGTGTTGGAAGAAATTCATATTTTCAAAAAAGTTTTGTAACCAAACTGATGTTCTCATTCATTCAACCAGTAACTTTGGGGTGTCTCCTTTGTGGCTTGCACTGGCCATACTGCAGTGAATAAGGCAAACAAAGTGTGTCCATTTTACTGGGGGAGACAGGCCATTTACATGCCCCTGGGGAAACCAGTAAACACAGAAGTATATAAGATTGATTAGGGAGTGCAAAAAAGGCTCTGATGAAAATCAGGAAAGGACACCTCAGACTGCCACCAGGGAAGGTTTCTCTGAGTAGTTGGTGAAGGATCAGAGGAAAGGTAAGGCAGACTTCCTGAGGCTGGAGAGAGTAGGAAATATAAGAGTGAAGAAAGGACTGGATTCATTCCATTGAGCTTCAAAGCTACTGAAGAGTTCTAAGCAGGAACATGACAGGATTTGTTTTCAAAATTTCACTCTGACTCTTCTGTAAAATCCACCACAATGAGAAGAAGGGAAGCTATTTAAATAGACCAAACTAAAGGTGAGGGTGGTGTGGACTAAGGTATGGAGTCCTGAGAGGGAGAAGTGATAAAACTCAGGATTTATTTTGGGGGGTTGCTGGTAGATTGGATGAGGGATATGAGAAAAAGAGAAGATGCAAGGATAATTCTTAGATGTTTGGCTCAAGTGGCTGAATAAATCATTATGCTGTTTATTCAACTGCAGAAGGCTGGAAGCTTAACTGGTTTGGGAACAAAGGTTAAGCTAGAGACATACTAGGTTTGAGATTCCCGTTAGACATTCGAGCAATTTAGAGCAAACAGTTGATAATATGAACTTGGAGCACAGGGAGAGGCTGAGGCTAGAGATTTGCACTTGGGAGTCATCAGCCCACACATGGTACTTAAAGTGAAAATGAGATCACAGCGAAGTGAGTCTAAAGAGCGAATAGAAAAGTGGCAGAAACTGAACCCTGGGGTCTCAGAGTTAGAGGTCAGGTAGAAGAGGCACTAGCTAAAGAGATAAGGAAGGAGTAGAGAGCAGAAAGACCAGGGACATGGGCCTTTTTTTTTTTTTTTTTTTTGGAAGACAAGTAAAAGTTGTATTTCATGAAGAAAGGAGTGATTCACTTTTTTGGAGATTTTCAGAAATGTTGGCAATAAGTCAGATTGGTGACATGCTTTGTATATTTGAGGAAAATACAGTCCATATGCTCCAAGATAATACATATGAGCACATGCTCCCAGCTAATGTTCGGGGAGATGGAGCAAGGAGTTCATGCTTCAAAACCGTGCTTTGGATAGATGGCATTGTAGAATTTTACAGTTTCTTATAGCCACTGCATTTTTTTAAATTTGGCATTGCATAAAGTTCTTTATGCCCATGAGAATGTTGAACTCTGTCCCCTTCACAAATATAAAAATAAGGTCCTTTTCTTACTGTGCTTGAAGTTGTCAATCCAGGGGAGTCCCTTGTTTTTACTGACCATATCTATAATACCTATTTCTAAAGAACAGATTCCCTAGGAACAGGAGGCTGAATGTAGAACAGTGAGGTTTACAGGGGAGTGCTCTTGTGGATGATACTTGTAACAAGGATTGTCAGATTCAGCAAATAAAAATTCGGGCTTCTCATGCAATATTTGTAATATGCTTAGGATAAAAATTAATTAATTATCTGGAATTCAAATTTAACTGGAATTATGGTAGTCTACCTGAGTCACTCACTACCCATAAGAAAGTGAGTGATAAGGACAGGGCAGAGGAGGAAGGTGAGCTTGTATGGTTGCAATGGAGACCTTGGCTATTCCTGGTGTTTTAAAGCTGGGATAGCCCTTCATAGTTAGTGAAAAGAGTGATAATACGGTCAGGCCACTGTATCTCTGAATCAGCCAGTGACCTCATTGCCTCCAGTGTGGGTGTAACCATGGCCAGGGCAGTTCCCTAAGATGAATAAGCACACCCTCAGCAGCTGCATTTTCAGCAGCTGGGGAATGGAGTGTCACATGATGAAGAGGAAGTCTGAACCAAGCTCCAGAGTATCTCAGGTTTAAATGCCAACACCTTAGAAGTTATTCATTTCCTCTCAGATGACTTACCTCTACATCTAATTAGATAAAGTAGCTACCTATATTCAGAAACCTAAGTGCTGAATTTAGAAGGGCAGTCGAAATGTAAAGTGGTAGTCATAATCATAGTAGTCAAGTTACTAATACAAGTTTTATGGACATAAATCCCAGCCCCTCCACTGGAGAATAGAGCTTACTTGTATCACTGTCCATATTCCAATCTAGCACTTAAACTTCTTGAGGGAAGAAATCATGGCGTCTCATTTATCTCCTTGTACTCAATATTTCATGCTGTATTTGACATATAATAGGGATTCAACCAATGTTTATGGAAAACAGACAGAGAATAACTAAACAAGTCATTCCAACTATAATTGACAAATGTTAAAACTACCCTTTTTCAGAATGGTGGGGAGCTGATATTAGGCCCCCAAATCCATTCGAAACACATTTTCATTTTTCTTCTTACTTTCTTAAGAGTTACAAAACTGGTTCTACTCTCCTCCGCCTCTGAGGTTCTTTACTAGGCAATTAGATTATTGACCAGTCCCTGAATCATTCACTTCATTAGATGTTCATTTAATGCATTATTGTTTTGATGAGTTAAGAAGAAAAGGACCTTTTCCTACTTGGAGCCCCTTTGGAAACTTTTGGAAACTTTGAGAATCTTCTTCCTAAAGGGAAGAAGACTTTCTGCACTGTCTTGTGAGAAGTACAAGAGGCCTCTATTTTTCTCTCAACCTGCAACCTCACCTCTTATGAATGCTTCCTTGCATTAACCCTTGAGTGAGTCACGCTGATGCTTGATGATAATCCTCTGGTGGACATGCTTCTCTTCCCAGAATGAGTGTTGACATGAAGTAGGCTCCAGATTCCCTAAAGCCAGACCAGTGATCCCAAATTTTAACCACACTGGATCCTGCCCGCACATCCTGCCTCTGGCTCCACACCCACCTTTACGCCTACGGCCTGAAGCTGTGACCACAGACGCAGACACTTGCAGGGTGGTCCTCTGAGCACACCCTCAGGGAAAAAGACATGAAATATTTATTGACTGTAGGCCAACGTTACAGGAACGCTGGCTGAAACCACTGCAAGGGTGCCTCTAACACCCAGGGTAGACACAGCAACATTTGCCAGCCCCTCAAATGTCCTGGGGGAGGTTGCTTTGCACTAATCCTAGCAGTCCAAAGAGCAGCAGCTGTTCTCAAAGGGAGTCTGATATATAATCCTTTGCTTAAGACCAATAGTGGGAGGTGATGTTTTATTTAAAAAAAAAAAAAAAAGAATGTACTAAATTGTTAAAATTTTTCTTGTTTCCAGCAATCAGGTAGAAAAAGAACTGGAAATTTAAGTCAGAAACAGGGCCACATGCATGTCTTGATTTTTAAAATTCATGATCTGTTTCTATGCTGTAGGCATCCTTGTTTTGGAAAATAAATAAGAGTCTGGAAAGCACAGGTCAGTTTCTGAGAAATCCTGAAATCAGATGGTTATTGATTTACCATTTCTAGCTATCAGGTCAATGTTGTTTATAATAAATGGAATTTGAGGTACTCTTTTGAAAAGCCTCCATATCATTTTCCTATGCTCTGATGGATTCTTAGTTATCTTTAAATGAACATAGATAAAAAAAATCTTGCACCCTTGACAACATCCTATAAGTCAATAAGCATGGAAAACATACTATAAGTTCCCAAATGGAGCACCAAAGGAACTTGTAAATTAGTAACCTATAACATAATTTTTGGTCTATTATGGTAAACAGTGTTCTAACATATTAAATTTCTTTGACAAGAGTAAGTGCCATTTTTGACCTACTGAGAACTGGATAACATTCAAAAGATATGATTCATTGGCCTGATAATATAAGCAAGACTGTAAGTTTCCCTCAAAATGGGTATTATAGTATGGTGTATGGGCATATACCTATAATCCCAGTGGTCCAGGAGGCTGAGACAAGAGGATCTTAAATTTGAGGCTAGTTTGAGCAACTTAGTGAGACACTGTCTCAAAATAGAATTAAAAAGGTCAGGGATATAGCTCAGTGATAAAGTGCTTGCCTAGCATTCATGAGGCCCTGGGTTCAATTCCCAAGACTAAGGGTAGTGTGTGTTGGGGGTACGTAATTGTATTTAATTCTAACCCCAGAACCCTAGCACAATGCCAGGCACAAGGAGCTAAATGAACATTAAATGTGTTTAATAGAAATGTATTAGTGGTTTCTTTCATGCATTATTAGTGACCAATAAATCATTATTCTTTTAGTTTGAGGTCACACCTCAGAGTTTTGCTAGACCAAGTTGATTTTGCATCATTGAACATTAGACTCCCTTAACTAGTAGAGAAATCTTGTTTTTTGTGCCCCGCACCAGCAAGCTGGGAGGTATGTGTTATTTCTCTCATTTGCTCTCTTATTCTCCAGACAGTAAAGGCTAAGATTCCTAGACAACATGATTTCTAAGGTGGAAACAAATGATCTCAGACTGACCCAATTTTATTACACAGTAATATCACTAATGTCAGAACTTAAATGAGCATGACTTTCCCTCCTAATTATACCTTGCAGGAAGTCCAGCCCTCAGAAGGGGTTTATAATAGCCATTGTGATAACTGTTGTTCTTTCACTATTTAAACAGAAAAGCATGCTTTTAGCCCTTTTAAGGCGTCCTTTATGTAAAAAAGAAAAGCGAAAAAGAATTAACTGAGAGCCTACTACTTTTAAAATTTTTTTGTTGTTGTTGTTGTAGATGGGCACAATACCTTTATGTTATTTATTTATTTATTTATTTTTATGTGGTGCTGAGGATTGGACCCAGGGCCTCACATGTGCTAGGCAAGCGCTCTACCACTGAGCTACAACCCCAGCCCCAAGTCTGCTACTTTTATGCTGCTTTTCCTTCCAAAATTTAAACTCATTTTCTCGCATGCTGTTAGGATGGGGACTATTATGATAGTCATTGTATATTCTCCTTATACATTTAATATGCTTGTATACAGATACACTTACTCTCAGGGGCCTGCTATTGAGGCGAATGTAGGACAACTAGCAAACTTTTAAAAATGTAAATATATAACTCGTGTCAGAGTGTGGAAACAGGCTACGGAATGCACACATCCTAAAAAGACAGCCCTATCATAAAATGAAGTACTGCTGTTGGAAGCACAGCCATAATTGCTCTCTGGAGAGTAAAAGACATTGTGTTGCCTCCTCAGCAGAAATTCACCTCCCCATATGAAAATCTGATAAATTTTCCAGTTTCCCACAGAGGGAACGACAGAGAATTTAATGAGAAACACATTGGAACGGGATCTGTCACTGTGTGATTATGTATTCACTAATCTCTCTGTAGGGTACAGAAAAAGTCCATCTTCCCTGAGAGAGTTTATCTGAGGAAAGGGGAAAAAAACACATCTAGAAATAAATTACCAAAAAGAAATGTCTTCACTCTCCCACTGACACCTACTGACATCCCACTGGACTACTTGTTTGGCCTACAAATAGCAAAACCATGAGGATTTGCATAGTAACCTATTTTTATGATTGCCAATGAAATTTGAGTGTTGTAAAATGACTAATTTACTGATATGTAAATGCAGCTTGCAAGTGCTTCATATTTTTGGTTTGGTCTCAGAATTTGTGTTTCAGAAATCTAAGTATAGTGAGGGGGCAGTGGATATTCTTATTGTAGGAGCTATCTCATGCCTAACATGAAACTCTCCTACCTGTCATCCATCATGTTCATCAAATAAATCTAATTCAGCAATTCTATCCATCCTAAAGGCTTTTTTGAGCAACTGAATTTTGCCAGGGACCTAGAAATATAAGTATGTATACTAAGTTCTAGGAATGAGTGGAATATCCAATAGCCTCAACAAAGTGTTTAAGTCAAAGGGACACATAACTCAAAATTGCTATCAATTAAGAGCATGTCTAAGCTTGAGTTTAGGTTGGGCAAACTGCAATGAGAGCAGATATACTCCCTCCAGAAATTCAAAATATGAGCGTACGCTGATGTAAATATTATAAACGATATACTGAACAAGTATCAAGCAAATAAAAGATGTCTCTAGTTGTGTGCCTTGTGTATGGCACGGTCTTAGAAAAAGTTTTCTGAATTATTTGGGAAGGCAAGAAAAAGGCAATAGAAAGTTGTGTCATCAGCTATTCTTATTTGGAGGAGTGATGTCAAGAAGAGATTTAACATATTTCTTCATAAATTTCTGGAAGGCTTCTAGAATTTTAATCACAGAAGAGGTGTTCAAAAATTACATGTTTAATTAAGGTTCTAGATCTATTTGTTACCTGCATGCAATGATACTACACTCACCATTCCTTTCTGGATTAATTCAAATTTTTGTTGTCCTTCATAAAATGCTAAGCTTAGGATTGATCCCAATTTTGTAAATCTCTGATCCAGTCTCACACTTACTCAGTCGTGTTTGTGCTGGGGATCAAGTTCAGGACATCGCACTAAGTAAATGCTGAACCACTGAGCTATATCCCACCCCTGATCCTATTGTCATTCTAACCAAAACCAACATCTTTTTAAAATAACTGTATTACTTCATTGGAAGTTTATTTCAGGTGGTTGTCTAGTTTCATCTGTACATACAGTATTAGTTTCATCGGGGGAAGAACTATGTCCCTATTTTGGACAGTAATAACTGTCAACATTTTAAAACTCAAACAATCATTGATAGAAAACTAGGAATGATGCTAGAGATCAAATGATGGAATCCAAAATTAGGACTACAGAGTGACTTGTAATATCTATGGCAGAGTCAAGACAGAAAATAATTTAATAGATTAAAAAATATATTAGCCCTTGATTTATAACTTAAGATACAAAGGCATTTTTTGTAATCTAAAATTGCTTAAATGCTGTTTGATGATTCATAACTCACTTGACTGATTTCATGCTTTGTGTGATTCCTGGTTGTGAAAGGCCTCCAGTGACTTTCATCCTTTCTCTCTCCTGAGACTTTCAAATAGAGCAAAGAGTCCAATGAAGAAGGAAACTTTTTCTCTGTGAATACTTCATCATATGGAAATCTTATTTCAAAAACTGACTAGTACAACTGGACTGACTACTGAAAGAAAAATAAGTGAGCAATATTCATGTATCTAAAAGTTCCTATCTTTTAAATTTTTTTAAAAAAAATCATTGACTTAAAAATCAATTTTACATGATCAGAATTTAGATGTAGCAAGTAAATCTTTATTATAGAATTCCATTGATAAGTCATTTTTAATTGCATTGCAGCAATGTCTACAGTATTCTTTTCATTATTAAAATTTCCCTATAGACAATTTGCTGCAACTATAAAAATGGTGCAAGAATTTGAGTTTTTAGGCAGTGCCATACTTTCATTTTGTTATTAAAAATATGAGAAGTCTTGTCTTTGTTATTCCCTCCTTTTGAAAGGTAAGAAATATTAATGGTAAGAAAATCATTGTTTTCTCTTTCAAACTCAATTTTATAGTAAATTTACCTATGTGATTTATGGTGTTTTATAAATATATTTATTACATATATGTGTATGTATCTTTATGTACATATATTATGTGGAAATAATTTGTGATTTAAGGTGTTTTATAAATATACATATACATATATAAATATACATAACATTGTATGTGTTTATTTAACATAATATGTACATTTATATATTTATATATTTATTTAATATACTTTTATATACACATATATCATGTGGAAATAACTTTGCCTGTATTCCTTATTAGATCAAACTGCTATATTACTATAACTAAGCTAAAAGAACTTAGATAATTTTGTATACACCATACACACAAATTAGTTTCTTTAGAAGAAAGTAAAGGTGGATTTTATGAAGTGAAATCCACAGTGTTGTTACATCTTATTGGAAAGCTCTGTTTATCTCTATAGATGTTCCAAATAAAGAATATCTTAAATTAAAAATTATATATAATACAATTAATAAAATTGAAATGTCAGTCTGAAGATGTTTGTCATCTGTCTTTGAAGTAAATTAGGTTCTTAAATATTTTGTGTAAAATTCATTATTTTTATATTAAAATAATGACTAATAACTTTATTTGATGATGGTTAGGTCTAGTTACTTAAAAAACATCAAAAACTACATAACCATGAACTCTTAGAAAGTTGTGTAAGGAGTTATATTTGCACATGCTACCTGTGCATGAGTTCATTTAATTAATTAATTTAGGTGACTTTATGCTTCAGTGAGCATTAATTAAATATAATTGTATATGACCAGTAAACTTAAGAGTAATTTAATTTTCTTAAACCTTAGTTTGACTTTCAATTTTGAAATTAATGAGTCCTCACTTGCATAATACATATTTGGTAGCTATCCTATTTTAACCTTCACATGTTAATCAAATCAAACAAGGAGGACCAGATAATCTACTCATCTTTAACTTGGCATAAACGGTGAGTAGCATTTAGCCTTATGCATGCATTAATTTAATTTAGTTTGCTGTTAATCATTATTATCATCATCTTTTCCTTGCTCATCTACAAACATGTTCATAAGTCTCCTGTTTTACAACCTAAATTCTCCATGTATCCTAAGAACTTGATATGCAGTGTACAATATTTAATCATAGATAGTATTTGTAGCTTTATACTGTGTACCTAAGACGAGATGCCAGTTGAAAAGGAGGTAAACATATCTTTGTTTGCAAAACTTCACTGTTTTGTTTAACTTAGGGATATTCTAAAGTATAAACTAATTAAAACATTTGTAGCATTTCATTTTCTATTTTTTTAAAAAATACATTAAATACAAGGAACATTTAAACAGATTGATGGCTTTATAATAAGTGATTAAAAGTACATGTATAAGTACATGCATGATGTTTTGGCTCATGAGTTGATTTTTATATGCTACATATAATATATATATAAATAAGGGGATCTGTGTGTGTGGTATGAAGTTCAATTTTGGTAATTACATGCTATTTATGCACCAAAATAAACTGAAATTTGTTTTGGAAAATACATTTAACATTATTATTAGTGTTTGTATGCTGGGGAACAAACCCAAGGCCTTGATAATGCTAGGTGAGCACTCTACAACTGAACTATACTCCCAGCCTTATCCATATTCTGTAAACACACTTCAGTGCACACCACAAACTTCCTATGAACTCTCTGGCTCTTATTATGAAAGACATACTTCTAACCATTAACTATACCTTCTTTATTGCAACATTTCCAAATGTAAGATGAACATTTGTATTTCATAGAACTTGATAAAAATGATTATCCAAGAAAATAAATTTGGTAAATTGTCATAAGTTATATTTTCTGTGATTTATGTTCAGCATTCAGTATTTGGGTTGGGAATGAAGTGCCATTTTCAACTCATCAAGTTCCCAGCTTTCCCATATCACCAGTTTTAAAATATATATATATATTTTAAATATATATCAGATATATATAGATAGATAATGTAAATATATCTATATATATATCAGAAAGTTTCCTTATAAACGGGCAGATCTATTCTCTGGAATGGTTACTGTTAGGATAGGAAGCTCAAAGAGCGTTTGAATAATAAGAAATTTTTGACAACCGGACTTGACATAGAAAACTGTTCAGCGATTCATCTCCTTCCGTTCTCCATCGTTTCCCTCTAAGTGCTTACTCCCTGTGGATCTATACAACAAGGATTACAGAGGGTCACAGAAGTATTTTTAAGCACTCCAATTTCATAGTGTATGCTTGATGGACAGAATAAAATGTATTCCTTCAGCTGTTCCAGAATGAGGGCAGGGGTAGATAAAAGGAGAAGCAAAGGCAAGACAGAATTAGATCTCAATAAATGTTGCAAACTTAGAGTACTTTTACCTCTAATTCTTTTCCTTACCTCCAACTTTTAATTCCATTAAAATGCCCTTATATTTATTTTCTCCTTACTTCTAACCAGAATAGCCCAGCCATTAAAGGGATAGGTTTTCACATAATGTCATGAATTTACACACGCATACACACAAATCCAAGCTGAGCCTTTGATGCTGTGGAAGAAAATTTAAACATTTTAAAGTGTCAAACTAATTTTACATTAACTGAGGTATGGCTAAAAAATAAAAATAGTGCAGTGAATAGAAAATTGCAAAAGAAATCCACATTACAAATTAGCTATAAACACATTTATAATTCATAAACAGCATTAAAATGATTGCTTATGTCATATTAATTAAAATAATAAAAGTAAGAAAATATGCTCAATGCAGAGGTAATTAAAAAAACAAAAGTTAATAAAATATTTTATCTGCATCAAAATATTCTTTGGAAACCCAAAATAAAAGTGTACCATGTATGTTCTTTCAGGCTGACCTGTAAAAATCAGAAAAATACATAGTCCAGGCTATTTGACTTTCTGAAAATGTGGAATTCTAAATATCCCCTAGGCATAAAGCAAAAGTCTTTCTGAACTGAAGCACTGCGCTCCTTGTACCAGTACAAAGAATTCCAGTTCCATTCCTATCAAAAAACTTTTTTGCTTCAGTCAAACTGAAACAAATGACCTGACTTTTCATACAGTGTGAGTACAGCCAAAGCTGTGTCCGAAGATTTTGCTCCAGAGCTCTGAAGACACCTGTAGAAACTCCTGAGGGAAAAGAACACTCTCTTAAGAGGCCCAGATCAGAGTTATCCGAAGCGAAACTTGAGTCTGTATTTCACTGTATTGGGACTTTTGCGAGGTGTAGATAGGGGAACCTTTGGCTTGACATGAGTAGGTGGCTTTTTCTTTTCAGGAACAGTAACGGTGAAAGAAAGTTCCGGCTGCTCAGACTGCTTGAATCTTGGTAGAAAGTGGGTGGAGACGTGCTGAGGTTTGACCCGAGGGCTGCAGCCACGTTTAGCTTTCCCTCGTTTATTCAGGGCCACGTACCACTCCCTGCCTGTCCTTTCAGTTCTGTGGGTCGCTGAAGCATAGGTGTTATAGCTGTTTTCTTGAAATCGCTCCCTGAACTTGCAGTCATCTGTAAATTTGGCCTAAATGGGGGGAAAAGAGAAAATTTAACTTGGAATATTTTCAGCATGTAATAAAATATGATGTCTCATACCAAAAAGGAAAAACCAAGAATTCTATTGATCCCTGGCTCTCCTACTTTATTCCCTTACAAAAACATCTGCTTCTTTTATAGTTGCTTTAAAATTCTGTTTTTATTTCTATATTCCTACTTTATTCATCTTTGCAACTATGATTTCGGTTCACCATGTACTTAGTGACAGTGTTCATTTATATATATATATATATATATATATATATATACATACATATTATCATTGGTATATATACCAATGATAATTGGAACTCTTCATTTAAACACTAAGGACTCCTAATACATTTAAATGCTGTTACTATATTAACAGTACTTTGACATTTATAGTTGAATTTTTTAAAAATCATAAAGATAAAATCTATAGATAAGATTTTCCCTTTCTAGGTCACCAAGAAAATAAATAGAACTATATTACTAAGAAACAATTGCCTAGTAAAACATGAATTTATGTTTGAAGAAATGGGGTCAAAATATTCCTTTGAAATAAGCATACATTTTCATTGTTATCAGTGTAATTCATGCTGCTGAGAGAGGAGAAGCATGTGGGCCTATTAATATTGCTTGTGTTAAGAGATCTTTAGGAAAAATATATCTTTACAATGTGATACACTAGAGTGTAGGAAAAAAAACATACTGGAGTCATTAACACCCTAGCCCCCCCCCACCCCTCTCTCTCTCATACATGCACACACACACACACACACACACACACACACACACACAAATCTGCCCTTGAAATGTTCACACAATAGTGGAAAAGCAGACAAGCAGACATCATCATGGTGCAGCTTAATAAGTGAAAATATGAATAGGAGTCTTCAGAGGTTACAATGACAACTTAGAGGAAAGGGTAGAGGTGGAAGAGAGGAGGGCAGAAAGTCTTCCTGAAAAGCTGACATCACGCAAGCAGGTGAAATGAGAAAGAATTTTCCGGGAGCAGGGACGGTATGTTCAAGGGTCAGGGTCACACTTTGAGTACCTACAAGTCCTTTGGTGTGACTTCCATGTGGGGGGTATGAGGGAAAGAACAAGAGACAAGGCTGACAAAATAGAGCAATACCAGACCAGAAAGGGCTTGGTTTGCTGTATTAGGGTTTGAAAGAACATGATAAGGGGAAGAGTGTGAGTGTGGGGCCAGACGAGCTACTGGACATCAATTCTGCCACTGGAGCTCTTAGCCTTAAGCCCCTTATCCACAAGCCTTAACCCACAGGGCTACTATGAGAATCAAAACATTTTTGTAGGAAAGGGATCTTTAGCTTTCATCAAACTCAAAAGTCCATACCTTCAAGGAATTAAGAGTGTCTCTACCAGTCCAGATTCCCACATTTTACAATTCAGGGAGCTCCATGGCATAGAATACCTGGAGTTAGAAATACCAAATATTTTGTTCCCCATATAAAAAAAAAACCACTAACAACTATGTATTTCTATTCAGACAAGATGTTATATACAGGAATAAAATGGCCCTTGGCTCTTGTTTTTTCTAGTAATGTCAAATTTTTATCTGCAATATAGATCACAACACCGTAACCTGAAAGTTCGGATAATGCAAAGCAATTTACTAGACATACTGTTGAGATGCATATGGAATTTTTGACTTGTGCCAAGTACTGACAATAACAGAAGACAACCTGGATCAGAGCATTTACAATAGCACATTTAATTATTTACATTTAAGTGCAATCAAGCTCCTTATTTGGGGGCTATGAAGCTATATATATACCCAGATCTCCCCCAAGTCTTCTGGTGAATCTCTGGATTTGATCTCTAGCAGGTTAGAAGCAGGTGTGTTAAAGAACCACCTCAATGTGTGGCATTTCTCTCTTCCTGCCTCACAATGTGCTAGCCTAGGCCTAGGCCAAGAGTACAGTGATGATATCACTTTAGAAATAACAGTTATTGTTCCTATTTTTTATTTAAAAGATCTTCTTACAAGTTAAATATATATCTGTCTATAGCTGTTTAGCTCTTCAAACAACTCTTCCATTTAATTAGATAATCCTAAAGTTTTATTTTAAAATAATACCAAAAAGCTATCTGAAAAATTGGAGCTATCTGAAAAATTTCTGGCTCCCCAAGAGAACAAGCATTTTAGAAAGGCAGGGAGCATTTCATTCAAAAGAGTAAAAGGGCCTGGGACTGTCGCTTAGAGGTTTAAAGGGATGTGTGGGGGTGAAGTTTTTCTTAAAAGATATTTGGATAACTTTTCTCTATATGTATAGATAATACATTATATTATGTTCTACATATATAGACAACATTATAACTTGACCTGATTTTTACCTCTATTTCATAAAAATAACAGTAATTGCTTTATCCAATTCTGACAGATTTTAAAAGGTATTTAAAGGTATTATTTAACCTTGTTTATCCTTAAAGAACATGTAATTTTTCAGTTAATGTGGATGATGGGCATGCATGCACACAAACACACACACACACATACACACACACCATCACATATTTTCAAAAAATCTCAATTCCAGGCTGGGGTTGTGGCTCAGTGCTGAGTGCTTGCCCAGCATGTGTGAGGCACTGGGTTTGCTCCTCAGCACCACCTTAAAAACTAAATAAATAAAATAAAGTTATTGTGTCCATCTACAACTAAAATATATATTTTTCAAAATCTCAATTCCATCTTAAAGTGTCTCATAACAGCGAAAATCTACCACTTCACCCACTAAAATTACTCTATCTAAAAATGTTCTCCTTTTCTCCGCAAGATTCTTATTCTTAAGTTCTTTTGTAAAAAGGAGACTTTTCAGGGGGTGATTTTTCAGGTTGTCAATTTTTCAAGGGTCATCTAATTGTCCCACGGAGTAGAGATGTTTGGAACTCTAAGGACCCACACACCACACAGCCCCTCAGCCACTCAAAAATCTAAGTGAAAACAGGAGTAAAGCAGTCAGACTGTTTTGGCTTTCTTAATTGACTTCTAATTTAATGTTTTGTCTGAAAAAGTCTTCTAGCTCTGATGGAACAGAACCATTTGACGCAACCACTTCAGCAAATTTTTTTGCACCAGGAGATCTAGTTTCTTCTTGAAGGATTGACTGCTCTTGCGAGCATTCCCAGCCTTGCTGTAGTAAGACGGTGACCTTCAGCAGTACATCTCTGTATGTAATGTCATGCCTGGAGCATCTTTATTGCAGAGTCACCAAGGAGCATAGGTCTTAGGTGGAAGTATTAAAATATATACATTTACCATTATACAATTTTGGACAAAAATTTTCCAGGCTAATTCTCATGCTTAAATTCTCCTTTGACTTTCATAAAAAGTTATTTAATAAACCATATGCTTTTAAATAATAGAACTGCATTATTTCCATAGTAAAATAAAGATGCCATACAAACTTTTTCTATAATTGAGGTGTGAAGTAAGGAGATGAATTAAATTTCAAATAAGCTACTGAAATCAGAACTCCCATCATTTCACTGCCCTACCACCATCAGCCACTATAACAATACAATCATTAGAATGTTTGTTAAAAAAACCCTATCTTTGTGTCAAATATATTTTGAATAAATTTAAGTAATGAACTCAATAGATATTTATTGACTGTGTAACATCATGTAAGCACTGTGGTGATTGCTACCCTTACAGAGGCACGGTCCTTCTCAGGTTCTTTGATGACTTAAATTATCTGTGTTTTCTCTTTAATTTTTCCTTCATCTCACAAATTACCTTCAATAAGCCATGCTTGTAAAATTAAAATAAAATGTCAAAAATCAACAAAGTTTATGTAGTTTACTATACTCCTAATTATCAAAACAAATAAAACTTAGACACATTAAACTATGTTTGCTTGAATATCCAAATTATTTCAAGGAATTAATTTTAATTTTGTAGGTAGAATTATTTCTACCTACATCTCCAGCCCCTTCTTATTTATACTTTGAGACAGGGTTACACTGTTGCTAAAGCTGGCCTCAAATTTGTGATCCTCCTTCCTCAGTCTCCTGAGTCACTGAGATTACAGCCATGGCCCATCGTGCCCAAGCCAAGAGGCACTTTCTTGACTCTAAATATCTCTTCACAGTGAAGAATACATTTGAAACAATGAATGTTTTTAGAAAGTCCAAATTCAGTTCGAAGAAAGCAAAACTTAGATTACCTGGAATATTCCAGAAAAGACTAGTTCTACCAAATTGGAATTAAACAGAGGGTCAATTAAACCAAGTAGGAAATCTCTCTAAAACAACATTGTTTTTAAAAAAAACTCCCCTAAACCTTAACATAGTTTTGTTCCTTAGAAATACCATATTCTGTGATGATTGAGAATCTTACGAAGAATGAATGGAGTCTATGCAAATACCAATTCTTATTATGTACAACTACAGAAATAAACAGGCAGTATATGAAAGTGGAAGAGAGATAGGAGTGAATTTCTTTTGATGCCAGTATAAACCATGAAGAGTGTGAGGTTTTCTATTTCACCATTTTTTCTTTGATTTGCCTCTTTCTCCTGAAAAACCTTATAAAGTTAAAAAATAATCAGCTAAATCTAAACAATTAAAATGTTATGGACTAACATTATTCGCTAATTCAAATATTATTATACAATGCAATAAAAGCAACCATTGTACTCTAAGTGAACTTTCCTTGCAGCATGCATTCCTAGTTCTGGTTCTTACATCTGCATCACTGCTCCTTGGCTTCCACCCCTAACCCCACTAATGAGGCTGTCCTGAACAGGTGCCCAAAGTCTACTCCATTTTGTATGGTTTTGCCCTGAGCGTTATGTACTCTCGGGGCTGCCTTTTACTCTTTAACACCTAAGCTCCACATGGTTCAGTTGTAGCCCTATCCTACCATGATATCTCCAGAGCATGGCCATCATTCCTGCTTGACATTAGACATCTGCCCATAGTACCTCTCAGTTTTTCCTACTTGACGACCAAACAAATATAAAACCTGGTATAAATAACAACCAACATGGTAATATAGTGAGGAATACCAACCACAGGATCTTTCTTCCAAACTTCATAAAGTACCCTAAAATTATTCAAGAATACAGTTCAAAATGTAGATTCTCTGAGATCTAACTCCAAAAATTATGTTTCAGTAACTGTGAGAGCCTGGACTCTTATGGTCAAACAGCATCCCTACTGATTTTGATGCAGGTGAGGTAAGAACCATACCAGGAGACACATGGTAGAAGATGGGACTTTTCTTTCTGATGTCTTTAATAGCTCTATAAATCTGGGCTATTGAAGGTTACTATGTGTCAAACGGCTTACCTATATTACTTAACTCTTCCAATAATTCATGACTATTAAAATTCTATTATCCGATTGTCAATCAGAGAAGTAAAGAAAATGGTCCACTTAAAGCCCACATTTATCCAGTGCCAGATTGGACCTATGAATTAAATTTCATCTTCTAATTCCTGTACTAAACTTCTTTCTATAACACTCTACAAACCAAGGCTGTCTCCCTTTTATTCGGTTTTATTGGCTCTGAAGTTGTTTCATGTTAAAACACTTATAAATAAAAAGTGCCACTCCCCAAATCATCAGAGAAATGTAACACCATCCCTTGCTATAGGCAAACTTCCTCAGTAAGGTAGGCCCTTTCTTCAGACTTCACAGTGCAAATTTAAAGAAAGGGAAGAACATTAAATGGCAAAGGCAGAGCCTCATACTCATTAAAGGCCTGAATTACTAGGCATTTGATTTTACTATGTGAAGTGAAAGTCTTATAGGGCAAAGGAAATCTCTAGGCAAATGTCTTGATATAGCTCATGGTCTTGACTGGAAGAGAGAAACTTATGAGGTTATTTTTTAATGATGATGATAAGTATTGCTCAACCCTCCATTTCCCCTTTCAGCGAACATACCCAACTTTAGGGGCTACTAACTCCTCCTCACTCTGCCCCCAGCGCAGGAAGTCCAGCCCAGATTCTCCTCCTGACAAGCCAGCTGGCACCCTCCGAAATCAGGAAAGGAGGATGTTCTAGTCCTTGCTCAGGGCTGATCAAGCACACATTCCATGCCTGTTTCGTAAACTCTGCAATTAGCTTTCCTTCCAAACATGATCCCCTAAAACCCTGCGAAACAAAAATAATTCCAATGCATGCTTGCTTCTCTCTGTATCTTTAAAACAAGCTGACATGTTTTCCCCCAATAGAAAATGAACTAGCACACATAATTTATGAAAATGTTGAAGAATACACAATAACCACCTTTCACAGTATTTCATATTTTTTAGGGGGGAAAAGAGAAGATGGATTCTAGGCTCTAAAAGAATTACAAGATTATGACCCTTAGGAAATCCTTGCTTTTTAAGAGCAAAAAGATGAGAATTTGGCTTTCAAATTAAGTTCCTTGGAAAAAAGAAAACTTAGTAGATAGCTAAGGGGTTACTGTATGCACACAAAGTCTAGATCCAATGGGAATATCTTCCATGATAAATAGAATTTGGGTCTTTTCTAAATAATTGACCTCAAAATCAGAAAAAAAGAGATGGACGATCATCCACCAGCTTCAAATTCAGGAAGATCTGTTTTAACTTTAAAGCACTGAACACTTGAGTGGCACTACCCTTAAGTGTTCTATACATATTATTTCATTTACAACACTTAACCATTCCATAGATTGCTATTATAATTTTTCTACATTTATTGGTTGATAAAGTCAAAAAATAGAAAGAGTAAATACAAGGACACAGTAAAGTGGTGGAGTGGGATTCGGCCTTGGGTGATCTAACCACACATTCAAGAGCTTTCATCTGGACCCGCCCTCAAAAGAATCCAGAAAGACTCTCTGAGGATCTTTCAGTAAGTATCCCAATCCTGAGAGAGAGCAGAAACAGACAGGGAATGGCACTCAGACTCAGGAAGTACCTCAGCATGGACATGTGTTGAGAGAAGGCGCAGAGGCCACAGCAATGGCTCTGACTAACCCTCATGGCTCTCTGGGAAGTAAATACCTCCTCCTACTCTCTGATTTCTGACACATTTTGACAAGGAGAAGACCATACACCTTCCTCCTGTAAAGAATGTTGAAAAAACCTGCATGGTAGAAATTTGACTGTGTTGTATATTTAGAGTAAATCAAAAGTTTCAAGGAAAGTTACATGTGAATGAGAGGCTTGAATGAGCAGTGAAGCCAGCTCATTTATTCAACAGAAGTTCAAATGAAACTACTCTCAAAGAATTAAAAAACTCAGTGCAAAAATGAAATCAATGTCACCTTAATCTACTGACTCTGGACTGTTTCAGTTTGACATCTCTGGGTCCACTGATGATGGATGAAGCATTTACTAAAAGATTTCTGTGGACAAAACCAATCTTTTCTGTTTTCAGATTTCATCCTGAGATTTCCCTAAGCAACACATCATCACATTGGATAACCAACATTTGTAAAAGCCTTTGATTCATTCTGTGGCAGACACATCCCTTCCTCTCTGGACTCTAAAATCAAGTAGAGAAGACAGAAGTAAAGGGGACAGGAATGGAGGGGAGTCAGTAAAATAAAAGCATTCTGAATCAGAAAGAGAAAGCTAGGAGGAAATTTGTAACTTTACATATTTAAAATTGTTCACTCATTTAGGTATTGAAGTGCTATAAATATTCCAAGGATGTGCCATAGTATTCATTTTTTCATATTATGTGAAAATATTATTAAATCATGGACTTACTAATTCCTATAAATACATGAAAACAACACAATTGTTTCCAAAATATAAAATCTTGCTTCAAGCTAACTTTTATGTGCCAAGTACTATAGTGTTTAAAGAGAGACAGAAAATTGTAAGAGGATACAGTTCTGGCTCAATAACTTGTTAACTGTTTCACCTTAGGAAAATAATTTAACATCTCAGGTTCTTTCCTCACCTCATTATCTAATGAGATAATGTGAGTGAAAGAGCTTTTACAGGACTCTGAAAGTCCATTATCCCTGCCTGGTAACTAATTTTTTTTTTTTTTGTACCAGGAATTGAACCCAGGGGTGCTTAACCACTGAGCAACATCCCCAGCCCTTTTTTATATTTTTTTATTTAAAAACAGGGTCTGGCTGAGTTGCTCAGGGCCTTTATAAGTTGCTAAGGCTGACTTTGAACTCATGATCCTCCTGCCTTAGCCTCCTGAGGCGCTGGATTGGTAATTAATTTTTAATACTCTGATTGTTACTATGAAAACCAACTTGAAATCTACAACTACCCATGAATATTTCTCAAAGAAGTGGGAGACTACTTTCCCCAGGATGATAGGAATACTTTACATTTCTACACTTACTCTCTACATTTACCCTTTAGATAAATTTAAATGCTTCTGCACAATTATTAATTTAAAGTAACTCACAAATTACACTTCTAATCCTTAAAGTATGAGCTTTTGGCCTTTTGGGTGATGATGTAATTTTATAAAAATCAAAACTAAATCAAATGATCATATTTAAGTTATGAAAACAATTTTTTAACATGTTTACCTAGAAACAGAAAACAGGAAAGAAATCAGCTGGGCATAAAAGTGATAATTGCTAGGATTAATACTATTTCTAAATTCAACTTCTTTAAAAACAAATCACTTTATAATTTAATTAGGTTTCCATATAGAGAGAAAGTATACTAATAAAAGCTCAAATAAGACAAAGTGGGATTGAACAATTGGTTTAAAAAGAATCCACATAATCATAGGGCTTAATTTTTTTTTATCTACAATTCAGCTCAAAGTCATCAGAATGACTTTTATATCAAAGAGCTTCAGTGAGTGACAAGAGCAAGACTTGCTTTGTACTGTTTAAAAGTCATTATTCCATGAAATAACTTTAGCCTGCCAAGATGAAAAAGAATAACAGATGCTGTTTTTGCATTATCTGCATTATTTCCACCAGTCATCCTTAGACATTTGGGTCAAATTTCTAGAAATTTGTTACTTGCATTTGACAGAGGAATCATGTATCCTAACCTCTCAGTTTGACCTTTCTAATTGGCATCCATTTATAATACTTTGCTTTCTATGGCAATTATCCTTAAGCTGGTCCAAGTTGAATCTATTTTTTGCATGTACCAGTGTATAAATCAGAATGTTTTCAAAGGGAAAATTTTCATGCACAACAAACAAACCAATGAGAGAAATTTTCTTTATATACATCATATATTATTATGATGCTTAGATTTTGAAGGTGTTTCAATCTATTACAAACCTTAAAGTAGACTGGGGAAAAGTTACTCTGTTCTGATATGTTTAATCAGTATTTTCTAATCTGTATGTGGAGTTTTAAAAAGTCATGTTATTTTTTAATAAAATGAAATGTTTGACTTTTTTCCACAGTTATGCAGAATTTTGTCCCTTAAAATACATAAGTGAAAAAAATCAAAGATTTTTAATTGCTCAATCAGATCAATTATTTTATAAATACTATATTGTAGCTTGCTCTAGAGTATAATAATGAGTCTAAAATATGAAATAGGTGAATCATTTTATAATTTTTGCACTGAATGATTAAAAAGTTTAAAACAAAGGAGTTTTCCACATATCTTAATAAACTGAGATTTTAGTAGTTTATTATGGTTATACTACATTTAGTTTACTACATATACTAATAGGCAATATTTATTCATTACAATAATACCAACATATGAATACTGTTCTAAGTACTTTATATGTATTATTTCATTTAATCCTGAAGTAACTATAGAAATTGCTCCAACTCTACCGCATCCTTCAACATTATTAACAAATCATCTTTATCTAAAGGAAAGAAAAATTATAAAGGTCTTACACATTTAACCAAGTACAATTCTCAAAGGTCTAGATAAAATAAAAATAATAAATAGTAAATTTCAATTAACTGCATTCAAATAAAAGTTCCATACACTTTGAAAATTGGAAAGGTGATATTTCAGCAATTCATTTAAGGGTTAAAGGACTAACTTCAAAAAATATTTTTTTTAATTATTTGATGTGAGGTAAGTTAGTATACTACAGAGAAAATACAAATCACTTTTAAGGACCATGCATACACACTAATACAAATAAACAGAATCCGAGTGGAAAAGCTAAGCTATATATATTTTATTACCTTTAAAAGTTTTAATATTTACCACGTGATGGGCATTGTAATAACAAAGCAAAAAAAGGAGTAATTTATAAATTGATGACAAAATGTGTAAGTGGTGTGAAGAAATTTTTAAAGTGCAAAATTAGTCTTTATAGCATTAAGAAGTAATTATATTTGATGTAAAAAAATTCAAAAAAGATCTCAAATTCATCAAGTAAAATTTTTCTATGGATGGTTAAAGACTTCTCATTACTGGCTTCTTCCCTTCCTACTTGTTAATATGAAAATATGTTACACTACTTAGACTCAGTTTTTAACATTGTGAATAGTTTGTAAAATTAAACAAGAAATTCATTTACTGAACACACATCATCACCACAAACATTAAAATTTAAAATGTTATGCAATGTTTTCAGACTACTCTGCGTTTGCGCCCTTTTAAGAAATAAACAATGGCAACCACTTTGAAAAGGTTTTTCCCAAATACATTTACCTTTAAAACTTTTTATAGACTCTAGTATCTTTTTAAATCAATAAAACAGTAAATGACTAGAGACACACATACAAATCTCTTGGATTTATGTGCTTATAATTTTACCCAAAACAAATTTTCTAAGCAGGTCATTTGTCTTTTCTACCAACTCGGAAGATCATTTTATTCTGTGTTACAAATATAAAATCTCCATAACACCTTTAACAAGTATAAAGTGGTTCTACTTACACTTGCATGGAGTTTTCCTTTTTTTGACATCGCTAAAAATTTGTTGCTGAAAACTCCTCGTATTCCTACAATCCCCTGAGACACAGCAAATATTTCCAAAATACCTAGGATGACAGAAATCCCAAAATAAAACACAGACTCTTCTACATATCATTGCGAAGAATTAAATTTCTAAATAGATTCTTGCCATTCTTTATTACTGCTGTTGAAAAAAGAATTTAATATTTAACATTCTTATTACTTGTGACACTCACTTTGTTTAAAAAACTAGCTAGTGTATAATTATAATGCACCAATGAAAATATGGAAAAAACAATTATTATTCAAGTATTCAATTCAAAAAATCTGATTCTGTGTCATCAGTAATCCTTATTATTATTTTTTTTTTTGCAAATGCAAACTGCTTTTAGTATACAATGTTTGGCAACATAATCTTTTCAAGTTCTAAAAGAATCAGAAAGGCACCTTCTGTGAATTTTTAAAAAAATAACTTCCATCCATTATTTTTCCATCAAAGATAATATGCTATTTTTTTAAATATTAAAGCATAACATGATCTCAAAATTAGCGTAAGCCATTGGAGCCTGGAAAATAATATTTATAAAAAGTAAATCCCTCTAATCATCACAATTCAAGTATAAATAAACATATACATACTCAATTATTTAGCAAGTAGCTCATTCAAAGACTACACATAACAAGATCCTGAAAACATTATAAATAACATTGGCTCAACACGTGCTTTATGGATTACATTTTTAAACATCTTGCACTTGAATCATTTCCTGGAAAAAACTAATGAGATATTTTATTACATTATTATTTATATTTTATATTTCATAACTAGTATTATCAAGTCAATGTCGCTATCTCTCCTATAATAATTTCAATTCCACTGAGTCAAGGGAATTGCTCATCACGGCTCACAGAGTATTTTAAGATGAAACCTATAATCTGCATCTAATTGAAAAGGCTGCCCATTTATCATAAACTTACATATAATGTCATACAGACATGAGAAAAACAGTGATTTTGTTGATTACCTACATCAAATTGCATAGAAACAAAGAAGACTGAAATAATATAGTCCACCAGAGCTAGAAAAGGATCCGTCCTAGAAAGGAACAAAGGAAAAAAAAAAAAGAGGGAAGCAAGGAAGGAAGAAGAGAGGAAATGACAACACCTTAACTCGCCAGTCTGTATTGTTCCAAGCATATATACTAATTTAGGATATCCAAAAAACTCTGCTAAGTAAAAGAGTTCACCTGATTTCTTGCAATAGCAGTCTTTCTCTGGAGTATTTGAAGAACATGTAAAATTATTAAATCTACAAAAAGGAGAATAAGCACATTCATATGAATAAATTTATTGAGCACTTACATTGCACAATGCAAGCTGAACCCCTCTAATTGTAACAAATACTGCTGCTTACTTATTCAACTTGGTTTCTTTAAAATACTTGATCAGAAAGCTCATCAGGAAAAGGGAATGCCTGAAAAACTATTTTTTGTTATAAACATTTTTAGCCCAGAGGAAATAAAACACATCTCAGAAAAACTGAAGCTACTGAATTATTAATGTTTCTTTTAATATATACAAATAGATCAGCTGAAAACTGTTTAAAAGGAAGTACTTTTGCTTTCAGGAAGAAACTGTTAAAGAAACTGGTGACCCATACATCATTTCCTTCCAAATGTTTTCTGCTATTTACAATAGATTTTTCTATAAAAAGTTTTTGACAGAAATACATACGCAAAGATTTACAAGCATTGTCATTTTATCAAATAGTAGCAAAGCACACAAATGCCTGGTAAGGGTAAATACACTACATGGAGAGCAGTGTGCGTAAATAAATATACTGCTATAGTATACAGGTAGTGTAAAAGTAGTGTATTTAACTTTACAAAGTTAAATCACAGAGATGCAATATGTTTTAATAATATTCTTACTAAAATATAACTGAATATTTTATAAAGTTTTTTTTTTCTAGCAGAATTACAGAATGATATTGAAAACATCATTAATGTATTTAGATATTGTTAGAAGCCTGCTTGTGAGTACTGTGTTCAAATAAAACAAGAAAGGGAAAATATGAGAAATAAAACATTTGGAGTGATAAATACAAAAGAGACAATTTGGAGTTGCTAGAGAGACTTGGTTTTGTTTCCCCCAATTTATTCAAGGTTTTGGAAAGTCAGAAATTCTTGATTCCGTTCTCTGTGACATTACCTGGTTTTATAAATGCAAACTGATTGTATACTAATGAAAAACATATGGTAGTATTAAAGATAAAATTATCAGAACAATATGTGTTTGAAGCCTAACTTTCAAGATGTTGAGATAAAAGAACTTTATAAATAATTACTGAATAAAAATACTACTGCTTTGCTTAAGTAAACTATTGCTGTCTGACAGCTAGTATACTCTATTATTTAAGAAAGACCCATTTTGACTCATTTAATTTTTATCTCAACACAGTATACATTCTGCATGCATGCTATGCACAATTTGCATTGCAATGAATTTTAAATATGGGGAAGATGAAATAATACATGTCAAAGTTATTATTTTATTACTCCATGGTTTATTTTCTTACAAAATGAGGTGTTGCCTGAGAATGGAAAGATTTTATCATTTTAAGAAAATTTAACTGGAAGCTTAAAAATACACTTTCACATATATCATTCTATTCAATATAATGAAGAACAGAAGAAAGAGAAAAGATGAAATTAGGTGGAATAATTATTTTTCAAACAGGCAACTTTGGTTGACCTTTTAAATCTGAATGTAATTAAGGACTAACATTGGGGACATGTTAAGATTATAATTTCCACAGTAATGTCAGCAGTGATTTTTACAATGCCTTATCTCCTAGAACACTGGAGCAAATTCTATAGGCATTGCTTACAATTCAGTGTCCTGCTTCCCATCCCCAAGAGGTCACAGGCCTATTTTATCTATTTTACTATGCCAAATCTTAGTAACTATGTAAAGAATTCTACATATTTTATACCTATGTGCATTAAATCACATATAGATAAAATCCCAGGAAACATTTCTCTAACATTGACTTTAAAAAAAAAAATTCAGTGATTTCTAGACCTTTGTCATTAGGAGTCTGTGATCATAAACTTTATGTAAACTTATGGATACCAAAACAGTATCCTCACACAAAATTGTGGGAAACAAAACTTGTGTCACAGATCATAATCAATGATTGTCTGTCACATTGAATTGTCTTCTTTGACCTACTGGCTACCTCTTTTTTCCCATGATAAAGGACTTTCTGCTCATGGAGGGACACAGGTTTTAGTATTCACTCTTCTGTATTGCAGCCCTCTCCTGCAATACAGGGGTGGGGTGGGGAGATGCTCAACATAAATTAACTCACATTAAAGTACTAGTGGATGGTGGGTTATCTTTCCACTACAGTGTTCCTATTTAAGGGGATTAAAAGAAGAGGGCAATGCTTAAAAGAAGGAAGTAGTCTTTCTTGGTAGAATTTCATGGTTGACATCCAGGTTGAAGGAAGCAAGAATTTCTTGGTATCTCTCAGATCCACTTACCTACTGGGATAGTTATTACTAAAGAAGTCTATCTCAATGAGAAAACACCTATCTAGATTTTTTAACTCATTTCTTTATAGATTTTTTTAAAATAAAATAGTGCTCTATTGATGGTGGTAATACAAGTATTATAGATTTGGCGAATAAAATATAGAAAAACACAGATATCCCATGTATTCAGAAGCTTTCAACAACCCATCAGAAAATTCCTAAGGAAAAATATTTAAAACTGAAGTTTCTCTACTTGTATCCGTATGGCAACAGATATGCTGTGCAAAGTAATTAGTGTGAATCTTGAAATATTCAATTTAGCAGTCTTTGTTGATTAAATTTGCAACAAAATCTCCACTTGATTTTTCTGCACAGAAGATACAGTTTCTGGTTTATCTAGAGTTGATCGATCATCTAGTATGTATGACTACATGACACCAAAATTGATAGTTAATTCAGATTTTAAATAATCAGTTAAATTGAGGGTTCAATTAGTCAAAATATGTGATTAGAACTTTCATATTTTATGTGAGTGCTTTGGTTTTGTGTAGCCTTAAACTTTTCCTTCTTGAATTGATTTCTTATTCTTCGGTGGCCCAAGATAAGTCAACAGAAGCATTGTTTTAAAACTAAATTTGCAAACATAAAAATTAAAGCAGATCCATGTTTCTATGTACTGTTTGTCTCTTATCATTTGTCTTCTCTTTTCCATCTTTCTTCATCTTTCCCCAGTATTTCCTTATAATAATGTTTCTATATAGTGAACTTGATTCCATTACCTGTCTTCAAAACTTGGAATTACTATCATGTAAGAGGAACTAAGACTATTAATTGATACACCTAAAGAAATTATGTTTCAAAATCTATGGCCACAGTGTGCTTCTGATAGTTAAACTAGGAAATATTCACAATTTCCAAAAGTATTTATTATCAAATGAAAATTTCGAAATATATATATATGTTCTATCTAACAAATCTTACTGGATTTAAAAAAACTCATTAAAATGAAGTTTCATGTCAAAACTTTGGCTTTCTTTTGAAGTAATTGACTTATAGTAAAAATAATGTTTTTCTATCATTGCCAACTCACAGACAATAGAATTAAAGAAAAGAGATGTATCCTATATGTCCTTGATGCAACTCAGTCTGTCTTGTGAGACTTAGACAAATGTTCTAAACAACAGTCCAGGACCAACACCTTAGTTTATATAAATATCAGGAACCATCAAGTGCTGCCTTCAAAGAAGTAAATGATCAACTGCAATTAGCAAACTGCTGCTTCTCTTTCATAGCTATGTAACGGCAGAGACCTGCTTTAAATTTCCAAATTACATGTCATCCTACAAAACATGGGACATTCTATATACATTCTTAATTGAACAGTGGTAGCAAATTTTACAAAGTAGAATTAACATGACAAAGCATCCAATCAATATGACATGAAGTTTAAGTTGTGCTTTCATCTGTGAGAAAAATCTATGGAAGGCAAAACAAAAGAATAACAACGAAACTGCACAAAAGTAACCAAAATATCCTGCTTAGTGAGTTCAGCATACCATATTGGGTGCATAAATGAATGAATAAGTGAATGAAACTAAGTGAAAGACACAGAGACTAAAACTCTGAAGGGCTGTTTAAAACTGGCATAAATTAGGAATTGTTACATTGTGTTATTTAGGCACTGTTTAGAAAATATCTCTGCTCTTTTGTAGATATCTTTTGATATGGATTTTTAAATAAATTGTACCTTGGAAATAACAGGTAGTGGTCAATTTCTTCAGCTGAATGCATTCTTTGTTGATCTGTTCTCCTTTCCCTTCCTACAACTTCCTCCACTAGCAGGGCCTAAACTGCAAAAATCTTTGACTCCTATCTTGTCTGAGGAGAACAGGGTGATTATCAAGGGAATGAGTATTGCTCTCAGAGATCTCAAGCACACCCAAAACCACCCTAGATACACTTTTTAGCTCCCTGGGCTCCAACTTATTGCTTGCTGCCTACTATTTTTTGGGTCTTCCCTTGAGCACACAAAGATTATCCAGTTGGTGCTGATTTCCTAGAAAAACCAAGAGAACAGAATAGAAAGAAGTATTCCTGTTGAGAGAGAGAGAGAGAGAGAGAGAGAGAGAGAGAGAGAGAGAGAGAGAGAGAGAGAGAGAAGGGAAGATTGCTGGGAGTGGAGAATAAGCTCTGATGTCTGAAGAAGCAGAGTTGAATGGGATCACATGAGAAGCATAAATAGAAATACTGAAACAGGTATAACTCTGGCTGACCCTGAAATTTCAGAAAATTTACTTTCACTCCAATAGACCGGACCTCGATCACCAAAAGTGGGCGTTACTTGATGATCCCTAAAATACGAACATAGGCTCCTTGGAAGAGCATGCAGGAGGCGCTGGTCTCCCTGGGGTGTGTGTGTGTAGGACCCTCTTTGACTAGGTGCATCAGACAACTCACCACATTCGCTACAGTCAGCTGGAGTCCACTCGAAAAGATTAAAGAGGCTCAGGGGTCAGGTGTGGAATCGAGCCTGTCCTGGAGCAAACCACCAGGTTTTACACACCGGGCCCTCTTAAGCCCACTGGAGGAAGCTTTTCAACCAGCCACCCGCTGATATCTGCACTTTCAATCCGGCTTCACAGGCCCCTGCCAGATTGTCAGCCCGGCAGTGAAGTATGAGCTCCTCCAGCGCCTGGAGGAGTTTCCTGGCCCGTGGGGTTTTAGGTCTGAGGCAGAACAAGTCAGATACACCGGAGGGCGACCAGACTGACTCCAGGGCCAGGTGACTACGCAGCACTATCTCCTGGTCACTTTTCAGCTCTTCCTGGATACTCAGAGGTGGATTTATCTGTTGAACTAACCCCCTCTGGAAAAGGGATCAGAACCTACCGCGGAAAAACCTCCCAGAGGATTGCCCTAATCCTGTGCACAGCCTCAAATCACTTCTCTTAGATGCCTAGAGGCGGGGAGGGGAATACATGGAGCGCCTGCCATGGTCTAGAAACTCAGGAGCGGAAGGGAAGAATAGAAAAGAAGGAAGAGAGAACGCTAATGAAGAAAAAACTCATAAAGAAAATTTAGAACTTGTTTTAAAAAAAAAATCCTGCACAATTTGTACCCATAACAAATGAAACCTTTTCTGTGTTTCTTTTAAAATACTTTCCCCTAATTTTTCTTGGAGTCCAAGGATGTCCATACTCCTAAAGAGGTATTGCATGGTCTGAAGACACTAAACTGTTAAACGTCACTAGCGTTAATACTTGCAATGTCCATCACATCTCTCTCTCTCCAAACGTGTCCAGTTTTCCAGATAGCTGCCTTCTTCCAAGGAGAATCTCTGCGCTCTCTTTCTCTCCCCCTCCCGTATATACTTCTATACACGTATACATGTGCATATGTATATACATATGTGCAATATATACATATACTATATTAATTGAGGATTTATAGTAACGGTTGGAGAAGGGAAGTATTTGAGATTTGATTCCTCTAAAAAAAATAACTTCAACTATGTACAGGAAAAAGGGGACGTACTTTGATGCCTAATAAAAAATGCCAACATAGTTCATAAGTACAAGGTAAAGAGAAATTAAACAAGCAAAAGTTAAGAAAATTGGCGGGGGGGGGGGGATTTTCTGCAGGTATGGCTGGAGGATCATCTTTGGGGCCCGGCATCCTGGAAACAAGGTGCCTGTCTGGCTCCCGTCTCTGGGTAACCTACACCTCAGGAATCGCCATTCCTCATGCCCAGCCCAGGAGAGGAGTGCGTATGAGTGCGCCTCGTAGATGCACGTACACTCAACCCACCCGGCTGTTCCCAGGACCAGCTGCATGCCAGGAGATGGGGCTCCAGAAGAAGCTCCTGTGGCCCAAGGAACACCGACTCTCCCTCTGGAACCTACCATGGTCCGCCTAGGACATGTTTTGTAGGCGATCGAGCAACTTACTTAACATATTGGCTTCGTGGGAACCATTGACTTTGCCATCCGGGTAGATCTGCAGATGAAAACCGATGCCCACTCTGCAGTAGAGGCTGCCAGTCCGGCGCCCCGAGGGGCTCCACTGGAAACTGCTCTGCTCCAAGCCGCTTCCTTGGTTGCCCAGAGAAGCCGCGGGGGAAGAGGAGGAGGAGACAGAAAAAGACCTGGAAGACGTCGTGCCACTACTGCTCTGGCGGCTGCCGGAGTCTCCCGGGTTCCTATCTGTGGTAGCGGGTCCGGATTGCCCTTTGGAGGCAAGATGCTTCTCCCCGTGAGCCCAAGCGCTGAAGATCAGGTGGCTGAGGAAGAGGAGGAAGAGGAAGGACAAGCTCATTCTTCCAGCCGCGGGGGTCCTAAGTGCATCTTGTGGGGCTGCTCCTGGGCTCTGTAGCCCCCGCGCGGCTGCGTGCCTCTGGCGCTGCCCCCCTCGCCGCACTGGGTGGACATAGCCTCGGGGAAGAGAGAGGGAGTGGGGGAGAGAGAGAGGCCACCCGAGCGGATCTCGGCGCTGGCACCGGGATATTTATAACGCCAGTGATCTCACTGCTCTGTGCACGCCTGCGAAGCTTCCCCTCACCCGCCGCTTTGTGTACTCACTGGCCGGTGCGGGGAGGGAGCCCAGCCGTCCCGGGGGCGGGGGGTTGAAGGAGGGAGGAGATGGGAGAGAATGAGTGGGAGGAGAAGCCGGGCGGAGAGAAGCTGCACCCCGGACGCTGGGTGCGCCCACACCAGGGCAGAGCACCCCAGCAGTTCTCACGCGCCTCACCGCCCCCCCGCCAACTGGGGCCAACGCCGCGCAGGATTCAGCTCCCGGGCTGCAGTTGAGTCCTTCAGGGACACCGACGGGAAGCCGGGGTCGAAACGTGGAAATGGTTTTCATCCTCTCCCATCTCTACAGCGCACTTGTGCCCAGTAAGGCACTCAAGCCTACCCATGATCCGAATTCCAGGTTCCTCACCTTTGTCTAGTAGATCCCATGAGATGACCTCTCCCCGGGGAACCCTTCGGACCGCTTAGAGTGCTTTAGGCGGGAATCCAACGGGGATTCGCAGCACAACTTGGAAAGGCTTTGGTGTGGCGCGGTTGGGAGAAAAAGTCGGTTAGTGATTCATTGAAGAGCTAAGGAATGGGTTTATACAGCATTTAAAAAGCCACCCTGAATCATTAAGCCACGACTTGAACTGCTCTTCAGTTGCAAACTCTCCGTCGCGCTGAACATTATGCCAAATTTGTTTTTCCTCCTGGTTCTGTACTCTGGTAGGTAGCCGAGCTGTCACAGGTACGCGCTCGCGCGCGCACTCGGACCCAGGGTAGAGGCACTGGGTCTGGGCACCAATACATGTGACTGACTGCCCAGTTGTCCTCTCTCGCCCCAGGATCCCCTTGGCAGGAAGGATTAGCTAAAGGCTCGCTTCAGCTTACTCAGAGCTGCCATTGACTGAAGGACCGACCCCAATGAATGATTAATGACGCGCGCGCTGTATTTCAACCCCAGGAAACCTGAGAACAGAGAATTTCCCTGTACGCAATGCCCCGACTTTTATTTATCTGAGAAATATACCTGACTTGCATTCTTGGAATATTTCTGTCTGAAAACATATCTGAAGCTTTAACCTAAGTTGATACATTATTCATTGGTCATTTTAATGAAAAGGCAGTGATACTGACCAATAAGGTCGATTTTGCATAAGCCAAGCTGATGCTAAGATATGGCCTTATATCCATTATTAAGTATCCGCTTAAGATTTCCTGTCTCAGTAATGAAAAGCATATCAAATATATGTAGATTTTTTCGGAATTGGAAATTTTCCATGTTCAGAGTACTTAATATTAAGGAAGCTGTAAAACAGACCAGAGGGAAGCCACTGTGGGGAAGAAAGGGCACATAACATGCATATGTACATAACATGGGGGCACAGTGTCCCTGACATGCTATATAAATCCTGTCCAAGAGTGAACATTCTTTCTGCTGTTCCAAGTGCAAGCTGTATGCTTTTGGCTTAACGAGGGTGGGAAGATCTTTAAGGCAACCCTAAAGTGGATATTGAGAACAGTAACATGGTCCCTGAGGATGGTCCACTTGACTGAAGGCACCTCTTTCTAGGATGAATGATCTATTATAGGATGCCAAATTTGGGTGCTGTGCCTTCTGAAAATGATGTCCTTGGGTCTGTGATAAGGCTGTCCGGGTTTAAGGCATGTTGGTGCTTCTGAGTGCCATCAGTAAGTTCCCTTGTGCATCACAGTCTCATGCATGTGTCTAAAGTGGCAAAGATTTTCCAGAGTATATCTGGTCTCTCGTTTCTCCCCTTCCTCCTGTTGAATGAATAGGAGAGTGACTCCTGTCCCAGATACTGGATCAGTGCCCTCTCTAAAAGTATAGTGGAGTGGAGGAGCAAGAGAGCTCTGGGATACAGGTTTCCAGAGTGACATTGGCCTCTTATCTTTTCTCCAGTCTCAGCTGCACCAAAGCCACAGTCTTTGTATTGTTGAGGGTCAAATTCTTGTCTGTGGCTGGGAGTATTGCTCGTCTAGCATGACAAGTTCCTAGGTTCCGTCCCCAGCACTGAAAAACAAAAACAAAGTCCTTGTCTAGGATAACCCTGGAAGTCCAAGACACCTGCTCAGGCTTTAGTCTACCTCAATCTGGAAGGTGAAAGATACACTCTTTGGGTCCCAGGAGGAGCCACAGCAGAGGGGATGGGGAAGATGTTGTGGGCAGTGATTAAATTTGGCAAACCAGATCTCAACACTCAGTTCTTCTATATGCACTTAGAAGTGAACCTCATCAAGCACACAAGCAAGTAGGATGAATGCCATTCAACTTCCAAAATTTTTTACTGTGAGTGTAATGCAAATGTTTGTAAATCACTGCTCTAATTTATCTGATGCCTCCCAAGAAATAATTAAGCAAGTTAATCTGATGGATTTTGCATATTTTATTCTTGTTATAGTAAGAGGGTGAACATGAATTGGGGTCATATAAAAGCCCTGCAAAAGCTGAACAGTGGAACTGAGGAAGAAAACAGCGCGCCTGTTAGTCATCTGAGCTGCCAATCCTCTCCCTTCGCAGCTCCGCAGAAATAGGAAGCAGTTGCCCCTGCGTTCCCGAGCTGCGCCTGCGGTGGCCTACCCCCTGCCTAACCTCGGTAGCTGGTCTCCGCCCAACGTGCATTCACAGCCAGTCTGTAGTGGGGTATGTGTGAAGGAGATCTCATTTCACTGTCTCTTCTTTTCCAGGCTTTACTCCCATAAGTTCCACCCAAAAGAGAGCGCAAACCTCTGCCACATTTTCTCTGGTGACTTTCCGAAAGGGGAATCACGCAAAGCCCCCTACTGGGGACATTCGGGTAGTCCACTCACAAGTCGCAGAATCTAGTCAAGGTCCACAGGACAACCGGATGCGCACCCATAAAGCAAGTGCACAGCGCCGTTTCCTGATTTTCACTCGTCCAGCGCGGCAAGCAAGGTCATGGAGAAGGAGCATGCTCCTTGCTATCTGCTGAGATAAAGTTAAAGGTCCTCAAAGACAAGTGTGCACTCATCACCACCTAATAGGGTATCCCAAAACTACCAGAGAGGATAATGGGTTTCACCTGTCTTCCAGGAGTCAGTTTGGTCTCTATTTCCTCAGGTTTACTTTCTCCAGTTCCATCCCCTTGGACTCACCTGCCTCAGTCACATGATTCCCTGGTCTCACATTCCATAGCACCATCACCTCAGGTTCTTCTTTCTTCCCAGCATCTGAGCTTTCTTTCTTATCAGGCCTTTCTAATTCTGTGAGAAAAACATGGACATGAATTTTGCTTACTTTTTCCATAGCTACAACTGTGATCTGGTTACTAGCAAAAGGAATTAATTCAAAGGAAGACAGAATTGCCATATCCTCAGGCTGTCACCTAAAACCTTAAGGAGAGAGAGGTCAGTGTGAGAGAGTCAGTGCCCACACTTTCCTTCACCTAAGGGACAAGCTCACTCTTAACAACCTTCCTTTTGGACTTAAGCTGAAGCCTGGACTTGTACATCCTATAGTACATCATGCTGGGATCAAGAGGAGGGCAAGAGGTTCTTCTTGGGGTAGGAATAGCAACCTGTGCAGTGAAGCCAGTCCTGGGAGACTCTGCAGACTGTGAAAGCAGCTGCTGCTGTGTCAGGTGGATCTTGCATAGGCTTTTGTTCAAGAAAGTCTCAATCAGGCCAAATCTCTGCTCCTGGAGATAAAATCACTCTGTGAGATTTGTCTGTCATAGGTTTGTTATGTTGTACACTTGGAAGGCCAGGCCTGGTTTTCTTGTTTGATCCAAATAAACAAAAGCCCAAAGGTTTTCAGAATGTTCTGAACAAGTTGCTTCAGACCTGATTTTAAAGGACTCTATGACCCTCCATTTCCTTTCCTGCCACCTTTATATGCTCTGGGAGGCCATGTCCAGATAACAATATGTACCACTTTTTACTGACCAAGTTCCTGGGGGACCCACCATAACCTCTAATGTTAGACCATTTTTAATGGAGGCTATTATGGACTGAATGCTGTGTTGTTCCAAAAATCATGTTGAAACTCCATCTCCTATGTGATGGTATGTGGAGATGGAAATTTGGGAGGTAATTAGGTCACAAGTGTGGAGTCTTCATAATGAAATTAGTGCCTTATAAGAAGAGACAGGAAAGACATGGCTTCACACACCCCTCCCCCACCCTCATGTGAGGAAATCAGAAAGAAGCTTCTCATCAGAGCCTGTCTGTGCTACTGCCCTCATCTCAGATGTGCCAGTCTCCAGAACTGAGGTATACATTTTTTTTAAGCACCCAATCTTTGGTGTTCTTGTTACAGCAACCTGAGTTGCCTAAGACAAAAACCTGTAGCCTTGTGAGAGGAGCAGGAGCTGATCTGTGAGACCCGAAGTCCATGTTCCTGCCAGGACCCTCTACTTCCTCCAGGCCTGGCATTCCACCAGCCCAGTTGGCAGCAACTACAACAGCAAATAGCCTGTGGCTAAAGGAGCAGGCTGAGCAGGTTGAGAAGATGGGAAGGGTGGGAAGGGCCTGCTGTGTGAGAAGAAATCAGACTAAGAGGGGTAGGAGAGGACACATGCAGGTGATGACGACGGTGTGGTTTAAAGGGCACATCCTGAGCTTAGGACTCTTTCACTTTCTCCCGGGTCTATTACCTTCCCCTGAGGAGGGAACTCTGGAAAGAGCCACCAGTAACTTCTCTCTTCTACATTTGTGGAGTAAAACGAGATCTTTTACGCTACTAAAAAGAGATCTTTTATGACCTGAATGAACCCAATGAAACCAGTCATTTGTCCCCCAAAAGCTCAGCTCCTGTGCTTTCCAACTAGCCTAGTGACTACATAGCCAACCAGAAGACAGAGCTCCCTGTGCTTGTTACACAGGGGTGCTGAATCATGATTTAAGATCATACCACCAGTCCTCCCCCAGAGCCCACTCTACTTTTTGTAATGGGTTTTGCCAATTGCATAGTCTGTTTCTAATAATATCAATATGAATATTCTGAGTATATGAGGAGAATCCCTGTATTTCCAGTCCTAATATCCTATAAGTAGGTGCCTTGGGAAGTAACTAGGAGGAGAGGAGGGTCTGTTAATCAAACAGCTCTAGCATCCTGGATGTTTGGTTTGTATTTAGAGAGACAGGTCATAAGCAAGTAGGCATTCATTCAAAAAAATGCATGGGTGGAGAATAAAGAGAAAGGAAACACAGTGTCCTCTTCTAGGCATCATTTTTATGCCAAATAGGAAAGGCGGGAAGAAAACAGAAGTGAGACCAAGCCTGGTACCAACAATAAACAGATAGGAAGCTACTGAAACAGCAATGCAAGTACTCTCCATTCACCAACCCATTCAAAGGCCATTTGTTCAGAAAGTAATTTGGTCAAAGCTGACCTCTCAGACAGTCTGAGAGCCAGTACACACAAACTGGGTTTTATTTTTTCCCCTGGTAAGGTACTTATTTTTCTTCAGTGTTAGCAGTGTTAAATGAGAAGAACAAAACTTGGAGATGCCGCTGTTAGGGCACAAAACTTGAAAGATGTCTTCAACAAAAGCACATTGATTTTTGCTTTGGTTTAGTTTCCCAACCCCCGCCTCACCCAAGGAAAGCCAAGAGAAATATTCCTTATATACATTTTCTGGGAAGTCAAAAAAGTGATTTTGGCTTAACCGAAAGAAAAGAAAGAAGAAAGAAAAGCACCCCCTTACTGTGGTCCCCATGAAGAGAATCATTTGTGAACAGTCAGTCCTTTTTGTTTCTTTCCATTTTTTTCCTAATTTCAAAATTATTAGCTAGAAAAATCTTGGACTGTTCATTCAGTAGTAATATAAAAATGTTTGATAAATCATAGTAAATAGGAACTAGAATTGAATTTTCCAAAATGCCACCACACAAATACACACAAAATAATATCTAAAATGGTGCACAGGGACCTAACACATAACTTATTTTGATCTTATATACACAATATGAAAATAATTTTGTTAAAGCTCATGATTTCCTATATTTGTTTTAACTCCAGTAAGTGACTCAGATTAGAGCAATGAAAAGACCTTCACTTAAATGAGATTTGAATGAGAAGTGGGTGGCTAGTATACATTCACAGATTTTGTTTTTTAAGGAAGAATTACCTAATGCAAACCATCCTGCAATCTGCCCTATCTTTGAAGCTCCTGTGTAAGCCTTAAGAGGAGGACTGAAGAAGACACAACATATAATTAAGAACTTTTTTGGTTGTAAATGAAGCAATTTCCTGCAGAGAACCACAGGGACATGCAATGAAACTCAGTCATAAGGGTCATCACTAAATGTAGTATTGTGACTTGATTATTGCTTAGTTGCTACCTTGTTTCTCATGGGTATATAGGGTTTCAAGTAAACCATGAGATCTTCAAAGGCAATCTTTTTCAGCATGTGCTGCCTTATAATCTCCTAATGCACAATGATGTAAATCCTAGATGAGGATCTTTATTAGGAATGGCTTCAAAAGATGCTTAATAGTTATTTAAATTTCTCCCAGAAGATATGCAAAGTTTAACCTTGAAAAGTATGTTGTAGTGCTGGCTGATTTGCTGTCTGTCATTTCCTCAATCAAGGGGCCAGAGCATTCCAGAAAGTGTGCTCGTGAGTTGGGAGAGTATGTGTGTGTATGTGTTTTCATCGTTTGCATTACCATAGCTCTTAATTACAGTAATCATTTTTGCAAATGGGCTTTGTTTTCTACTCCAGATCCCTGGTTTTTGGCAGGCTGCACCGGGCAAACACCTGTTGTCTGGTTATACAGAGAAACACCTGTCAATGGAGCCACTAAGTGCTGACATAGGGGCTGTCATCCGGGTCTTGGGAACCTTTGCGATTGTCAGAAGAAAGGAAGAGCACCTGCCTAGGGCCCAGGAGGGCCAAATGACAGCTTATTGACTTCTGACAGAAGATGTCGATGAATCCGTTCTCCTTCCTCTGCCTACTCCAGAGAAATGCAGCCTGGGGCCACAACATCTGTTAATGAGTGAATGAATGTGGTCTGATTCCAGGAAAATTGTTTTTTTTTTTTTTAAATAGACTGTAGTTGAATAGATATGAGCACTTTTCTGTGTGAATATGCAGCTGATAAGAGTGGAGAAGAGGGCGCAAGAAAAAGGAGAAGAAGCAAAGAGATGTTGACATGAAAAATGAGATAAAGAAGTATATTTTTTGCATAATAAATTCAGAAAATAACCATTTTGAGTGCATTGGTGGTACTTGTACTGGCACTGTGTAGAGGCAGGTAGATTTGGTTTAGTCTCACTGGAAAAGTCAGAATTGATTCCTGAAGTAATCAGTTTTTCTGTGACAGCTTAGATATTTGGATATGGCTTATATCCACATATGGAGAAAGAAGAGAACAAAATGGAAAATAGACTTGGGAAGGAGAAAGAGCAAAAATAAGAACCTCATATTTTTTTCAAAGATAGACTTTAGCAGCACCATTTATTTGTAGATGTCCTAACCTGTTATTCCCCAGGCTCAAGATGTATAGAAATCCATACAGGCTCAGGGAAACTTCTGGAACCTGTCTTATTCTGTGAAAGATTACCCACTCAGCTTGGTACCATAAGGATCCATCTGCATCTCTTTCCAGTTGGAACTGCTCTCGTGGTACTCTGTGGGAGGACCTGCCAGCCTGCCTTCTTCCTCAGGATGGATGCTGCTGCTCTCTTCTGCACCATTATCTTTCATACGACCATTCTCCCTTCCTCCTATTATGATTTTTTTCTATCTTGGGATGCTCTTGGCTTTAAAGACAAATAGGAAATGGGGATGGATGAAGAAAAAAAAAATCTCAACAGGAAGAAGGACTGAGAGGAGAAATTATTAAGGGAACTTTTAATCTTGGATTCATCCTCGATTTTCTTTTTCTTGTATTCCCTATATTCAATTAATCAGGAACTCCTTTTGGCTTTACCTTCCAAATATATCCAGGGTGCATATCTTTTTTACCATCTCCACTGCAATCACCCAGGTTTAAGCCACCATCACCTCTCACATGGTTCACTGCAATTATGTATCTCCTTGCTTTTGGCCTTGGCCTCTTACAATTTATTCTCAACACAGCAGTCAAAGCCATCTTTTTAAAAGATGAAAGTCAGTTTATACCACTCCTTAAAACCATTCATTACTTCTCATTTCACTCAAAATAAAAGCTGGACTTTTCCTAGTGACCTTCAAGCCCCTACCTGGTCCCAGCCCCCCCCTCTCAAGCCATGCTGGCTTCTCTGCAGTTCTTCCAGCTCAGCAGTCACTCTCACTTCCAGTGTTCACAGAATCCACTTCCTCTGCTGGGACTGCTCTTCCCCTATATATTTGACTGACTCCTTCACCTCCTTTAAGTCTTCATTCAAACATTTTCTTCTCAAATATCACCTGAGCATGCACTATAGAATTACACCTTCAATACAATCCTTCATCCATGGTACTTTTCTTTTACATTTTTTTCTGCAATGATTTTTTTAGACTAACAAGCTTTACATTTATAAAGAACTTCATTTCAGCATTTTAAAAATGCTTTTAAATTTTTAGATGGACACCATACCTTTATTTATTTATTTTTATGTGGTACTGAGAATCAAACCCAGTGCCTCACACATGCTAGGCGAGCATGTTACCCCTGAGCCCCAACCCCAGCCCCTGCAAAGATTATTTTTTAATAAAGTTATAGAGCCTCTTTTATAAACCAGGCATTCTAACCAGGTATGAATTCATTTAATGCTCATAACATCTTAGGAAATAGGCACTATCATCTTTTCTCTTTTTGTTCTTTTAAAAATGAGGCACTCTTGCAACTTCACTGCACTTTATCACCTCCTAACCTACTATAGCTTATAATTCTATATTGTGAGTACTGTGTATTATCTTATCTGTTTTGTCCTACTAGCATATAAACTCAATGGGTGTAAGAATCTTTCCTCTGTTCACAAGTATTTACCAAACCCCTTGAATGGTGCTTGATACATTGTTGGTTCCCAATATTTGTTGAGTGGATAAATGAACTTGATAATGAAGAGTCTGTTCCCTGACTTGTGATACATTATTTCAGGCTCATGGCCAAAATATCCACTTCTCAGGTACCTCAGTGTATACTCTATGAAACTTTAGGCAGAATGGAACAGGGAGAAATGGCATTTCGATGAAATAATAAATTTAAAAATTATTTCACACTATAGTTTTTGAATGTGCGAAACTGCTGCAGAGGTGCTGATTTGATTCCCCTCTGTTTTTGTTAAGTTCCTTTATAACTGCCCCCACTCCCTCCACCCCATAAGTGAAGAAGGCAAATGTGAGAGGAACCTGGGAAGGAAAGGACAGGTGGGGCATGGAGTGTTCACTCTCGTTCTTGGTCACTCATACCAAACACCACTTAGCCCATGAAACCCTACTTCCTGTGTGAATTTGATAGTAACAACACACAGAGAGGGGAATTTGGAGCTAGAAGATAGGGACTATTTGAGAGAAGTGTAGCTGGTTCTTTGAAAACAAAACAAAGAAAATAAGATCTCTTTAAAATGCCAGCAAAGTAGAAGCCCACACTGCTTTATTCAAAATTTACTTTTTAAACACAGCAGCAGTAAGGTTGGAAAGGATAGCCTAATAAAAACCACTGAGCCTGGATACTAGTTCTACAGCCCACTCCCCTGTATAAACATGCAAGCAGGTTTACACATGTGCACCTCCATCAAACCCCAAAGCCTTATGCTCACCTCTGTAAAAATGGGGATAATATTTTCTATTCTTATGTCCTTTGTTTTTAGAAGGAAGCTAGCTCAGGTGTTACTGTAAAATGTAAAATAATTACACAAGTATAATTTTAATATTAAGTATGTCAAAATCACATATTTTCCCAAAGTCTTACTAGTGTGCAAGTATAAAAGTATTTTAACCAGTTCATTTTGCCTTCAAGAAATGCAGACAGTAAAACAAATAAAATTAGTGATCTTTTATACTATAATTGTGTCAGGAAGGCTTTAGTCCAATAGCTTTTTACAATATTGGATTATGAATCTCCAGGTATTTAAGCAGCTGAAAGACAATTGCAGTGAACATTGATAGTATATAGAATGTTGGAGACTTATCTTCCTTATTCTGGAGAACAACACTAAAGGAAAGGAAGGTAACTGCATTTTGAACCATCTTCAGATAGTGATCATTTTTGTTGCCAAAACTATATACAGGCAGCAAGTCTTTGGTGTATCATCTTTTCTCACTCTTAGGCCTTCAGCAGGTGCAGCAATTTGCAGTGCATGTGGCTTCAGGGAGATAACTCGTCCACTCTTTAAAAGAAAAGGATTTTGCTTCAGGTTTCCATGTCAAAATATCTTTGTAGAAACTATGCTTGTGTCATGGTAGTTAAAGCTATGTGTTTTAAAATAAAACAGAACTTCACATCGACTGAGTTGAATAACTCCACAATGGAGAAGAGTGAATTCTAACTCATCTTCACCCCTTTCTATTAGAAGAACCAAGAAATTAACTTGCAACTTTAAAAGTTGCCCTCATATATGATTAATTTTTAGTTGTTTTTTTTTTAAGATTTTTTTAGGGCCTCTCACTGGATTGTTTGATCTGTAATGCAGTTTGAATTGTGTTTGATTTGTTTGGAGAAAGATGCACAATAGGGCCGGTTCACGATAGTGAAAGTTTTGATCACATTGAATATAAAAGTTTAAAATAGTGTGTTGTAACACAAAAAAAAAATCATAAAGTAATTGTTCATTTCAATGTTAAACCTTGCCATTGGTTTGTTACTAACATTTGAAATTATTATTAAGAACCTTAATATTACCCTAAGGGTCTTTTATTTATTAATAAGAAGGGGGAAACTTTGCACTGTACTTTTGTAATTGTTTCATATGTAATATATTACCATTGAAAGCAGGATTGTTTACTAAGCAAAACCCTAGGGAACTCCTTGGTTTTGTTTATCTTCTTAAAAGGGATCACAGGAAGCTGTTGTCTATGTGAATGCTGGCAAGCAGAAATACTGAGGTCTTAATATGAACTGACACAAGATTCAGTCATCTAACAGGAAGAAATTAGCATGTAAGCATCAGCATTAGACGCTTCTTGGGTGAGCTACCCAGCATCATCCCTTACCACCAACACACCTGACATGGGAACTCTCTTTAAATTCTAGGCTCTGCAATCTGGACCAGATTTTTTAACCTCTCTGAGTCATGATTGCCTCATTTGCTAAATGGAGACAACAATAACTTCTGCCTCATTATACTGTTTCAATTATTGTTGTGAAGATTAAGAAGTAAATGCACATAAATGAATCAATATTGTCCATTCCTGGCACATTGTAAGTATCAATACCATTGACCACCAAAACATAACCCATTTACTCCATTAGTAGATTTTTTTTCAAGAAATCATTCTAGAGGAGAGGGACTTTCACATTTTGATGCAAGTCAACAAATGCATCTAAATAGACTTCCCTAAGTCAGATTTCTTTACTTCTGTGAAAGGTAAAGAAAATGTATTTAACCTGAATGGTAAAAATCACAAGTGATTTCTTTTGTCATAAATACTAGAGATAATGCCATCAGATGACATGCAGAGAAATGACAGTCCTCCAATTTAACAACAATAGTACATGAGTTTTGCAGGATATGAAATAGTGATCTCCCCTGTCTTCTTGTTACTGGATCAATGACATCCAGGCACCTATATCATGTGTTCTTCCAGTGAGTGTAGTCATATCTCTGCTAGATAACAAAGGCACCTGTCACAAAGTGACACCCCATTTGTCAAATCAGTATATCATAAAACACATTGTTCTTCTGGGCATTCCCTTAGCTGGTCTACATATTAAAGCCATATTAAAGAGACCCTCTTGAGTTGGAAACATAAAACAATTGGACAAACAAAAACAAGAGCAAACATTCCATTCATCAGGGAAAGATTCAAGTTTCCTGGAAGCACACATAATCCCATGGCACTTACATATTACTTGTTACCTTACAACTCCAAGCTGAAAGAGCAACTGGAAAACAGTATTCAAAGTCCTTTGTATTTTGTGTTTATTTCTCTTTAAAATTTGCATACAGTAAAATTCATTCTTTTCGATATACTTATTTGAGTTTTGACAAATGCATGGTCATGTAACTGTCGCAATTAGAGATATGTAATACAATTTAAATGACTAAGTGAATAAAACTCCACCCTTTAAGCGGAAAACAAGAAATATCTGGGAAAATATTAGAGGAAGGATCCTTGTACTTCTGTCTTCTAAAATGAATCTTCCACTTCCCACAAACTCTCCTTTTACTTACTTATTTTTCTAATATTTCAGCTTAAAATCTGCTTTCTCAAAGAGCTTTCCCCAACTCATCTCCCACCCCAAATCATAATGGGTTTTCAAAGTATTTACCTTTTTAAAGTATCTCTACTTACCACAATGGTACCCACATAGTGTTTTTTCTACATAATTTTTATTGGTTAATTTGTATAACGTTTGTCTCCCCACTGCCTCTGCTAAGAAAAAGTTGAGTGTGTGATTGGTATGTGAGTCTCTCCCAAAACCCACATTTGTTTTAACATTTTTTTTCTCAGACACTAGATTAAAATAAGCCTTTTTAAATTAAATTCTTATCTACAACTTACAAACTCATATCTATGATTAGACAAAAGCTTTGTGAATAAGGGTCAGTGTGTCCAACAGAAAATCGGTTGTCTAATTTATGAGGTACATAAGGAAGATAAATGTGGAAGGTTTAATTTTTGTATGAACTTATTTCCCAAACAACAAATGACACAAGGCCTGATGCCAGTCTTACTCTGCCTGGGGTTAGACTCCATTGTGAGCTACAATTCATAGTAGCTTATATTGGACAATAAGCTCTAAACTAGGCTGGTTCACAAAGTGGATCTGATTTTGAAAACTTGCAAGGAACACAAGCCTGGCACTAACAAAATTTGTCTTCACTTTACATTACTATAGAACCAGCAAATAAGGAGAGGAAAGGGGCTGTACCCCAAGAGGTGGCCTGGAAGTGCAGGTGCTTCCTGGTCCCTCAGGCTTGTGCCTGCAAAGTATGCAGGCCTACTCAGGCCTTTAAAGAACCCACCAGGTAAGAGGACCCAAAATACCATGGCTAACTGCCTTTTATATATACCTTTAGGCTAGTGGGGAGGGCCACATTACTGCTCAAGGTTCTACATACTAAGAATTCTTGCTATTCCATAATTAAAGTCTCCCAAATTCTCTTTCTTATGTCATCATGGGATATATGGTAGTCCAACCATAGCCTAGGATGAGCTTCATAGGAATGGGGACCTCTGCCTATTTTTGGTCCCTAGTGAATCAAATTTCCAGTACCCAGAATGACTCTTGCAGCAGAAAATGTACTCAGAAAGTACCTACTGCATAGGTGAGTAAATGAATGAGACTTTTAAAGTATCCCCACTTACCACAATGGCACCCATATTGTGTTTTCTCTACATAATTTTTATTGGCTAATAAAACAGAGTTTGGTTCTGACTCTGTCATTTATTAATCATTTGATCAAGTAAGTTGCTTGTCTTTTCCATGTTTTAGTCTCCTTTTTTCTGTAAAATGTAAAATCCATAAAGATGATAATATTAGATGATCAATAAGATACATAGAATAAAGTGGACAGATGTCAAATGTGGGATCAATAAGAAAAAGTCACTTATATGTATCTGTCTCAGGCTTTATTGCCATATTATAGCCTGCTTCAATCAAAGTACATTAAACAACAGAGTATGTTTTAGTTCTGATGATGCAAAGTATTGGTATGTGACTTTCTGTATATCACTGGTGCTATGTAGACCTTCATTTTCTTACGTATAAGCTTAGGAGAATAATGAAGGTATTTTAAAATCTTCTCCAGCATCAACATGCAATTATTCTAGATTCTTTTACCAGTTTTATTTAAAGTTGTGCTTTTTTATGAAAATCCTTAAATTGATGTGCTTTCAATGTCAAGTTTCCAATGATCTCTTTACACTTAAGTCAAATTCATGAGTCTCTAAAGTTAATAAAATCCATAGGAAAAGAGTTATTTATGAAAAAGACAATGATGGAGAGTAGGTATAAAACTAGGAGAAATAAATTATAGGGAAAATAATATCCAGGAGATGGGGTTCATGGTGCTTATAGAAAGGTTCATATAAGGAAGCAAGGTCACAGCATTCTTTACAAAGAGGAAGAATGCTCTAACATACAAGACTAGATTACTCCCATGTCATCTGCCAAGCTTTTTAAATTTTTTTATCTTTTTTTTATTGTAAACAAATGGGATACATGGTGTTTCTCTATTTGTACATGGAGTCAAGGCATACCATTTGTGTAATCATAAATTCACATAGGGTAATGTTGTTTGATTCATTCTGTTATTTTTTTCCCTTACCCCCACCCCTTCCACCCTTCTTTTCCCTCTATACAGTCCTTCCTTCCTCCATTCTTACCACCCGCCTTAACCCTAACCCTAACCCTCACGCTAACTGTTCCCACCCAGCATTATATGTCCTCATCTGCTTATCAGCGAGATCATTCGTCCTTTAGTTTTTTGAGATTGGCTTATCTCTCTTAGCATAATATTCTCCAATTTCATCCATTTGCCTGCAAAAGCCATAATTTTATCATTCTTCATGGTGGAATAATATTCCATTGTATATATATGCCACAGTTTCTTTATCCACTCATTAATAGAAGGGCATCTAGGTTGGTTCCACAATCTGGCTATGGTGAACTGAGCAGCTATGAACATTGATGTGGCTGTATCTCTGTAGTATGCTGATTTTAAGTCCCTTGGGTATAGGCCAAGGAGTGGGATAGCTGGGTCAAATGGTGGTTCCATTCCAAGCTTTCTGAGATATCGCCATACTGCTTTTCAGAGTGGCTGCACTAATTTACAAACTCACCAGAAAAGTATGAGTGTACCTTTTTCCCCACATCCTCGCCAACACCTATTGTTGCTTGTGTTCTTGATAATCGCCATTCTAATTGGGGTGAGATGAAATCTTAGGGTAGTTTTGATTTGCATTTCTCTTATTACTAGAGGTGTTGAACATTTTTTCATATATCTGTTGATTGCTTGTACATCTTCTTCTGTGAAGTGTCTGTTGGTTTCCTTAGCCCATTTATTGGTTGGATTATTTGTATTCTTGGTGTAGAGTTTTTTGAGTTCTTTATAAATTCTGGAAATTAGTGCTCTATCTGAAGTATGAGTGGCAAAGATATTCTCCCACTCTGTAGGCTCTCTTCACATTACTGATAGTTTCCTTTTCTGAGAGAAAGCTTTTTAGTTTGAATCTATCCCAGTTGTTGATTCTTGCTTATATTTCTTGTGCTATGGGAGTCCTGTTAAGGAAATCTAATCCTAAGCCAACAAGCTGAAGATTTGGACCTACTTTTTCTTCTATAAGATGCAGGGTCTCAGGCTGGGGAGATAGCTCAGCACAAGGCCCTGGGTTCGATCCTCAGCACCGCAGGGAAAAAAACAAAAAAAGAAGAAGAAGATGCAGGGTCTCTGGTCTGATTCTGAGGTCCTTGATCCATTTTGAGTTGAGTTTTGTGCAGGGTGAGAGATAGGGATTTAATTTCATTCTGTTGCATATGGTTTTCCAGTTTTCCCAGCACCATTTGTTGAAGAGGCTATCTTTTCTCCATTGCATATTTTTGAAACCTTTGTCTAGTATGAGAAAATTGTATCTATTTGGGTTCATGTCCGTGTCCTCTATTCTCTACTATTAATCTACCTGTCTATTTTGGTACCAATACCATGCCGTTTTTTTTACTATTGCTCTGTAATAGAGTTGAAGATCTGGTATTGCGATACCCCCTGCTTTGCTATTTCTACTGAGGATTGCCTTAGCTATTCTGGGTTTTTTATTCTTCCAGATGAATTTCATAATTGCTTGCTCTATTTCTGTAAGGTACATCATTGGGATTTTAATTGGAATTGCATTGAATCTGTATAGCACTTTAGGTAGTATGGCCATTTTGACAATATTAATTCTGCCTATCCAAGAACATGGAAGATCTTTCCATCTTCTAAGGTTTTCTTTAATTTCTTTCTTTAGTATTCTGTAGTTCTCATTGTAGAGGTCTTTCACCTCTTTTGTGAGATGGATTCCCAAGTATTTTATTTTATTTTTTTTGATGCTATTGTGAATGGGGTAGTTTTCCTAACTTCTCTTTCTGAAGATTCATCACTTATGTATAAAAAAAATCATTGGATTTATGAGCATTGATCTTGTAACCTGCTACTTTACTGAATTCACTTATGAGTTCTAAAAGTTTTCTGGTGGAATTTCCAGATTACTCTAAATATATAATCATGTCATCAGCGAGCAGGGATAGTTTGAGTTCTTCTTTTCCAATTCGTATCCCTTTAATTTCTTTGGTTTGTCTAATTTCTCTGGCTAGAGTCTCAAGGACGATGTTGAATAGAAGTGGTGAAAGAGGGCATCCCTGCTTTGTTCCAGTTTTTAGGGGGAATGCTTTCAGTTTTACACCATTTAGAATGACATTGGCCATGGGCATAGCATAGATGGCCTTTACAATGTTAAGGAATGTTCCCACTACCCCAATTTTTTCTAGTGTTTTGAGCATGAAGGGATGCTATATTTTATCAAATGCCTTTTCTGCATCTATCGAAATAATCATGTGATTCTTAACTTTAAGTCTGTTGATATGGTGAATGACATTTATTGATTTCCGGATGTTGAACCAACCTTGCATCCCTGGGATAAAACCCACTTGATCGTGATGCACTATCTTTTTAATATATTTTTGTATGCGATTTGCTAAAATTTTGTTGAGAATTTTTGCGTCGATGTTCATTAAGGATATTGGTCTGAAATTTTCTTTCCTTGATGTGTCTGTGTCTGGTTTAGGTATCAGGGTGATATTGGCTTCATAGAATGAGTTTGGGAGGGTTCCCTCCTCTTCTATTTCATGGAATACTTTGAGGAGTATTAGAATGAGCTCTTCTTTAAAGGTTTTGTAGAACTCGGCTGAGAACCCATCTGGTCCCGGACTTTTCTTTGTTGGTAGGCTTTTGATGACCTCTTCTATTTCATTGCTTGAAACTGATTTATTTAAGTTGTGTATGTCCTCCTCGTTCAGTTTAGGTAATTCATATGTCTCTAGAAACTTTTTGATGTCTTCGAGGTTTTCTGTTTTGTTGGAGTATAGATTTTCAAAATAGCTTCTAATTATGTTTTGTATTTCACTCGTGTCTGTATTGATATTTCCTTGTTCATTCCAAATTTTAATAATTTGAGTTTCCTCCCTCTTTCTCTTTGTCAGTGTGGCTAAGGGTTTATCAATTTTGTTTATTTTTTCAAAGAACCAACTATTTATTTTGTTAATTTTTCCGATTGTTTCTTTTGTTTCAATTTCGTTGATTTTGTATCTGATTTTAACTATTTCCTGTCTTCTACTACTTTTGGTGTTGGTCTGCTCTTCTTTTTCTAGGGCTTTGAACTGTAGTGTTAAGTTGTTTATTTGTTGATTTCTACTTCTTTTGTTGAATGCGCCCCATGAAATAAATCTTCCTCTAAGTATCGCTTTCACAGTGTCCCAGAGATTTTGATATGATGTGTCTTTGTTCTCGTTTATGTCTAAGAATTTTTTTATTTTCCTCCTGATGTCTTCTGTTATCCATTCATCATATAATAGTGTATTATTTAATCTCCAGTTATTGGAGAAGTTTCTATTTTTTATTCTGTCATTTATTTCTAATTTCAATCCATTATGATCGGATAGAGTACAAGGTAGTATCTCTATCTTCTTGTATTTGCTAACAGTAGCTTTGTGGCATAAAATATGGTCTATTTTAGAGAAGGATTCATGTGCTGCTGAGAAGAAAGTGTATTCGTTCTTTGTTGGATGGTATATTCTGTATATGTCGGTTAAGTCTAAATTGTTGATTGTGTTATTGAGATCTATGGTTTCTTTATTCCATTTTTGTTTGGAAGATCTATCCAGTGGTGAGAGAGGTATGTTAAAATCACCTAGTATTATTGTGTTGTGTTCTATTTGATTTCTGGAATTGAGAAGGATTTGTTTGATGTACATGGATGAGCCAATGTTCGGCGCATAGATATTGATGATTGTTATGTCTTGCTGATTTATGCTTCCCTTAAGCAGTATGTAATGTCCTTCTTTATCCCTTCTGACTAGTTTTGGCTTGAAGTCCACATTATCTGAAATGAGGATGGATACTCCAGCTTTTTTGCTGTGTCCGTGTGCATGGTATGTTTTTTCCCATCCTTTCACCTTTAGTCTGTGGGTATCTCTTTCTATGAGATGAGTCTCTTGCAGGCAGCATATTGTTGGATTTTTCTTTTTAATCCAATCTGCCAGTCTATGTCTTTTGAATGATGAGTTCAGGCCATTAACATTCACGGTTATTATTGTGATATGATTAATATTCCCAGTCATTTGACTCATTTTTGTTTTTTGACATGATTTGGTTTCTCCTTTATTTGGCTATTCCTTTAGGCTAGTTTCTCCCGTTGCTGATTTGCATCGTTGTTTTTCATCTCCTCCTCATGAAATATTTTGCTGAGAATGTTCTGTAATGCCGGCTTTCTTTTTGTAAATTCCTTTAGCTTTTGTTTATCATGAAGGATCTTGTTTTGTCGTCAAATCTGAAAGTAAGTTTTGCTGGGTATAAGATTCTTGGTTGGCATCCGTTTTCTTTCAGGGCTTGGTAAATGTTGTTCCAGGTCCTTCTACCTTTTAGGGTCTGAATTGAAAAATCTGCTGATATTCTTATTGGTTTCCCCCTGAATGTAATTTGATTCTTTTCTCTTGCGGCCTTTAAAATTCTGTCTTTATTTTGTATGTTAGGTATTTTCATAATAATGTGCCTTGGTGTGGGTCTGTTGTAATTTTGTATATTTGGAGTCCTATAAGCCTCTTGTACTTGGTTTTCCATTTCATTCTTCAGGTTTGGGAAATTTTCTGATATTATTTCATTGAATAGATTGTTCATTCCTTTGGTTTGTTTCTCTAAGCCTTCCTCAATTCCAATAATTCTTAAATTTGGCCTTTTCATGAGATCCCATAATTTTTGTAGATTCTGTTCATGATTTCTTACCATCTTCTTTGTTTGGTCAACTTTGTTTTCAAGATTTATATTTTGTCTCAATGTCTGAGGTTCTGTCTTCCAGGTGTTCTATCCTATTGGTTATGCTTTCTATGGAGTTTTTAACTTGGTTTATTGTTTCCTTCATTTCAAGGATTTCTGTTTGTTTTTTTTTCAATATCCCTAACTCTTTATTGAAATGATCTCTTGCTTCCTGTATTTGCTCCTTTAACCGTTGATTGGTGTGATCATTTAATGCCTGCATTTGCTCTTTCATCTCCTTCTTCAATACCTGCATCTGCTCTTTCATCTCCTCGTTTGCTTCCCTGATTGTTTTAATTATATACATTCTGAACTCCCTTTCTGACATTTCTTCTGCTGTGCTGTCATTGGGTTTTATTGATATAATATCTAGGTTTGTTTGGGACATTTTCTTCCCTTATTTTCTCATATTGGTCAGATGTCAGTGGGACTCTGAGATATTGCAGATTTCCTCTATTAGCTTATAGTGTCTCTGTAGATTTCCAGTGTATCACCTCCCAGCCTTCAGTAGCCTGAAGTCTTGGAGGAACTTGATAATGAAGTGCTTCCAAAGAAAGCTGCTCCTAGCCCACTACTAGTTCCAGGGCTTGGAGCTGGCTCTGTGTGGAAAGGCTCTCACTGGGCGCTCTGCATCGAGAAGCTGGCTATGAAAGGAGCCTACTGCTGTAGGGAGCAGGGCTACTTGGGGAAGTCCCTGGCTGCCCTGTCCTGGTCCCTGAAGCTGCCTGCGGGTCGGAGCTCGCTGCTGGCTCCAGGACTTGGAGCTGGTTCTGTGCAGAAAGGCTCTCACTGGGGGGCCTGCTCTGAGAAGCTGGCCGTGTGGGAGGAGCCCACCGCCAGAGGGAGCAGGGCTACCTGGGGAAGACTCTAACTGTTCTGCTCTGATAAGCTGCCCTTATCTGGGCCTGCCACCCAGGCTGCGCTTCACCCAGTGGGGGAGACTCACCCCGTGGCTCTATTTTAGTCCGAGTCTCTCAATGCCTCTCCTTCTTGAATCCTGGGTTCTGGAGGGACTGAAGATGCAGTCACCCTCTAGTCCGTCATCTTGGATCGCCCCCATTTTTTTTATCTTTGAGAGAAGAATTTTGATTCAAGCAGAATGCTTTTACTTCTCTCAGGACACAAATAGCTTCCTTTTCTGTGAAGATTTCTTTTAACCTTTGGAAAAATGCCAAAGATCCTGGATTTCTTCAGATTTCAACCACATTTTTGATACTGTGCATCAAATAGGATATGACACCTGGATAGGATGGGTTCCTAGAGGTATTTTAAAAATTAAAAAGAAAGTAAGAAAACCCCACCTATTTGTTACAAGAGCAAACCTCTTTTAGACTGGCAAGACCAGGCAGAGTCAAAATACTTTTTATTATGGTCTCTCACATTCTATTTAAAGAATACTGTTTTGCATTTGATAAAATGAAGGTGGAGGGAAGATAGGGAAGATTCAGTATTCAAAGCAAGTAGGTTGAGAAACTCAAAAGGGACAGAAGACTCTGTAAAAAGAAACTGGAGTTTTTAACCATCACAATCTGTTTGAGAAAGAAAATATTAAAATTGTGTCTAGTAAACTTTCTTAAGATCTCAGACTTAAACAGTGAAATAAGATTAAGGGGTTCAGTAACGATGACAAACAGAAATAAGTGACAGAAAGAAGAGTTTCTGGAAGGCTGAAGAACAGAATGGATTCAAACAATGGAAAAGCCTGATACTTTTTAAAAATTTAAATTGAATTTATTTTTAACTGATAAAACATAAAAGTTGTATATAACTTATGGGCTCCTGTGTGATGTTTTGACATGTATACATTGTATAACATTCTTCTAATCATGCCTATTTTCTCAAATGTTTATCATTTTTGTAGTGAAAACATTCAAAATCTTTTCTTCATTGCCTGTAGTTACCCTACTGTGACATACTGAGTCAGTACTGTGCCGTACCGAGTCACCCTACTGTGCACACTAGCACGTCTCACTTCTGTCTGTGACTTAGCATCATGGAACAGCCTCTCCCTGCCCCTTCCCCTGCTGCCACCCCCAGCCTCTGGTAACCAATACTCTACTTTCAATTTCTATGAAATCAATTGTTTTATGTTCTATATGTGAATGATATCACACATACTTAAGACTGTCACCTTTAGGTGGCACTAATTAATTTCTGACTTTCTAAGGAACATCTTCAGCTAAATCTCTCAAAGACTCCTAAAGTTTTACATGTCCTAAATAGCAATTGGTATCTTTGTCTTACTTTTAAATCCTTTTTTTAGTTGTAGATGAACACAATACCTTTATTTTATTTATTTATTTTTATGTGGCGCTGAGGATCGAACTCAGTGCCTCACATGTGCTAGGCAAGCACTCTACCACTGAGCCACAACCCCAGCCCCTCTGTCTTACTGTTGATCTGAGCCCAAGAAAAAGATTTGGTGTAGCTTATTTGAAAGATAATCCAAGAATCAGAAAAGAGGTATTTTGGAGAAGGAAACCAAAAATAGGTGAAAATCCCAGTAAAGGGGGAGATATATTTTTGAGTTGGTTACCAGAATCAGCAACTGAGGCTCAGGACTACTGGGGACATACTGGGTGTCCTGAATAAACTGCCTCAAAATTATCTCACAGGAAGATGGGAAAGTTGGAGCAATGACCCACTGATTCCTCCTCTTCCCACATCCAGGCTATACCTGTGTGCTGGCTAAGGGTACCAAGGCCTTAGGAGAAAGCTCAAAGATGGAAAAGCAACTGTAACTGCTCCCATTGAGATGAGATGACAACAATATGCATGGAACTGCTTACACCTGCAATATTGAAAGCATTTAGGTAAGAAGAGCGGGTACAGAGCACCACAGTATCTATTATAATCTTTTCTCCCTCTTTTTTACTTGTTCGAATTAGTTATAAATGACAGTAGAATGCATTTTGACACATTATACATAAATGGAGTATAACTTCTCATTCATCTGGATGTAGAGTTACACAGGTCATATAATCATATATGCACATAGGACAATATGTCCAATTCATTCTACTATCCTTCCTCCCCCCACCTCCCTCCCCTTCCTTCACTCCTATCTGTCTAGTCCAAATTACCTCTATCCCCTCCCCTTTATTGTGAATTAGCACCCACATATCAGAGAAAGCATTCGGCCTTTGGTTCTTTGGCATTGGCTTATTTTGTTTAGCATAATATTCTCCAGTTCCATACATTTACTGGCAAATGCCATAATTTTATTCTTATTTAAGGCTGAGTAATATTCCATTGGGTATATATTCCACAGTTTCTTTACCCATTTATCTGTTGAAGGGCATCTTTGTTGGTTCCATAGTTTAGCTATTGTGAATTGAGCTGCTATAAGCATTGATGTTACTGTGTCACTGTAGTATACTGATTTTAAGTCCTTTAGGTATAAACCTAGGAGGGAGATTAACTGGGTCAAATGGTGGTTCCATTCCAAGTTTTCTTAAGAATCTCCACAGTGCTTTCCACAGTGGTTGCACAAATTTGTGGTTCTACCAGCAACGTATGAATGTACCTTTTTCCCTACATCCTCACTAACATTTTTTGCTTGTATTCTTGATTACCATTCTGATAGGAGTGAGATGGAATCTCAGTGTAGTTTTGATTTGCATTTCTCTAATTGCTAGAGATGTCAAACATGTTTTCACATATTTGTTCATCAATTGTATTTCTTCTTCCATGAAGTGTCTGTTCAGTTCCTTAGCCTGTTTATTGATTGGGGTATTTGCTTTTTTGGTGATTTGTGAGATTTGTGACATTTGTGAGTTCTTTATATATCCTGGAGGTTGACAAATTGCTTCCCCTCATACATATTGACTTTTCCACTAATGCAATCACCATCTACCAAGTTGCCCCAGCCAAAATGATTTATATTTCACCTTCCATCCATCTCCATATCTAATATTGAAAAGTTTTCCTCTTTCAACCTTCTTTATGTGGCAAAAAAAAAACCACATAAAATTTGCTACCTTACCCTTTTTAAGTGTATGGTTCAGTAATATTAAGTATATTTATATTGTTTCAAAACGTATCTCCAGAACTTTTTCTTTTTGTAAAACTGAAACTTCATACTCTTTAAAGAACTCCCACTTTCCCCTCCCCTCAGTCCATGGTAACCACCATTCTAGTTCTGTGAATTTGTCTAGTTCAGATATCCTGTTTAATGAAATCCTACAGTATTTGTCTTTATGCGACAGGTTTATTGAACCTAGCATAATATCCTCAAGGTTCATTCATGTTTAAGTATGTGATATGACTTCCTTGTTATTTAAATTCAAGAATATTCCTCTCAATGTATAGACCATGTTTTGCTTATCCATTCATTCATGATGGACATTAGGATTGCTTTTATCTCTTGGCTTTGGTGAATAGTACCACTGTGAACATGAGTGTACCATATTTCTCCAGAAAGACTTTGCTTTCACGTCTTTTGAATATTTAGGCAGAATTAGAAATTTTGGATCATAAAATGCTGCACATATGGAACAGAATGGAAGTTCCTCAAAAAATTAAAATAGAACTATCCTATGACCTTTCTACCCTTGTAGTAACTCCACAGTCTCTCCTGTTTCCACTGCTGCCCCCTCATCATTCAACCTAACCTGCTTTCACTTTCCTCCCTTCTGGTTCTTTTGCCACAGTGTTAGCAGGTTGTTACGGTTTAGATATGAGATGTCCTAGCCTAGGGATGTGGCTCAGTGGATATTGTGCTTGCCTAGTTTAGGTTCAATTCCCAGAACTGGAAAGAAAAAAAAAAAGTACTATCATGAGATGTCCCCCAAATACTCATGTGTGAAGCAATTCCAGAATGTTCAGATGTGGAATGATTCCATTATGAGAGGTGTGACCTAATCAGTGGGTTAATCCACTGGTATATACCAGTTGGGTGGTAATTGTAGGCAGTAGACTGGGGGAAGAATTGCTAGTGGTGTGCCTTTGGGGTTTATATTTTGTCCCTGGTGAGTGGAGCTCTCTTTCCATATCTTAGTTGTCATGTTCTGAGCTGCTTTCCTCCACCATGACGTTATGCTATGATGTTTCACCTCACCTCGTTCCCAGAGCTATGGAGTTGGTCATCCATGGACTGAGACCACTGAATGTGGGAGCAAACTTTCCCTCTTCTAAGTTGTTTTTGTCAGGTCTTCTGGTCTCATTGACCAAAAGCTGACTAAAACACAGGGATACCAAACTACAGATCTGATTGTGTCCTTTCCCTACTTAAGATCTTCCAGCAATTTCCCAGGGTCTTCAGGATAGAGTCCAATAGTTCTTATCACAGAGATAGAATGACGAGGCCTTCATGACCTGGCCCTTGCTTATCTCTGCAGTCTCATTGCTTCATTCATAATGAACACTCTGTACTTTCCTGAACTCCAGGGCACATCCCTTCTCATTTCCTCTACTTGCTCCCTTTGCCTACACCTTTGTCAGTCCCCTTTGCCTCTTTACTCTTTCTCCTTTTTCAGGATTTCTGCTGGTTGTCTGTTTCTCCCAGAAGCATTTCCTAGTATTCCAAGATTGGGTATGTGCCACTCCACCATCTGCTACACTGTCACACTATCTGGTAATTATGTGTTTATTGTATGTTTCCCTCTTGAGAGAAGACACTCCTTGAATTGAAGTGACTCCCACTGACGTCCAGGAATTCTAAGGCAGGTGTACGGGTTTTCAGAGACTCTGTGGGTTTAAACTTATCTTGAGTGCAATGGAGCTATTTACCAAGGTTTTTCATAATACATTTGTAGCCAAGATAGAAAAAAAAAATGTCTCTGTGCTTGGCTTTACCTTGCTCATCACTTCAGCTCAGAAAATCACTTCATTAATTGCTTGGTGCCATACTGACAGTACTTCTGAGTGATCCAAAACTTGATAGAATAGTTGGCATTATTCATTGACACCTATTGGAGACCAAAGAGGCAGTAAGTTGAGGACAGTTTGTTGAACCAAACAAGATGAAGGTTATTTTAAATTTTTATTGCAAGTAATATGATTATCATTTAAATATAATTAAAGAAAATTAGGAAACCACCAAAAGGAGGGCAGAGCAAATTACCTGTGGTTCTAATACATAACCTTAACTCACAGCAAATCATTTTGTTCTGTTTTCTTTCTTTGCTATTTATTTCAACAAGTAGGCATACTTTTTTGTATAGGTGTAACTATACCATAAGTAAAATATAGTTACATTTTTATCATAACATAGTGAAGTTAACTAAATTCATAAAGGGTAATGGCAAAGTCCTGAATTTATTCTGAAAAAAAATCAATAACTTGCCCAAGTACAATATAGATAACAGAGGATCTTCTATAGCTTGGGTAGAAATATTTGAGAATATACCACAATATGTACTTATCACAATATCAATATAAACATCAATAAAGTAATATTTCTACAATATTGGATACTTTGAAAAATAAGCATAAATGTTTCAAAGAAGAATAAGATATCTTATAATAGAACTAGAGAATGACAGCCAACATGGTATAAAAGATCTGAGAGTATTATTGAATGATTGAAAGATCTGAACAAGCTTAGCACAGAAAATAGAGGAATCAATGGGTTATTCCTGTTTTAAGAGTTAAAACTTTTTGATAACATTTGTTTGGATATATTCCCAATTTCATTTTCAACCCAAATATAAACTTGTGTACTTCAAAAGTGACAGAGACCTTATTGCCATAAAGCTATTAAAGTTGAATAACTATTGACAATATCCTTTATGATTTATATTTGAAACAAATAAATAAAGGGTCCCTGAGGTATAAATTTGTCACCATGACTGGGAAAATAAGCATATAATTTTCTTTTTAAAAATTTTTTTAAATGTTTAACCTTTTTATTATAGACATTTTAAACACATTTCAAAGTAGAATAGTATGATGGACACTTATGGTTTTTTCTGGGGAGGGGTACCACGAATTGAACTCAGGGGTACCTGACCTCTGAGCCACATCCCCAACCCTATTTTGTATTTTATTTAGAGACAGGGTCTCACTTAGTGCCTCACTTTTGCAGAGGCTGGCTTTGAACTTGACATCATCCAGCATTACAGGCATGCACCCCTGTGCCCAATAGCACGCTTATAATTTTCAAACAAAAGCAATCCTTAAGGCAACTATAATGTGACAGTCATAAAACATCATAGATTAAGCTTGTACTTAAAACACATGTCATGTTTTGGGTTTTCAATAATTTCACTTTAAAAGAAATGAAAGCATCCAAACCAAATGGTGCATATTTTTAAAATATAATTAATGTTAACAATCTGAAATATGTTTAATCTTTTTTTCATGCCTTTTCTATTCTTTTACAAACCTCTACCATAAACAAATATTTGAGTCATTTTCTTTAGGTTTAAGAAATAATATCAAATAACACCCAAGTTGTGCTTTCTTACATAAAAATATACTAAGGGTAGCACTCTTTAACTAGGTTAATATGGATTAATTACTTTTCTTAAATATTTTCTTTATGCTACATAGAATGATATACAACAAATGCATATTCTTTCATAGTTATTCAAGTTCTTTTAATTTTGTTTACTGTTTAATTTTGGTACATTAATAAATGTTCAAACATACCAATGATTTTGTTTTTGTGACATAAGTTCCTCAAACTGAGATAGCTGAGTCAAAGGTCATGTGTATTTTGTTTTTCAATGTGAGTTACCAAATTACTTTTCAAAAAGCTTTGCAGTACTATATAACTCTTCCAGCAATGCATGAAACTCTCAATTCTTCTGAAGTACATGGTGATTCCAAAGTCTACACTTTTGTAAAGGGTTTTCAACTACTTAAATAGAGATTTGCAAAAGAAATGAGTCTCCTTTGTCATACAAAACATGGAATTAATATGAATGAAAGTAGTCTTTCTAGCAATTACAGCTACTCATAAGTGGAGCACACTGCCTTAGGAAGAGGTCAGTTTACTGTTTCTGGAAGTTATGCTTTGGAAATAACTTTCCTTCTAGGGATGTAGCTCAGTGGTAGAGCATATATGAAGTCCTGGGTTCAATCTCCAGCACTCAAAAAAAAAAAAAAAAAAAAAACAAAAAAAAAAAAAAACAAGAGGTAGAAACAACGTTTTTAAAAATTATTGCTATATAACACATTCATAAGTTTTGATTTCCATTAATCTTTGGTTCTCTATTATGCTATAGGGGGTCCAATTTTAAAACAATCTTATTTTAGTTTCTATTGATATAGATAAGAATTTATATTGATTTCAAATTTAGTCTCTAATTTTTCCTCTTTCTCTCTCCCTTCCTCTCTTTCCAGTATCCCTTTGGCATGTTGGAAAAAAGCAATATTATGGGACATACCATTCATCCAGGAGTGTATGGTTTCCTTACCAATAACCTAATTAGTTATATTTTATGGATAATTTACTAATTTATTATTCACTTTAAAATCTCAATTTTTTTCAGACCTGCTAGTAAATAGAACAGGACTTTTTGTTTTACACTTATTTTTATGATCATTGCTAATGTCCGTGATGCTGGAACAAAATTTTTATCCAGCACATACCCCTCTTTTTCTTCCTCATAACTAAATTTTAATAGGAGAATCAAAGAAGGAAACTTTAAAAATAGACTTACTAGAGTCATTTTAATTAAGGTTTAGAGTTTATTCTGGTAGGGGTTATTTCTTAGAAAGTCAGGAAAAGGAAGTATTCTTAGAAGAGTAAACACCACAGATCCCAGAATTTGGTGGTTAAATGTCTTGGCAACAATGAGAGCAACACACCATCTCAAGGACAGATGACTTGATATTTCCCAGATGTCACTGTTTAGTTGTGTCACTGTCCAGCAGCAGCCACTGATTAGGAAAAAAAAGTCCTTCCTTCTCCTGAAGGAGCATGGCCAGCACTGAAGGCAGTGGGGGAGATGTTGGCAAGGTACCGGAACAGGTGGCAGCAGCAGGTGTGATAGGCTAGAGATGACAAGGGCACTGAGTGTGCTGTTGGCAAGCTGTCGGAACCAGAGTTCAGGAACTACTGATCGCAGAGAAATTATAGAGCTGGTGGGACAGGGACAGAAGAGCAGGGCAGAACAGACTGTCATAGCAGGATGACAGGTCCCCCCTGAGCAAGCACAAACAGGGAACGTGATGAGAGTGGAAGTGGTGGCCTGCAGCCCCAAAGTGGCTTGGGAGGATCACACCATGATGACAGGGAAGCCTGTGGAACTCCAGCAGACCTGAGAGTTGCCCAGAGCTTACGTGCCAGAAGGCAGTTGATAGGCGACAGCCACCATGGGGAGGAGAAAACAGAGAGAAATGAACCTTAGTGATATTTATTTTTCATTTATTGTGGATGCTTTCCTTTATTTTTTTTTAACTTAAGAACAACAACCTGAGATGAACATTCAAACATCCTCATATAATCTAAAAACCCAGAGTTCTTAGGCTGTGAATCAGAGAATACACATCTTGTTAAAGTATGATTTTAGCAGCTCTATAGTCATGTGAAGACCATATACCAAGATGGCTAATTACAGATGATAGTAAAATTCTTCTCTCATATGATTCAATTGAGTAAATATTTACTGATGCCAGATTGCTGCATAAAAGTTCTAAAAGAGAGTGAATCACTGAGGACTGCTGTATGCTCGATTTTGATACTGCCTTGACACTACAGTGTGAAGACATTTTAATTCGATGTGATAGCATTCCATCAATATTTTATCATGTTTGCCTTGACAAATTGTCTTGTACAGAAGGTATTCCTCTAGGAGGATAGTATTCCAAAAATGTCAATGCTGCTCAGGGGAGAGTTGACTTGCAAAGCAGAGTTTGATTTCAATATATTACAGTATGTATTCTATGATATATATTATATTTTCTGATACACTAAATGATAATTTCAAAGATGATGGTTTAAAATGTAAATGTGTGGTTATGGCAAAGTTAATTTATTCATTTAAAAAATATTTACTTGTAGTATTTGCTTTGCACCAGGTGCTATTCTGGGTTCTAGTAATATGATAATAAACGACAATGAAAGAACCATGACCTTTATGTAACTTTCATTCCAATGAAAGGAGGCAAATGATAAACACTAAAAAATAAAATATTATACATAGTAAATAGAATAGAGATATCAGACTGGAGGACAGCAAGTTACTACTTGATAGGGGGTGATCAAAGGAGGACTTTTTGATAAGTTGCCATTGGATAGAGACATGAAAATTGGGAAGGCAAGTCATGCAGAACATTCTGGGGGAAAATGCTTGGTGCAATCTAGGAAGAACAAGGAGGCCAATGTGACTGAATAGAGTGAGAGAGAATGTGCAGAGAAGAGGTCAAATTAAGGGAGATGCCTATAATGGGTGACCTTATTGATGATGTAAAGATTGCAGATTTTATTCTGAGAGATAAGGGAAATCACTGAAGGAGTTGGAGCAAACTTATGTGGTCTGATTTGATTTTCAAAAGGATCACTCTGGGGTAAAGAATAGACCTAAACTGTGCGGGAAATAGGTGTCCAAGCTGGAAGTTCTGAAGTGATGTGGTTTGGGCTATTGTATTTGCATTAGAGGGAAGTGAAGTTGTTGGGTGCTGGATACATTTTGATACAAATCACAAGAAATAGTTGATGGATAGAATGGGTACAAGGGAAGCAGGAGGAGCTAGAAATGACACCCAGTTTTTTGAACTTAGGAACTGATAGTACGGATAGCCCACTAATCTAAATAGGAAAGACTGCTGGAAGAGTGAGTGGGTCTGGGGGAGAAAATGGGCAGTTCTATTTTGTGTCTGTTAGCTAACCATGTGAAAAATGTTGAATAGGTTTTATTACAAAAAGTCTGGAGTTAGGAAGAAATTGGTCTTAGAGATAAAAATTCAGAAATTCATCAGCATATAAATGAAATTTAAAGCCATGAGACTAGAAGAGGTCACTCAGGTAAACTAGTGTAAATTGAAAAGAGATCTAAAGACTTCAAATTTAAGCTGTGAATAAAATGAAAGCAAATGGGACTGAAAATTGCCAGCCAGTGAGATAGAAGAAAAACCAAGAGAGAGGTAGCCAGAAATCAAGGGAAATAATTATTTCAAGATGCAAAAAGTGATCAATCATATGAGATGCTGATAGTTAAATCAGATGGGAAATAAGAATTGGCCATTAAATTTGACACATGACACACTACTGTTGTGAATGGTGAGAAAGAGTTTGATTGCAAAGGGCTCAAGAGAGAGTGAGAGAAGATTTGGAGGTATCGAGTAGAAAACTCACCCTCATTCATGAATGTTGTTGTTTAAGGGGATCTGGGAAATGGGAAGGTGGTGGAGATGAGTACAAGTGTTTTTTTAAAATCAGAGATATTAGCAGTATGCCTGTATCAAAGTAGGAATGATAAGGTAAGGAGAAAAACTTGATGTGGAATAGATGGGGAGAGGTGATAGAAGCGGGGTTCAGAGTACCAGTGTGGGGCAGGGCTTCTCAACCTCAGTACTATTGGCATCAATTCTTCATTATGGAGACTCTCCCACATATTGTAGGACGTTTAGCAACATCCCTGACTTCTACCCATCACGAACCAGAAGCACCTGCTCCTGCATGTTTGAGTTGTGACAACAAAAATAGTCTCTAGACTTTGTCAAAATCACTCCTGGTTGAGAACCATTTGAGTAAGACCTGTTCTTAGATAAGTGGACAAACATTTCATCTTCTAGTTCAAGAAGAAAGACAAAGGAAAGATTATACATACAGGCAATCTTGAAGATGGGCTGCTGGGATTATTATAAGGAATTACTTCCCATTGATTCTGTTGCATCCAAGAGTGGGCAAAGGAAAGAATGCATTAGAGATTGGAGCAGAGAGGACAGCAGCATCCGGGTGAGTGGGAGGTGAGCAGTCTAGGGTAATATAGTTAGGTTGCCAGAGAGCACTAAAGGTACTGGTAATGTATTTAAAGTAAAACCAATTGGAGTGGTTAAGGCTTTAAGACTATGGTTGTGGGTGGAAGAGAAGTTCATCAGAGGAAAGGAGATAAAGAAACTGAGAGGCAAGGTTATTGAAGTATGTATAATATGGATGTGAAAGTAATTAATAAGAGAAGGGACAGAAATAACATGGAGGGGTGAACCAGAAGATAATACCTTCAAGAGATCTGGAGATCTGGGCATCTGTAGATGTCTTCAACAAGGAAGGTAGCAAGAGGTATGATCTGATCATGAGTAGCAAAGTTGGGGGTGTTAGGAAGAAGTGAGGGGCAATGGTCTGGAAGAACACTTACCCTAGTTCTGGCCCAAAGAGCACAAGGAGCATGAGAGTAACAGCTGTGACTTGAGAGAGCTATAAAGGAAGCAAGGTCTTCAGAGGAGAGTGAAGATTGAGTTAGTACAGGAAGATGAAAGGACCATTTTAAAGTGCAATTGAAGACATAATGGAATTTCCTCCTGGTACAATGTGAGCTCCAGATGGCACTGAAGGGAATATTTAAAAAGAAGGGGAATAGAAGGCGAGATAAAGAAGTGCACAGAGTTGTACAGAGATGAGAGTTTTCCTCTAATGATGCAGTAAGCTGGAATGTGGGGTACAATGGGATAAGTCTAAATGTTCTCTTGGAAAGTGTCTTTAAAATATTCTGTATTGAGTACATTTTATATGGCATTGGCACACACTTTTACCAAGTTGATGCTTAACCTAACCATGTGTGATATATCCTGTGTAAAGATTTACTTTCTTTTTCTCATCTGAACTGTTCTTTTTAAAATGTTGTGACTTACTTTTTTGATTTTGCAACCCACTAATAGAACATATTTAGCAGGTTAAAATATACTGTATTAGATTGTGTGGAGTTGAGATTGTGAATGGTCTTGAAGAGTAGCTTTTTCTCAAACACTGTTCAGTGGTAAGGTTCTAAGTACAGCCCTCTCATAATGGATATGAATTTGTAAGTTCACAAGTGCAAGAAAAGTAATTTTTGAAATTTTTATGTAATCATTGAATTTATTTCCCTTAGTTATTAACATATCAGCTTGGCAAAATATTAACATTTTTATTGGTCTTTCCGTTTTATTGGGCTCACCATATTTAGAGCAAGGTTGGGGTAAGCTAGGAGACCTTGGTTATTAGCTCTTCATTAACATAACCTACCACTGGAATGACCATTGCTTCCCTTTGAGATTATTAAACTATGTGTGTTTTGCTTCTGCAGTACGAATTCACTAGACATTTTTCTCTAAGTTCTTCATTCCTAATAATACTATGGGAGCCTCACAGCTCTGAAATGTCTCTCTTACCATATATCTGTCTGCAGATTGACCTTTCCTTCAAAATTCAAGGTTATCTATTCATTTTGTGGTTGGGAGAGACCTACTTCTGCCCTGAGTCTCTAGACACCCTGTTTTCACCTGTGTTGTCAACTTTCTACCACTGTGACCAAATATATTAGAAAAACAACTCAAAGGACAAAAGATACACTTGGGCTCAGTTTCAGAGGTTCCAAACCTTGGTTGGCTGTCTCTAAGACAGAAACACTATGGTGGAAGGGTGTAGCAGATGAAAGCTGCTCCTCATGATAGACAAGAAGCAGGGAGAAAGAGAGAGAGGACTAGAAGAAGGAACCATAGCAAGGTATGTCCTGCCAGGGAGTACATCCAATGACCTACTTCCTCAGACTAGCCCCAATTTCTTCAATTTTCACCACCTCCATAAAATGCTATCAAATTGTGAATACATCAATAGATTAATCCACTGATGAGGTCAGAGTCCTCATGATCCTATCACCTTTCCTAAGTCCCCACCTTTGAACACTGCTGCTGTTATGATTTAGATGTGAAGTGTTCCCCAAAAGCTTATGTATGAGACAATGCAAGAAGGTTTCGAGGTGAAAAGATTGGGTTATGAGAGTCTTAACCAAATCAGTGAATTAATTCCCTGATAGTGATTAACTGGGTGGTAAATGTAGACAGGTAGAGTGTGGCTGGAGGAGGCAGGTCCCTGGGGTATGCCTTGGGATTTGTCTGCTTCACGGTACCTCATTCCCAGATGCTTTCCCTCTGTCACACTCTTCTGCTGAGATGTTCTGCCTCACCTTCCATGCTTGAGGAACGGAGCAGACTGGATATGGACTGAGACCTCTGAATCTGTGAACCCCCAAATAAGCTTTTCCTCCTCTAAAATTTTTCTTGTCAGATCTCAGTTGCAGCAGTGAAAAAGGATGATGAAAATAGCTGCGTTGGGAACCAAGCCTTCAACACACAAGCCATTAGGGGAGAGATTCCAGACCCAAACCATAGCAATACCTGAAAATTCCCCTTATTCTTTTATCTTCATTCAAATCCTCTAAGTTCTCCTAACTGTTTGCATATTGTATTGTATGCATTTTGTCTTCTAGCTCAGTGAAGTATGATCAGCCACCTGCTTGACTGGAGATCAGAGAAAAAGGCAATACAAAGATAAAATAATTTAAATTAATAGCTCAAACTATTATTCAGTCATATTAGAAAGTTATTTATGACTATTAATAGTAAAAATACTTCTACCAGAACTCAAATTTTTAAAATTGGAAACATACATTTCTCCTTCATCTTTCTAATATATGACTTTCTTCAAGCTTGCTCCCAATATCCAACTGGGAAGGAAAGGATGCAAAGATTTGACAGAAAACATAAAGAGAAAGAAGGAAGTAATGCTTGGTTTCTGATAGGATTCAGCAGCAGGTTTAGCTTTGTAAACTAGGCTACTGTCCTGATGAACCAGGGTTTCTTGTCCTCAGCACTTTTGAAACTTGGGAAGGAGTGATTTTTGTCATAGGGAACTGTCCTGTGTACTGCAGGATGTTTGTTTGGCAGCATTTCTGGCATCTTCCTGGTAGCACATCACCCCACATTATGACTGTCAAAAATTTATCCTGATTCTGTAAAGTGTCTCCTGGGGAACAATATCATCCCTAGTTGAGGACCCCTGTTGCTGAAAATTTAATAAATTTCTTTAAGTTCTATTTAACATATCCAGACAGTTCTGAAGGACAGAGAAAATACCCCTTTCACCTAATGTAACTGAACCATAGAATAAGGATATCATCTGAATAGAGAAGAAAATGTGTAACTGGCAGAAGACTTCCACCTGATCTTGCTATGTTACCTACTTTAAGTAGCTGGGATTATAGGTGCTACCTGGCTCCTTACTTTCTTTATAGCAGTAAAAAATATTCTGCCTTTGGTTCTATAGCCATCCTTTGGAAATAATTGTAAGTATTTGTTTACTTGCTATGTCATTTAATAGCACATCAGCTACTTGAAAACCACCATCATACACCTCCAATTTTTCCTGGTTTTGAGTTAATAATTTCTGGTGCCAGGTTTATGGATGTTTTTGTGAATCATTTTCATGGGAGCCCTAGAGAATTAAGTGTGTTTTCTTCTATGTGTGAATTAAATCAAGAATATATACCCTCACATATTCTTTAATATTCAGTAAATATGCTTCTTAAGACATTGACAATATCCACAAGTAATGGACAGAGGAGAATAAAAATTCTATTTCTTTTATGAGTTCAGAATATCCTTAAAAAATATTGTTTTCACAAGAAAAGCAGAGCACTCCCTTCTAGTGTGGATTTTGACAGTGGCAAGTTAGGATTCACCATAATGATGCTTATTATACAAGAAGTTTGGGTCCTGGAACTGCTTGGAAATAAGGTTGCCAGTCTTCATCCTAGGCTGCTGTAGTAAATGTCAGCATGACCCTTATCTTGTGATTTCAATGTCTTATGTTTCTTCTTAACAATAATTGTATCTTTGTATCCCTAAAGCTGTAACATGGGGACCATCATGTAAAGTACAAGTGAAAGTAAGTACTGACTGATTGTAAGAATTCCAGTTGTAGTTACAAGAATTATGAAAGGAAGAATGAATAGAGAGTTTATACTAGAAGAGGAGTTAGCAGTCAGAGAGGAAGGTGGAGTGTTGCAGAGGTAGAAAAGAGGTGACTTAGGGATTGGGCAGGAGACTGAGGGAGAACAGCAGCAGAACAGCCATAAAATATGGAGGTGAACATGCATTCTCGCTGCCATAAAATATGGAGGTGAACATGCATTCTCGCTCCCCCTTCTGGAATCTCATGACTTCCTAGCAGCTATACCAACTGGAAGGATGGAGCAAGGAGGAGTGGTTATGGAAGGACCTAAGAGTAGAGAAACTAAACACCTGAGAGGAAAAGGAAGGAAAGTGAAACCACAGAGAGAGGAAGTATGAGTATGAAAAAGTATCCCAAGTATTGATGTGTCCATGGAAGCATGGAAAGTTAACAGAGGAAAAGAACCTGAATTCAAAATAGAAATAGTTCATCAGAATAACATTTAAAGAAGGCAGCAAGGAGTAAGATCTTTGTTGAAACTTACTTAGGAATAGATAGGTTAAAGAATCTGTCAAATTACTTTAAATATAATTATAAACTGACATTTATACATTATGTTTTATATCATATAACTGTAAATATTATGCATCACATAAATGTAATTTCTAAGAAGTTTAAAACAGGTGATAAAGTAAAGATAGGACCATGTTTAGGATTCTATCATGTTGCTACATAAATGAGAAATGTTAATTTGTTAAAGTTGAGAAGTTCTCTAAATTCTTTTTGAATATTGTCATGATATGAAAGAATATTTTACAACATTCCAACATAATTAATATAAATTTTTGAAGAGAATAATATATGAAATATTTTCAAGGAAATGGGTGGTTTGAGTTTAGTTTTAGGATATTTTTGTACCCGTGTTTGTAACAGTAAAATGCTAAATTCTGCTTAACTCAGAGGGCATAATGAAAGGGCAAGGCCTAATTTACTCCACCTCCTCTTTTACTGTTTTCTATTTAACTGAGGAAATAACACAGGGAAAAGTAAACATGTATTGAGGAAGGAATCATTTGTTTTAAAGTCATTCAATTGTGATTATAGATTGTGACTGACTGAAGTAGGCTACCAACCCAACTGGCTATAATGAACCTAAAATAACTATTTTATTTGTTACCCACAAAAACCTGATATTTCTTTAATTGGAGGTTCTGTGGAAAGTTAATGTGTAATTTCAAAGAAGTTCTTATAAAACTTTAAACCTTAGTATGACAGAAATAAAAGTGTTAATATGCTATTTAGACCTTATTTATTAATTTATTTTTTAGAGGAGGAAAAGTTTATTTTGAGGCTCACAGTTTCAGAGGTCTTAGTCCTCTGAAATGGGTGACTCCATTCCTGTGGGCCTCCAGTGAAGCACAATGTCATGGCCAAAGGATATGGCAGAGGAAAGCAGCTGGGAACATGGCACCAGAAAGCAGAGAGGGAGAAGGAGAGAAGGGAGGGGAGGGAGAGGAGGGAAAGGGAGAGGGAACAAATTATAAACCCCAAAGGCACACCCTAAGGGACCTACCTCCTCCAGCCCATCCTACCTGCTTATAACTAACCACCGAGTTAATTCCTATCAGGGGATTAATGCACGATTAGGTAAGGTTACCATAATCCAATCATTTCATCTCTAAACCTTCTTGCATTGTCTCACAAATGAGCTTTTGGGGGAATACCTAATCAAAACCATAACACTGCATTAATGCTCGTCCTAGGAGGAGCAACTGCATGTCCAAAGAAGTGCAGCTCCCTGGGGGAATATGGTTGCACCTGAAAAAGTTCATAAATAGCATAGAAATCTAACTTTTCCATTTCCATCTCTATTTCATTGAGTGAGGGAGTGGGTATGGTGATGTGCAGCCAGGTGACTGTATCATCATTCGAATCCTCTTCCTCACTGGTTATGTTTATTGCTCTCTTCTATGCCAGGCACTAAGTTCTAGATATCATCCATTTGTCTACCTGAAACCTCATTTAATTCTTCCAACTGATCCCAGAGCAGTGATTTTCAAGTGGTGATTTTCAAATTTGTCCTCATTATAAATGAGTGGAAAGGTATTTTCAAGTTTTCAGAAGAAAAGTATTAATGCTTTTAAATACAGGGTATTGCCCTTCCCTGTCTGCCCATCTATCTCTTAGGATGTTATTCAGTATTTGACTGCTGTGTTGGCTTCATAGGTTATAAGGAAGATGATGTAATTTGGGGGAAATCTGTTAGGTTCTTTGAGTTCACAGGAGCTTGGTCACATGATAACCTGATTGTGTACAGATGGTCCCCGACTTAACAACAGTTGGATTTAGGGTTTTTCAACTTTATGATGATATGAAAGTATACCCACACAACCACTCTGTTTTTCACTTTTGGTACAGTATTCAATAAACTACATAACATATTCAACACTTTGTTATGAAGGAGGCTTTGAGTTAATTTCCTCTTACCATAGGCTAACATCAGTGTTCTGAGCACATTTAAGGTACATTAGGCTAAACGATGACTTTCTGTAGGTTAGATGTATTAAATGCATTTTGGACTTGTATTTTCAATTTTTTTTCCTTTATTTGTTCTAATTAGTTGTACATGACAGTAGAACGCACTTATACATTTTGATAGATCATACATAAATGGAATGTAATTTCTCATTTTTTCTGATTGTACATATTGTACAATAAGGAGGTTGGGCTGGGGAAGAACAGAGTTACTTTTATTTATTAATTTTATGACTGAAAAAACATTTGTGGGTCATTGCTAAGGCTACCATGAAGATAAAATGAGAAACCATACGTGAAATGTTTTGGTAACTGTAAAACATTAAGGATAAACTCCATTATTACTGATATTTTCCTGAAATCAGAATTACCATAAATGTGCATTACTGATAATTCAAGTAAACAATAATTTTAAGTGATAAAATACATCTAAAGAAAAACAATTCAGTTCTTGCATATTTAGAGAGGAAAGAAGTTTAGAGGACACTACAAATATTTAAAGAGAAAACCAAGAATGTTGACCAAATTTACAAGAGACAATGTATTTATTGCAATTGCTCTTCCACCATTGAAATTTGTTAGATTTACTCATAAGAAAAAATTTGTGTAGGTAAAAACCTGTATTTGTAAGACATATTTCAGGAAAAACATTAAAAGTAGACAAACAAGAGTGTTGTTATAATATGCAATATTGATAAATTATTTTGAAAAGATGGACAAGTTTAGTAATAAGACAGAGGCTTCAGAAAATTTATGACTGGTAATAATGACACTAAAGATAAAAATAAAACAACGTAAAAGCAGAAACTCGGTAAAAGATGAATGTAAGATGTGAAGAAAGAGTTTCTTTGGATAAAAGTTACTTAAAGAAAAGAGGGAAGAAGGGAAGAGATGACACAAAGCCAGATAGCTTTGTCACATGGCATAAGAAGCCAGGTATCTGCCTGATTGATTTCAGGAACATTTGAAGTAGGGTTTCATAGACATGTAACCTGTGAGGTTCATAGGGTCCTAGGTTTGGAAAGACCCATGTTTGGTTTAATGTTCTGATGTTGCTATCTTGAAATTCTCAATAATTTTATCATTGAATCATGTTTTGGAAATGAATTCTAGTGGGACAATGGAGCATATGTGTGAGCAAAGAAGATACGTGCAATGTAAGCATCTTCCACTGTTCCTTGCTGTCCCTTCATAGGTAGTATTTGTGATGCCCCAGGAGCTTAGAATTTTATCGGGCACACAGGTATAGGAATTCAAAGAGACTCAAAGTCAGACAAGGTTAGTTTCTTACTTCTGAAACTGAGTAAATGGAGTGGGGGATTCCTGACTTCCTGGCAGACCTGGGAGGACATGCTTTTCATTGGAACCAGAAGTTGCTTTGAATGCAGAAAGAGGGCAATGGTATTGGGCTGCTTTCCTGTGTCTGCCAATCACTTAAGCTGAAAATGGAAGAATATGGAAAGACGGAACAACACACAATTCCTTTCCCTTTCTTTCTTTACTTATTAGTAAGCAAAAAGAAGACCATATTGAAAAATGTGTGTCTCAATAAAGGAATAAAAAATGCCTGAGTTAATTGCATGCAGATTTCCACTGTTCTGGTAAGGACAAAATATGTGCCAAGTACAAAAGAAAATTGTGCTGTTTCAATGATTTTGCATACTAGTTAAATGTTCTTACATTTACAGCTAAAACTAACATTGTATGATGGGAAGGTAAACAGTAAAATGCATACTAATAATTTAAAACTAATTTTTCTTTAGTTAGAATGGCATTAAATAGTTAATGTAAAAGCAGCATGATACATTGAGAGGAAGAAGCAGGAAAAAAAGAAAAACCTTAATTTGAGTACCTTTAGTAGCATTCATTCTGCTTTTTGAACTAGTGGGCCCAAAATTCCATTTGCACTAGACACTGTAAATTATGTAGCCAGATCTGTTCAAGATTTCTGTACCACCTCCCAACTGGAACCCAAATCCCCTTCCACATATTTACTGGGGCCTCAAGTTCTGTTAACATAACAATACAGCTGGTCATTTGACAATTAAAAATAAAAAAGAAAACAATGGACTTGACTTTATCAAGACAGTTGAGTTACCACGTGCATTGGGGGAAATTTTTTCGGTTTTCTGACTCTTAAATTTTTTCACTGTAAAATAACTAGGTCATCTATCAATAGATAGATTATCTATCTGTAGTTAGATATTCCTTCAAGTTCAAAAGAAAGTGTAATTAAATCCACACTGAGCATATATAAATGTCTAAATAACAGAACTACACAGATTTTTTATAATATTGCAGAAAAAGTCAATGATATCTGAAAGGGGAAGGAATCGGGGATGGAAAAGATGAACTGCTTCCTTTTCTCCAGAACCAGTTCTATGAATAAAACCCTCAAGCAGAAGTTTAAGGAAGAGGTAAAGGAGGAATAAAAAACCCTATTTATGGTATAAAACATTCCTGCTAAGTGCTAAGTACTTTTCATTTTAGTCCTTTAACATCCCACAACAAGCCCATGGAGTATGTACTTGTCATTTTTAAGATGAGGAAATAGAAGCTTGGAGGTTGAAAGAATTCTCTGAAGCCATGTTGTTAGTAAAATGGTAGGATTTTAAATATAGTTTTGGGTGCCAATGCAGACAATACCCTTGTCACTATACGGCCACTGCCACCGCCACCCCCAGCCCAAAAGTGATTTTTTTGAGTGAACTGAATGAACTCATAAGAAAAAAAGTCCAAAAGTTGTAAGAGAGAAAAGGAAACTCACATGCACCTTCTGTTTTTAGTATATTTCAGTGATAAATTGTGAGTCAAAAGACTAGGACACATTTTACTGCATACTTAATGATGCAATTATATAATTTTAAAGTTTTGAATGACAATTGAAATGGAAATATATAAAAATCAAAGTCAAAAAATGTAAAATCTTTATTTTTTGGACATATTATAATATTCACTTTGGATCCCCAGCACCACATTGAAAAATGAAAAAAGCTAAATAAGCAATATTCATTTTGGGGGCATATTCATGTTATCTTAGAAAATGTTTTCAACTTTGAGTTTATTAAAATAATGGGTATAATCATTTTAAACACAATAAATGATATTAGAATAGCATGGTCATGTGATAACTTTTCTAAAATTAAAGAAGTTATTTAATCCTGCATTTCTTTTATGTTCCTAAAATCTGCACTTTCTAAACCAGCCCAAATTTATTATGTGAATTTTCCAGACTGATTTCCTTAGCATGCTGGGAATTGGATTTCCTTCTAGTTTTTCAATCTTTTTCTCAGGCAAAAAATATAACTGAAAAGCGTTAAACTTTCATTTTTAAGATATCCATAATTTCTTCATGAAAAATTAAGACAGAGAGAACTGCTTGCCTAAATCCTCAAATCAAATCAGGAACAAACATCTAAGTTTTATACTTCTTGTATTACACACTCTGATAAAAATTTCTGCTTGCTCATTCCCACCCCAGCTATATATCCTGTGGCCCAATCCTGACCAGATGACATTCAGAATATTCAGGTGTGCCAAATTAGCAAGGATGATTAAGTGATGTTGCACATACATATCCTTTGACTCACTCATTCCTCGTGTCCACAGCAACACAACTGGAAATACTGGCAACATAATAGTTATTTATGGCTAAGTCAAACAACCTTAGTTTACTCCTGCTTTATGATAGCTAACTGTTTAAAGTTATGAAAGGCAAATATTTTTTAGTTCTTCACTCATAATACTTATCAGTACTACTTAAACAGACCTACTAGCTCAGTTGTTTAGAAATTTGAATGAGATGCTATGTGAGGAAGAAATTTGAAATCTAAAAGAACCATTTCAATAAAAAATAATAACATGGAAAATCAACAAAATTACAAAACTTACAGTTACATTTGAAATTATGAGACTTCTAGAGACTACGAAGTTTCTAATGGTTTACAGGAATGAAGTGAAATTTGGTATTTCTGACAGTTTTCAGAAAAATAAATCTGGGGGGTAAACATTCCATTTTATTATTTCTTTGTGGTCATCAAATAGTCTCTATTACTCTATGTTCTTTCTCTGAATATTAAGCTAAAATCTTCTAATCTAGAAATACCTTTATTTTAAGAAACCTGTTGACCCTAAGTTAGCATCTCTGTTGCACTCTCTTCCGTCTTCTGAATACACCCATCTCCTCTTCCCTGGTTCCTATTTACACTTCTCCTTGCCACTTTTCTCTCAAAACACAGCAATGACCTCCTAATTGTCAAATTTAAGTATTTTTTTACCCAGTCATGGTATTACCAGGTTATAGTAGCTATCCAGTCCTCCTGGAAATGTTCCCCAGCCTTCTTTTCCAAGACATTCTCTCATGGTACTCTTAGTAAAACACTTTGCATCATATAGGGTTTGTATTTTGACTTACCTGCTTCTTCCCACTCCCAAGTGCAAATGTTCCTTAAAGCTTTATCTCAGCCTTCTTCACTAACCATGGTATAATATGGTGAGAAAAATTGATTTCTTTATAATAGCAAATCTCCCTATGTATTAGCCTGGTATATTTCTTCATTTATTTTTCTCTTACATTTCTAAAGACATTTTTAAAAACCATTGAGTCGTATACTCTTTTTCAAAAATTTTATAATAGTAGATGGACACAATACCTTTATTTTATTTATATTTTTAATGTGGTACTGAGGATCAAACCCAGTCCCTTACACATGCTAGACAAGCACCCTATTACTGAGCCATAACCCCAACCTCTCTCAATACATTTTTATAATTTTTTCTCTTAAAGTTCTTGCATAATTGTTTATTCCTAGATATATGATATTCTTTGATGTTTTGGTAAAAATGTGCTTTTGTTCATTACATTTTCTGACTCTTGCCTACAGTATGCAGTATATAAGAGTGCAACTGACTTTCTATATATTACTCTGAAATCTAACCATTTTGCTAAACTCTCCTGTTAGTTCTTGTCAATAATTTGTGGACCTTTGGAATTTTTATACAAGTGTGTACGGTTCAGTAAAAAACCAAGAATAGTCAAGATGCTCTGAAAAGTGAGGAGGAGGAAATTGCTATATTAGATAATAAGATTTATTATTAAGTTATAGTATTTAAGACTGTGTAGAACAAGCCCAGACATAGATAAATGAATCACTGAAACAGGATGGTCATGCATATACAGTTTATACACAATCCAGTTTTATGCTTATTACGAACACACCACTGAAACTTCTTTTAAGATCACTACTGATGTCAGGTTGCTAAATATAACACGCAATTCTCAGTTCTGATCTTTCTCACCTTTTCTGCAACACTTAACACAATTAGTCACCACCTCCAAGGGGAAGCACTTTCCTTATCTGGCCTCTAGGATACCACATTGCTCTGCTAGGAAGCACTCCTGCTGGGATCTCTTTTCTGGTTCCAACTCCTTTCACCAACCTCTTATTTTTGGAGTGAGTCTGGGGGGTGGGAGCTCAGTCACTGGTCTTCCTCTCTCCTCTAATTATATTCCCTTTATTGATGAGCTCAAAAATTCTCGTGGTCCTAAATACTACGTATATGCCTAGAAATCTGATCCAGTTTCCTTCATCCAATTATACATTCACACTTAAGTTTTTAATAGAATTGCAAACTCACTATGTCCAGATTTAGTTCCGACTTCACTTCCTAGACCTGCATGCCCTGCAGCCTTTCCTGTCTCACTTTATGGCTCAAGCCCTCCAGCTAAATAAACCAAACATCTTGGAGGTATCTTTTTATTACACTTCTTTTCACTCACGCTCCACATCCAGTTCTGATGCTTCTGCCTTCAAAACATATTCATACCTAGTGGCCAAAAAGTAATCTCTAAATACCACTATTAGAAGAACTTGTGATTCTTAGAGATATGTCTGATCTCAGGTCTGGAGCAGAAACTCTGCTCTTGTTAAAGCTGAGTGTAAGGCAGCTATCAAAGACTCAGGAGCCCACTTGAAGAAGTATCATTGGTCAAATTTATAGCAATGTCTCATCAATAAGAAATTATCAAACACGATGTTTTATCTATCAAATATGCTTATATTCTCAATTCATTATGATTTGTCAAAAGATAAAGCAAGAGTGTACACACACACTCACTAACATAGCTTGACATCTTTAAAGGTTGCTAAAACAACTCATTTTTTTGAAAATTGATAAAAAACAAGAAGGTGGGGTCAAGTTTACTTTCCTTGTACCATTGTGTGATCAAATATGAAAACTTCCTTTTTGTATCAATTTTTTGTACACTCTTATAACCACTTGCTTGCTCTACTGCTTCTCTGGCCAATACTTAGGATTGCTCTGAGTAGCTATAACATAAGAACACATTGCCTCTAGCCAAACCACAGGACTCATTCTTCTCTCTTTTTCTCCTTTTTTTTTTTTTTTTTTTTTTTGTTCTTCTTTCTTTTGTACCAGAATTGGACCCAGGGGCAGTTAGCACATCTCCAGTCCTTTTAAAAAAATTAATTTTAAGATAGGGTCTCCTTAAATTGTTTAGGGCCTTGTTAAGTTGCTGAGGTTGGCCTCAAACTTTTGATCCTCCTGCCTCAGCCTCCTGAGCTGCTGTGATTACAGGTGTGCAACTCTATACTGGTTCATCTCATTCTTTCTATTGGGGAGGAGAGTACTTAGTCATTTCAGTGTGGACCACTTGCTGAACCTCATCTAGCCCATTAAGTATATACCCTAGAAATGGAAAGTAGTTAATACCTCATGGATCAGCAACTGGCTAGTGAGAGACCAGAGCTAAAGGATAAATTTGCCTGTCCTGTGCTTGACAAGAAATTTATGAAGCACATTATATACAGTTACTCAGAAAATTCCAATGTTATTGTATCTTAATTGCCTACAGTGTTGAGCAATACAACAATACAGCTTTGTATTGACTTTTTCTTTTTCCCTTTTTTCTTCTTCCCAATCTTGTTTCCCAGAATAACAGTCTATAATAAATTTTCTGCATCTACACCTTTGACTCAAGTTCTACATTTTGCAGTAAATGCAGGTAAGATAGAAATATTCAAGCTAACTGAAGAAGAAGAAATGTTAGAATAAGAGATACCATCATTTTTCAACATCTAAGGAAATAATTGGTCACAGCAGTGACCACAGATACTGTTATTCTTAAAGGAGACAACCCCCCCTTAGGGGTGTTCACAATACCGCCTATGAAAAATTCTGATCAAGTCCCTATAGCTGTAACTGCCAGATTACAGAAAATAATGATGGTAAATAACCATGATTAATTGATACCACAGTAATGCAATAAGAAGAATAAAGAATATAGTATATTTTATAGAACAATTTTTCCAGTTTCCTCATGAAATTAATTATAAGAGAAAAATATAAAGGCACTTGTATATTTTAAAAGACTTCAAGAGAACTATGTCTAGATCATGTAAAGTTTTAGTTGTCTATTACACAACCAAGTGTGTTGTCAAATAAGAGTTGGACATGTATGTGTCTGGACTTTAGGAGATTGGTCCAGGCTGGTTTACTCATCTGTGAGTTATCAGTCTGTGAATGATTTTTTAATACATAGAACTAGATGAGTAAGTGGAAACACAGAAGAAATGTAGGGTAAGGATTGAGCCCTGGAACACTTCCAAGTTAAAAGTTCAGGGAGAAAAAAAGAAAGGAAAAAGGAAACTGAAAAGCTGCAACCAGCGAAGGCAGGGGAGTTCTCAGAGGTGGGCGTTCAGAAGGTAAATGAAAGAAAACGCTGCATGAGAGGGGAGGGGAATTGCAACTTATATATGACCTTCCAAGAGCCACTCGTGATGAGCATCCATACCCAGTGATTTAAACTAAGGAAGCAGCAGAAAGATTTTAGATTTGTATAGATTTGTTAATTTATACTGTAAAAATCAGAAGAAAAAGAATTATTTGTAATAGAAGAAAGAAAATGTCTCATGAAGAAAAGTAGTATATAAACAGTGTCATTAGCTTAAGTTAATTAAAAACTGATAAATAACCATTGGATTTTGCAATGTGGTGTTTGTTGGTGTCCTTGCCAAGAGCTGTGTCAGGGAAGTGGTGTGGAAGAAAGCCTTATGGACTGGAGTCAAGAAAGCATGTGAGAAGAGGAAGAGCAAAAACTAGTATTTCAAGGAGCTTTTTTGTAAGAAAACAGAGATATGAGGCAGTGGTTAAAGAGGAATATGTACCAAGAGAGAATTTATTTTATTATTTTGAAAGGAGATATTGACATATTTTTGTTTATTGATGAGAATGAGCAAGGAATAGAAGAAAACTTGATGATTAGAGAACAATAGAACAATTTCAGTTTCAAGTTCATGAGTAGATAAAGCAGAATGAGAACCACTAGAGAGTTTATCATCAGATAGTTGTATAGATAATTCATCAAAAGGAACAGCTATAAGGCAGAATATTCGAGCACAGATGCAGGTAGTTTATGTGAGACAATGTGCATATGAATTCATATCACAGAAATAAAACAGGATTGCAAGACAGTACTTAGGCCAACAGAGATCAGAGCACCTAAATTTAAAGTGAGACCAGTCAGCATGATGGTATTTTTTCGAAACTTGTTTGGTTGTATATGTATGTGCTGGTATGTTATAAGTGGGGGACTGGATTTAACCTGGGCTAGAATTTTTTCTGGGTAGGTAAAACCAATGTCTGTGTCTATTTCTGGAATAGGGCACTGAATGAATTTCTTATATTTTCAGAGACACAACTTCCCTCCAACTTTCAGTACCTGTTTTGTGCCTACCACAAAATAATCATTCTTTAAATGTTTGTTGAGTAAACTACAAACTCCCTATATTGTTATTACTTATAAGAATTCATTATAGAAAGATCAATTTTGGACAGCATATTATTTGAATTTTTTAATAAGCCAGTTGATAAGTTTTAAATACTCATTTTCTTAGAAAAACTTAAAGTATTTATTATACTTTTGTAAGTATACTTTATTTGATATTTTAATAACAACAGTGATATATCCTTTATATCTCTGGCAATGGTTTTCACTGACAAGCGGTCTTACAAAAATGAATTTCAATTAAGAAAGGATCCAAAGGTTAGTTGCTTTAGCTCCTCTGAATATTTTTGAGGATTAGCCCCAGCTTCACTCACATTAGATGTCTAATAGAATAATTTATGTTGTGTGTAATTTATTTGGAGTACTGGATAACAAAATAATCCATTATAGCTCAATACTTTCAAAATAGTAATTATCTTGTTTGACAAGAATGATATTTTATTGTTATATGCAAATTTAAAATTAATAGTGTTCCCTAATTTAATAAAGGGTGGCTGTCAAAAAAAAAGCTTCAGTAAAATCATAATAATGAGATATTAAAATTTTTCCATTAAAGTCAATAAAAGACAGGAAAACCCAATAATCCTTCTACTCAACACTTTTAAGATCTGTTAATGCAATAAACCAGAAAAATAATCAAGAAGTTCATACCTTAGGGAGAAGCAAAGTTGTCATTATTTGGTGATGATATGATCATTGACATAAAAACCATCCAAGAGGTTGACGAGCTCTTAGAATTAATACTTGGTATTAATCCTTTTGGGTAGACATATAAATGTAAAAGATCATTTTTTTAAACATCTGTGGCTTTCTTTTCACCACTGAACATCAGAAATGGAAAAAGGATAAAAGATTTCATTTATAGTAACATGACTTACATAGCAGGACTGGTAAAAAAAAAGCCAGCAAGACCAGTCTATTAGAAAAAAAGGTAAGTTAACTAAAGAATGTTTATGACACAGTTTCTGAGATGTACTATATTTATTGGTGGGAGACTCTCTATGCCACTTCTTCCCCAGATTAATATGTGAATTCAGTGCACTTCACACTTTCAGTAGAATTTTTCAGTAACCTTAATAGGCTGATTCCATGGCAAAGATATTTTGACGAAAATTAAGAAGAAAGGGCTGAATCAAACAGTTAACAAAGCATGTACTAATTTTTAAAATATGGTATTACACAGAAATACCTGAATAATAATAAGTAGAAAATTAGATAAATTCATAGAAATAAAATACACCAAATAGTAAGATGCCCAGAAGTAATCCTGTGAACATAAGAAAATTCCCATTATAATAAAAGTAAAATTTTATATCAGTAAGAAATATGGACTATTCATCAAAGTCAAGAATATTTGTTATCCATTTGGAAAAAAGAATGAAATTAGATTCATGCACCACACATGAAAATAATCCTGAGAAAATATGAAGCGCTAAACAATAAAAATAACAAGGAAACTATTTTTTAACTACAAGGAAATATAAAACATACATTTTTTGAGAGTAGAGACAGTCTTCTGAAGCAAAATACAAAAGCAAAATCATAAGAGAAAGAATTGATAAACTCAGCAGCATTAAAATAACAACTTCTTTATAGTAGAGAGAACATAATCAAAGTAAAAAATCAATAGATGGACTGGAAAATATATTTACATGAATGTAGCAAATAAGCATTAATACTCCAAATATTTTAAAACTAGAGATTAAGAAAAAGTAAATGGTGCAATAGAAAAATGGGGAAATATGAGTAAGCAATTCACAGAACAAGAAATACAAATATTAAATGTAGGGAAAGACTATGAATCCAACTAGTACTAATAACTAGGAAAGTTTCAATAGGAGGTGCCACAGAAATGACAATAAATGTGAGGTTTGATGGTGAATGCTGGCAAGGATGTAGGAACCTGGTAGTCTTCAAGTACTGCTGATGGAGAAGACATCTTGCACCACCCTGGGAGCTATAGATGACCTCTTTTAGGAGGCTGAGTGCTTCTTCCCTGTGATCTAGCAATCCTATCTCAGTGTTCCTGTACAGGGATGCCGGATCATGCACACGAGGATGTGTAGACAACCACGCTGTAAGAGGGACAAGTTAGAAACAAACAGAGTTCTTCACGAGGAAAATGAGTAAATATGAATATGTTCACTCTCAGTGACACTATGTGTAGTTCAAAAAAGAGACGTTTGTGAGCAACATCATGTAAATATCTGCAACATCAATTATTGAATAAAAATCAAACACATAGAAGAATTTGTTCAGTGTTACATAATATTTATTTAAAGCTCATATACAAAGCACAAAAGAGTATGGTATATATTCTAGATGTGTACCTTTCACATATAAATGTTTATCAAAAGATCTGGGAGAATATACAAAGGGAATTACCTTTGGGAAGATATGGAGATTAGAGATAGTAGAAAGCAGACTATATACTTCAGTATTTTACCTGAAAATAATTTTAAGTAGTACTTCTCTTCATGTTAGGTATTATATGTATAATTATTTAAAGAGCATTTGATGTTTTAACTCTTTGTTTTTCAGATACAAAGTTAAATATTTCTTTCAATAACATCTTTTCAAAATGATAGAAATTTTATTAACGTGGCCTATGATATCTATTATTAATCTATGATATAGATTAATGACACAGACATTTTTTGGATGGCAAAAATAGATCTCTGCATGTGATTATATGATTTACTTATGAATGCCTCCGTTTGTGGAAAAACAAAATATTAAACTATTTTTGAGTTTTAAAAAGCTGCTGATTTTTGTTGAATTTTAAGAAGTAGCTGAGAAAATGTTTTAAAATCAATATCATTGTGGATATAGGACAGATATAATGGACATATGAGAAACCAGGAAATTGTAACCTTATGCCAGATGACCTAATAGAAAACACACAAAATTATGTTGTCATGCTACTTTTTATACTTGAGTAGTGAAACTAACAATTAATAACAGCTTATGAACATTTCATGGTGAAATGCAAGAGAAAAAATAAGATAAGGTGCCCTTCAGTCTGGTCAAGTACATCAGGCATTCACATTCTAGAGCAATTTTTTTTATTAAAAGTGGTTCAAAACATAGTTTGATGGGTCACTAGGGAAATTAAATCAAGAATGATGAATTTCAGAGATTCATTTCAACAGGTGTTGATGTTGAACACTGCAGTATTACTGAGTTTGTAGCATGAGGCAGAAATTAAGGCTGTACATATTTTTTCATGTTAACACAACATTACTACTTTGGGAAATAGATACATTTTACTTACATTCAAATAATGGTTTTTAAATAATCAAAAATATAGACGATAAGGTATGCAAGAGGATCATTTTTAAAAGACACTATATAAATTATACTTGAAAAGTAAGAATATGTGATACCAGGGAATAACTGAGAGTAGTCTGGAGAAACAGCAAAAGTTTTTCTGGGAGGAAACAAAAGTTCTAACATGAATGCCACATCCAACAGGACATGTAAGAAAGATTCAGTGACAAGAATCAAAATTGAATTTTTCAGTTATTAAGGGAAATAAGTTGAAAAAGTGACCTCTAGTGGGCTCTTAGCTTCACTCATAAAGTTGGTTCTTTTCATTTTGGAAAAAAATAAGTTTTCAAATTATAAATATAAATCAACAAGGGCATAGAATCTGTATAACACTTAAAAAAAAATAAAAACGCTGCCAGAATCAGTTGGACATGCCTATAATCCCAGCGACTTGGGAGGCTGAGGCAGAAGGATCATGAGTTCAAAGGGAGCCTCGGCAACATAGTGAGGTACTTAGCAACTCAGCGAGACCCTGTCTCTAAATAAAATACAAAGCAGGGCTGGGGATATGGTTCAGTGGTTAAGTGCCCCTGGGTTCAATCCCTAGTACTAAAAAAAAAAAAAAAAAAAAAAAAGAAAGAAAAGAAAACACACCTTAGTAACATTTTTTTTGAGTTTTCTTTCAATATTTAAAAATTGTTATTTAAAAGTGATTTCACTAATTCTCTTGAGCTAATCTAATGATCTAATGTTTAAGACAAGCTGAACTTTAAAAAGAACTTTTCACACACAGCATGGTGTTTATTGGTCAAAAATGCATGCCTAGTTGATCTATGACAGATACAATTTAGATTCATGAGAAATGAATGATGGGATTCTCATCAGCACATGCCTTTCTGGGACTGATGTTTCATTTCTTTTACCTCCCACATAGCTGGTCTAGAGCACACCTCTTTAAAACTGACCAGACAGCACATATTGGTTTCTCAAATTCTAAAATGAGGTTAATCCCCAGCAGCAGCCCAGATCCTCTAGTGAACTAGTGCCTTGACCCAGCACCAGTTGTTTTCTGACTTTGGGATGGTGAAGGGAATTCATTTAAAAAGTACACATGGTAAACAAGACGTTGATTTACAGCAGTGTAATGAAATAGTGGAAGTAGAAGACAGCCTCACCAAGTTAAAGGTGTGATTTCCCTCAGAAGAACTATAAAGAATACTGTATCTTAGAAGGATAGTTGCTTTTTCCCAAAGGGAAGTAAATTCTGAGAAATTAAGAAGGCTGTACATATTCTTTCATGCTAACACAGCATTACAACTTTGGGAAATAGACACATTTTACTTATCTATTGAATAAAAAGGGAAATGTATTCAGAAACTGTTTCTATGTAAACCTACAAATTTCTGCACAAGTTCCAAAGAGCATATGAAAATATGGATTGGTTTACTTTTTCTAATCCAGGAAAATTGTACCATCAGTAGTTATGTTGAGTTAAGGAATTTTTATTAGCCAAACTCCTATAGGTCTTCCCCAACTAATACAATGTCCTTTACAGGACTAATGAACCTTCAGCTGCTGGTTCAACACTACTCTACCCAGGGAAATATGAACATGGAATGGAGCAAGTTTAGTGTTATTTTTGTCTGCTTTTCACATGTGCTTTAAAACTTCATTCAGGCTAAGACCAAATCAAACAGACACAGAACATTTCTCTCTCCTCTGTGATTTATTTTGTCTTATACTACACTCCCTTTTATGCCACCAGTTTTTCATTATTATAAACAGTTACTTTGGTTTAGATTCTTCTAGCACCTAGGTGATTTAGAAAAGAGGAAATATGAAAGGCTATTTTAAAAGATTGTCTGGTTAGTTTCCAAAGCCACATAGATTTTTAAAGATATTTTATATGGAATCATTTTAGGGCTTTCTTAGGGTAATGCTCTAATAAAATTCATGCTTTTATTTTTTTACAATACAGATTTCTCAAGGGCCATTTGACAACTTGTCTTACCACTGTACACAAATGTTCAGAAAGCATCTTACACCCATAAGTAGCCAGCTTATCAGGACCTCCCATGCTGCTTGCTCCAAGCATGAGTGAGCAAACAGGTCTGGCCTTGTGCCCTAAAGGCCAGCATTCCTAGGCTCCAACAGACCACCAGGGAAGGGAGCTAGGGAGGGCTGAGCCTCTAAACTAGGTTGGGGCTGTGGATCTTTACCCAAGATGTTTAGGGAGGATAAGGAATCTACTGTGAGGAGTGGAGGAGTTCAGGTTCAGGGAGGACTTTGTCTTAGTTAATTTCCCATCTTCCACTCTCAAGAAAAGGAACAGTGTGTATCATTGAACATTTGCACAACTTCCCAGCAGCAGCCTCTTTCTCCTAGAGAGAGAACACAGGAAATGCCTCTTCATTTACAACTCGAAGAAAAGTGTTTTTACCCCTAAATTTGAGAAGTATGCAGGTAATCAAACATTCAAAGAAAACTACAAAGGAGAATTGTGAAAATAATGAGTTTTATGTATCTAGTGCCTACAATATGACTTAAATTTCCATAGTTTCTCTCATCTGTATTACAATCCTATATGTTTCCAATATTCTAGGTTACAGGGGAGAAAAAAGAGCTTCAGAAAAGTAAGGTGACCTGCCAACCGGACACATTGCAGCAGAACAAAACCACTGAGTGGTAGTGCCTGGATCTGTCTGTCTCTAATACCTGCTTCTGCTCCTCCGCCCAATACAGGCTAGAAGGGCAAAGAAGGAAGGTCAGTGGTTCCTCCTTAAGATACAGGAATCTCAGTATCTGAATGGTTATTCTCATTAGTTACCTAACCTATAATTTGGAATCCTGACTCAAGTTTTATCCCAATGTACTAAAAAAAAAAAAAAAAAAAAAAAAAAAAAAAAAAAAAAAAATTAAATTAAATTGAACTATGACTTGTGACTTTTTTCCAGCTATCTAGAAGTCAAATATATACACTCAAGTACACTAAGGTATTAAAGATATCAGGTACAGTTCCCAAATGAAAGCTCTACCACTAAAGTAGATATGGAAATCAACAAGGCAGCTTGTATTACCTGCCGATTACTATACTTTTTAGAATGCAGCAACAAGAGGAAGAAGAATTGTTATGTTTTGCAATGTTGAAAAAGAAACAAAGACTTTGAATCTCTGAGGCATTTGTTTGACTCTTAGAACACTAGAATATTCTAGGCTGCTTGCCAAATGAATGTTTGGTTGAATATAAATAAGCTTATTATCATGCGTATGTACAATTGACTACAATAGAAATGAGGGTTAAGAAAACATTTTATACCTAAACAGACCAATATTTTAACAGAAAGAACCAGTGTTAGTTTGTGGATGTTTCCCCAACATTTTTCTATCTTAATGTTTTCCAAATTATGAGTGCCAGCAGCATTTCAAAGTGCTTCATTATGCTAAAACTTCTATTAAGAGTCATAGAAAATGCCTGAAATTGACTGTATGGCTTCAGAAATCTCTTCTCCTTTGTTATGATAAACACCTTTAACTTTCTAAGCACAGTTTCCTTGAAGTGCTTATCAAACAAATGTGCATGTGGATAATAAAAAGAAAATAAACAATACAGTCAAAACAAAGTTACCTGTTCAAGCACCCATTTCAAGGGTCTGCATTTAACATGTCTTCTTTAAGACCAAATGTTGCAATGGAAGGTTACTGGGTAGGGCATCATCTCCTCATTGTGTTTATTTAGTACTACTTTGCTATAATGCAGGGGAAAATACCATCTTAAGGAGAATAATGATGTTAATCAGTTGACAGATGTATCTGTTCAAAGAACAGATATATTAAATCATGTTGAAATTTAAATCATAGATCAATCCGAGAGGTTGTTTTTTTTCAAACCTATAGAAATTGTTTCCCTAATGACATGTGTCATGACCTTTAATTTGTCCTTGTCACCTCCAACTGTTGTTTCAGGCAGGCAGTATGCCTCTTCCATTTTTTTTTTTTTTTTTTTTTTTGCTGAAGCTACCTGCCTAATGGAGAAATTAGAAGATGTAAAATAGGTCAGTGACATTGATAATGAAAGTGATGTGATGCAACCATATAAGCTGATAAAATAAAGAGAATTTAACATTGTAAACTGAAACTTCAACCTCTGAAACTAGGTGAATATGGTTGCCAATTTATTTGCAAAGAAAACAATAGGGAAGAAACGGGCATTCAGAGAAGGCAGGTAGTTTCTCGCCTCATATTTGGAACTTAACTTTTTCTAGTATTTTGTTAGTTTGAAGAAAGAATAGGTAAAAACAGGAAATAAATACTATAAAAATGCACCTAAGAATCAATTATTACCAAAAAGAACACACAAAAATAGCTTACAGAAAGAAGTGAGACCCTTTCTGTCTTCTCTGTCAGAAACAATGTTTCCCAACTTTATTCAGAATAAATATAATCTAGAAAATTTACCATTTTTCTCTTTTTCTTTGTCCTCCTTCTTCTGACTACCCCCAATATCTCTTCTCTCTCCTCCCTCCTTCCCCCTCTCTGTTTCACAGTAATGGGATAGAAGAAGAGGGAAATAAAAGAAGTTACCAGTTACCAAAAATATTAGGACATCAATCTTTTTCATGTCCCTATTTTATTAATGCTCATACAATATGCAGGTTCTTACATAAGTTATTTAGAACTTAAGTGACTGTAACCAACTAGCTATTTCATGACACCTGCTAATTTAGCATACTGTCTTATTTCCCATAGATGTGTTCTTATTTTCACATTAAGTTCCCCCTATTTGAAAGGGAACACTCTTAGTGATACTTGTATCTTAATTATGTACAGGGGATATTTTATCCAACAATATGATCCAAAACAATTTGATAACTTAAGCTTCCAGTGTTATATCATCTGAAATAGGACCTCTCAGATTAAGGATTGTTACATTCTTGGGACATACCGAGGACTACTAAAAGGGAAGTATTTTTAAACTCTCCTTTCCTTCCTTGGACTATGGTAAGAAAGGCTCCTGTAGAATTACCAAGGAGTTAATATCACCCTCCTTGCTTGTTAAAGGTCAGGAACAGTAAATCAGTTAATAACAACTTCCTAAAACTTTAGGACAGGAAACAATAAAAGGATGCTATATCCAAATAGAAGTTGCAAGGATAACTTAGCAGGACAGAATGTAATTGCTGAAGTTAAAATTAGCCAGGTCACCTTACTCTTATGGAAAAAAAAAACTCCGGGAACCTGGCAACCAAATAAATAGATATGAACTTCCTTCCCATTAATAAGCTTCTTTTAGTTCTATGCTTAAATGTTATTCCAAGGATACACACCTATTAACTCACCAACACTACTTGCTAAACCAAGTTTGGGCACTCACCAATTACTAAAAAGACCTTGAGCCTAAAAAAATGTAATAGTATAGTATAAATATATTATCTAATCATACTAAAATTGCAAATATAAATAATGCAGTAAAAAAGTTTTTTTTTCAGATGAGGAAATATGTCCAGAGATGTGACTTGGCCAAGCTCAGTCCACTATATTTACAATGACCATTTACTATGCTATTTACTTTCTGTGAGTGGTAAATATATTTTTGTATTTCCCTGTAAATTAATTTGTTGTTTTAGCTAAATGTCTTTGAGAAAGACTGTTTGACTTTATCACTCAGCCTGTAGCAGTAGCACATCTAAGTTTAAAAAAATTAAAAATACATAACTCAAAAGTCAACGGTGACAGAGAAGCTAAATGTGGATCACATCCTTTAATGAAAAAAGCATCATTGTTTAAAATAAAAAAATATTTGAAAACATTTCTTCTATCTATTTTTGTGGTTTAAAATTTGAATTACAACCAGAAGATTCTGCCTATTTTCCACTAGGTGGCAATATATCTTTTTCTTTACAATCTAAATTGTTTTTCCTGAGGGTATGATGAAAATACCTATTTAGTATTTTTTCCTTGAGGAGAACAAAACTAAAAATTAAGATTAGGCAAATATTCACAAAGAGGACACTGGAAATTAGTAATATATGAGGCCTGGGGACAGAATTGCCTTATAAAACCCAGTATCAAAACTAAAATAATTAAATCTGCTTCACATATGCTTAAAATTAAAATTTGTGTTAAATCTTACATGATTATATTAAAATTTTGATAGTGATTGTTTTAGTTGAAACTAGGTTTGTTATCTACTATTGGTAGCAAAAATCACCAAAAATTTCGTAGTCCTGTTCTTCGCTAATACTATTACTTAAACCATCCTCAAAGAATAGGTCATTATAAGCCAGGTGTTGTGGCTCATGCCTGTTAACTCTAGAGACTCCGGAATCTGAGGTAGGAGGACGGTAAATTTGAGGCCAGCTTCATCAACTTAGTGAGACCCTGTCTCAAAATAAAATATAAAAAGGGCTGGGGATGTAGCACAGTGGTATAGTGCCCCTGAGTTCAATCTCCTATACCACAAAATAATAAAAAAATAAATAAACAAGTAAGAAGAAGGGGCCATAATATTTGGAAATGTTTTACTTATTTCCACAGCCTGTTTTTAGTCATGACCTGTCGGGGGGAGTCCTATTAAATCACATTCTTTACTTTTGTAAAGTTCAGACTTTTTCTTTTTTACTTTGTGTTCATAGTTATAAATATGTTGTTTCTGAATAAGACAAACATAAATTCTTTTTAAAGTCCAATGAGTTTCAATAAACTATATGACTTACATATCAGTTTGCTAGAGCTGCTATAACAAAATACCATAGATTGTATAGTTTAAACCATAGAAATTTATTTTCTCACAGTTCTGGAGGCTAGAAGTTCAAGATCAAAGTGTTGGCAGGTTGAATTTCTCCTGAGGCCTCTCTCCTTGACTCACAGATGGTCACCTTCTCACTGTATCCTTGCATGGTCACCCCTCTGTCTGTGTTAGTTGTGTCCTAATTTACCTTTCTTATAAGGTCATATTGAATTAAGACCTACTTCAAGGACCTCATTTTGGAGTAATCACCTCATTAAAGTCCTTATCTCCAAATAAGTCATAGTCCAAGGTTCTGGAAATTAGGACCACTACAGACGAATTTAGGGAGGGGACACAATTTAGCCCACACAAACTAATCAATCTGCATATACAACACATCCCCTATTTATAAACTGAGATACTGTGGTATAAAACCTAGGTTTGGACTTTAGAGATTAGGAAACTTCTTAGAGATTATTAATCCATAAATTCTCAACCCTTGCTGCAGAAAAAACTTTTGAAATACTCCAGACTCTGGCCCCACCCCCAAAGAGTCTTCTGTATTAATTTACAGTGCAACTGGTCAAGAGTATTTGTTTTCCACCTTCTGAGTGTTTCTAATATGAGATTATAATGAAGATCCACAAAGAGTTCCCAAACATGGGTTAGAGAATCACCCAGAGCATTTATTAAAATGTAAATACTGCCATTCTTATATCTGAAACTCCAGACATAAAGCAAAACTATTTATCAAGCTTGTTAGTAGTTGTTATGAACCCTGAAGTCTGAGACATTATGATCTCATCTTCTTATTTTACAGGTGAGAAATCTGAAGCTTAGAGAAGTTAGTTCTTTTAAGGTCACATAGCTAGTAAATGGCAGAGGCAGAATGAGACTGGATATTAGATCTTCTGACCTCTGATGTGACTTTGTTTTTCAGAATTCTCCATGCTTATAAAGAACTGTGGGGACTTTAAAATGATCTTATAGCTATGGTCCCAGTATTAGACTGCACCTATCCTTTCATTCAGGCATGTTCTGACATATCCAGATCCTAGTGAGGCAGGATTATCATAGCTCTGTTGATATAAAAGATGCATTCCAGGGGCCTGTAGTGTGTGGGTAACAGGCAACATTGGAACCGATGGGGATTGTGCATTCTGTACTGCAATAGACTCATTGCTGCCAGGCCCTTCTGGCCCTGCCTCCTGCCTCAGACTCAGGCCTGAGTCCTACATGGAAGGAGACTGCAGTAAAGACTTAAGTACATGAAATGACCATAGACTTGCTTCCCTGGCACCAGGAGCTTCTGCAGCAGATGTTGTGGCTTCTGAATCAACAGACTTAGAACCACTCACCATCACAGAGTGGCAGCCTCTGTGCAGGCATCACAGCTGGCAGAGAAGAAGTTGTTGACCGGTGGCCTAGTGATGAGAGCAAACTGAGAGCTCAAGACATTTCCCATTCTGCTGCTATTAGCCATTCACAAAAACATGGGCCAGGACACCTCCTGGGAGATTGGAATCAAAGTCTGAATTGTGAAGGTCATAAACATGTACACACAAATAATTTTTGAGACAATTTAGAAAGGCCCATGTATCAAAACCCAAAGATAAAAAGGATATTCCTAAGAGGGTAATGATACATGAATGTTTTAAAAATTTCCCATAAAGAGATAGTTAAAAATTTCCTTAAATAAGGGCTTTCTCATATATTTATGATTTTTATTATTCATTGTAATGACCCAGACTTTAGTGGGGAAGGAAGAGAATATGTGAAAGTCAATCTGAAGCAAAGATAGAACATCACTGAAGATTTCTAGAATGAATCTAAGTGGGCAGTGGTGGCACACACCTGGAATCCCAGTGACTCAGAAGGCTAAGGCAGGAGGATCATAAGTTTGAGGTCAGCCTCAGCGACTTAGTGAGACCCTAAGTAACTTAGACCCTGTCTCAAAATGAAAAATAAAAAGGGCTGGGGATGTAGCTCAGTGGTAAAGCACCCCTGGGTTCAATACCCAGTACCCCACCCCAAATCTATATTTATAAGCATATAATTCAATTTACCCTCAATTTCTGATGAATGCCTACATTTTAATCTTTATAAGTCTAATTCTAACCACTCAGTGTTTCTCAAAGTGTGGCTCAAGAGCCACTTACTCTAGAATCATCTAGAGAAGAGCACTGAAAATGCCAGATTCTGAGTCCTACAAATTCGGATGGAATCTGCCTTTGTAATAGCTACCCAGGTGACGGGGGATTTCTCTTCTTCTAGGACCTCTATAATGTCCTCTACATATGATTACTTTTTTCTTCCCTTTGTGAGTTAATAGCTCTTATTCACAATAAAAATTTTTGAGAATGAGAGTCTTGAGGAAAATTGTCTCCTTTTTGAATCTTTTCCTTACTGAGTCAATAAGCATTTGAAGTCATTATCAAAGGGTCCCTCTCTCAGCATCCTCATTTGATTTTCCAGTTGGCTATACTCCTGAGTTCCTGAGTAGGCTGTTGTAAAAAGCTAGTGTGACAAGCGCTTAGAAACTATACACATTGAACTTTAACTTTCTTTTCTGAAAAGTGTTCAAAGGTAAGCCCTTAGAAGAAAAAAGTGAGATATTTATATCTATGTTGATAAACAGATATATGGAACCCCAAGTCTCTATTTCTGAGTCATTATAAATAAATGTATTTTGGATATTTAAAGGACTTAAGAAACTCAGATCTGAGCTGCTGGCAATCACATAGCTTGATGAGACTTGTTTTACTCTGCTATTATCTTCATGAAGCATGGAATTAGATTTTTGAAGGCTAGATTTTCTAAACATCTCCCCTGAGTTTTAAGTTTAGGCATGTTTGGAGACTTAATAAAGCACAGCCCCCAAATCAAGTGCTTCTAATTTGGAAGTGATTTTAGGCATTATCACCTAGGGTGGAGTAGTACCTCCGCATACCAATGTTTCATTTTTAGTTAACTATTCCAAAATTAGAAATTAAGACAAAAAAAAAAAAAGCAAATGAAGGAAAAATATCTTCATGTAAATCCAAACTTCTTTTATTATTTATTCACATAGGTAGGAATTTTGGATCCCACCTCTTTGCTGGAGGGGAAAGGACTAAGGAAGATCTAAGAATGCCTAAAAGTAGAACTGAGTCCTTGAAGATAAGCTTCTTGACATCCACTATTTATCTCCACCCAGGCCCTCCTAAAACAAATAGTTTAACTTGCACTCTCTAAAAGCATTTAATGGAAAAGTTAATTACCCCTCCCAGAATGCTTTTATCTTTCTAGGAGAGACCCTGCAGTAATAGTTCCTTAATTTTCTTTCTTCTACCCTCATTTGGCTGCTGTGCTGGACCCTTGATCCTAAAGAAGTAATGACTTTAATGAATACTAGGATTTTTCTAATTCCATGACTTACATGGGTTTCTGTGCTGGCTGTCACTGTTTGGCTATGTTTGTCTTTCTCCAAGTCCCAGTGAAAATCTTGCCAGAGGGGAAAACATCTTAATTCATTTGTTTTGGAGAAAAAAAAGTTATCAAATGCTTTTTCAAAAAGTTTCACACTTTACAAAAAGTAACAAAACACAGAAAAAGCTTTCTTTGACTTGCATAGGCAATGGTGTTATGCTGGCACAGCCACCCAGAATTGATTCCCTAGAGAAAAATGTAATCCTGGTACATTAATCCAGACTTCAACCCTGGAAGCAGTTATGTACAGAGATCTTGACCAAAGTAGAAAGTGATTACTGTGTCTCTGTCCTAAAACCCACATTGATGCTTTTCTCCAGAGAAAATGCAAAAAGGGGTTGGGAAGAATTCAGAATTGGAGGTTAGACATTTCTGGGAAGAGAAGTGAAGGGATAAAGAAGTAACATTTATTATTATTTCATAATTTTTTCATGATAAATCTCATTGTTTTTAGGTATGCATGCTGTTTCTTCACTTACAAAGGATCTTATGTTCCCCCTAAGATTTTGTTCCTTAAAGAATTTGGGAAGGAGAAGAAGAAATCATATGCATTCCTTAAATCTCTATATTAAAGGAAGAATAGAGTTACTTATGATAAAACAATGCATTATAGTTCAAAGTTTATTTTAAAACACTACAAACTTTAACTGGAGTCAGAAGTCACTTTTGATAATATTAACTGGTGGTTAAGTACTAACCATGGATCACCATGATCTGCAGAGGGAATATTGTCATCACCAAGCACTGAGCACAGCATAGCTTTCTAAGCAAGGTACCACGGTGCTGTTTGTTATATTATAACCAGGAGAGAACTGAGTTACTATTCTGTGTTGACTATTCTTTGAGGCCTTTCTAATTCTCAGCATACACTGGATTATAATTTTTAAGTACTGGAAACACAGCTGTGCTTGTAATTTAGGATTATTACAGCTAAGCAAGTTAAAACTATATATAGGACTCCAGGTGTAGATCAGTGGTACAGGGCTTGCCTAGTATGCATGAGGCCCTGTGTTCAATCCTCAGCACCTCAACAAGAACAACAAGTACACACACACACATACACACACAGTGAGACACCTATAGACTTACTTGATTTTATGACTCAAATATTTTTTCAGTGATCCTCATGAAAGCTTTAGACACTGAGAGAATTCCACAAAGTCACGTACACATTCACAAAATTAAACCAGCTGTAGCTAAAAGCCAGCAAAGGGAGTCAAGGCCACACAAAATTTCTTATAGCAGCACTAGAGCATCCTGACAGCATGAAGAAGATAAGTTGAGGCCAGAAACACATCACTTTCATCAAGAGGGTAGTCGGCCTTATATAATAGTATAAAATATTCTGTATGTATAACTTTATTTGCTTTTCAAGACACTGCTAGGCCATAAATCCACAGGTGGTATTATTCACATGTTCAAATAAAGGAAACAAACAAACGAACAAAACAGAAAGCCACTACATTTGGAGCATGTCTCCTTACTTAAGAACCACTATCTTTTCCTTTGTACTCTGCTATTTTCTTATCTTTTGTACTAAGGTGACAGTCATACTAACCCACAATACTAAAACATGATGGAGTGGGATCCTTAGTAGCCATCCTTTCAGGTAAATTATGAGAATTAAACCAAGTCAACAAAGGAAAAGCACTCAGGATAATGATTGCCAGTTATGTGCCTGTGTGTGTGTAAAAATATGTATATGTTTATATATATTTTTACACACACACACTTTTGTGTGTATACATACATAGTTTTTTATATGGACATATATAAACTTGCATAAATATTCTAGTACACACACGCACACATACACAACTTGAAAAGGGAAAAGTGAATAATAATTAGCATAACCAGGTTATTAGGACACCTATATCAGTCCTCTAACCTAAGAGATTAGAAAAGAAAAAGAAGTTTTAAAGAGAAGTTTTTCTTCAGTTTCTTCATCCACTAGTCCTTTAACATCCACGTGTTTCTTTAAAGTCCTAAGTCTCCAGTCTGAAGTGTGAAAAGGAGAAGTTACCTTAGGAATATGATCTGTGAAGCAGAGTCGCAAAGAACTCCCCCAACCCAAATTGGTGCCTACCTAGGTCACACAGCCAGGGGCATTTGGGAGCAGGCCCACCAGTGTAAGACACATGTTCCTTCTCAATGTTGGGGTCTCACTACCCTCATATCAAATAAAATGTTTTCTGGGGAGGAAAAGGAAGTGGTTCAACTTCTATTTCCAGGTCACTTCTTGACCAGACTTGACCAGACTCAGTTCTCAGTTTTCTATACCATTTGGAGGTCCTTTTTTCCACCTTGTTCCCAAAGGAATCTGGGAAATTTCTAAGCTAGTAGGGAGGGACTTTGGAAAGTGTGTGTGTGTGTTTGTTTTGGGACGGCTGACACTTGCCCATCTCTTCCAGTACCAAGGTGGTGCGTTAGTCCTCAAAGACTGGTAAATGACAAAATGACAACGTGTCCCCCTCCAGACTGGTGCAACCACCATAAGAGTCAGTTGTCTAGATAAGCAGACTGACACCAAGGGGGCTTATTAAAGGAAGGAACAAAGTGCTTCGGCAGGGATTAAGAGACAGAAAGGGTAGAAGTGAGGAACTGAGGGAAGGAAAAACTGGAGCTACTAATGAACAAGTCCTGCTGGTTCTAGAACATGAGCTTATGAAGAACGCGAGAAGAAAGAGAAGACCTGAAACCTCTTGGTGGAGGCTAGCTGGAACTCAGTGAGTAGGCAGTGCGGGGCGTGGGGGCAGCATCTAGGCTGGGGTCGCAGGGCCCTAGTCTCCTCCATCTGAGCCTGCAGCACGACTCGGGCTGGCAGGGCATGGGGGCGAATTGAGACCTAAGAGACAGAAGAGAAGCGGTAGACTCCCGAAGTGAGGCTGCTCAGGGACTCCAGCCCTAAGAATGGAGGGGGGGGGGGGGGGCGGAGAAGGGAGGGAATAAAGGGAGATGGCACTTCCCAGCCCCTTTTCTGGGTGTTTCTGGTCCTGGGTGTTCAGGATTTTCCCCTTAGAGGTCACGTTCACAGGGCAGGGCACCCAATGAAATACAAGGCGGAAGGAAATTTAATAGGGAACAGACCACGCGGTTCGGAGGGCCGGAGCTGTGAAACAACTCCGAACTCAGAAAAAGATTTTCTGCCCCTTCGCGTTGGCCCTGGTCCACACAAGTATACTTCCAACTAGCCCCTGTCGGCCGCGGCTGCAACCGCTAGGCTCTGGGCATTGTAGGACCACGGTGTCTAGCGTTACCGGGATCTTGAGAACTTTCCCAGGGAGAAATGGGTTTGCCTCGGCTCTCCAATGCCAGCGAACTCGTGCAGAAATGTCTGTGTGTCCTTCCCTAAACCCTCAGATTTTCCGCAGGTCTGTGGGCATAAGCTGACCCTGCAAACACATCCTGGAAAATACTGATGCGTCTACCCACAAACGCCTCGGAGAAGCAGAGACAAATGAAGAGAGGGACTCAGAATCCGCTTGACTGCACACCTGGAGTTCGCAGATTCTAAGCGCCGGGTCAATTCCAGGCATTCTTCCACTGATTGGGACACAATAAATGCGGGTGAAGCAACTGGTTGGCTTTAGGACCTGCGGCTCTGGCACTCGATGCTCGGGCCACCTGGCGTGGGCTTTTGGGATTAGCTTGTCTTGATTCCTACATAACCCTGTGAGCTTGCTTCCCCAGCAGCTGTGTGCAGACATTTACCTTCACAGCGCAGCTAGTGACCCCAGCTAGCTCGCAAGATAGGAGGGATCATAAAATACGAGAAAATTCCTTTTAAGAAGGTCAAAATACAGGGGAGGATTACTATACGTCTGAAAGCTTGAAAATACAGCATTGAAGTAAAGCATTTCTGAGTTTGTCTTGGCTAAAGGCAAAACTAGCTTGGGGCAACCTTCCCCTACTACTTCCCGCCAAAATGGTCTTGTGGGTAGATTGAGCAGCATACCTACACAGTCCTAAAGTATCTGCCAGGAACACACCTACCTGGATCTCCTGGGCAATGGCTTAGCCAAAGATCTGCTTCCTTTCTGATTGTATGATTAAGTTAATGGCCACACAAAAGAAAACACAAGGGCAGCTCATGAGTATCTGCATGCATCATTCAGAAAACACGATTCCAGACCATAAGGAGATCCTTTACAAAAAAACAATATTTGCCTACCTTTGTCCAGAACTCAGTTCATTCCTATCTGAATCCCCAGCAGATAATGAAAGTGCCTTAGCAAAAAGGAGATTCCAGGAGAACCAGAAGGAAAAGAAAAGGGCTTTCAAGCTTTTTTGAAAGTTAGGCCCCAGGACAGCACACATTTGTTTGTTTTTAATGGATTTTTGCTCCAGAGAACCGATAGTGTGGACAATATAGTCTGCCTGTTGGGTATTGTGATTTACGTCCCTCTCGAGGCCATTTTTCATTCATCTTCAGATATCTTTCTCACTTCTTGCCATCCAATTTTCTTCACAACCAATCTTGGTCTTTCTTTAGAAAACCCCCTTTTGGTTCAATTGGTTAGCTTATTAGAAAAAGCAATTCTTCAGGCTAGAAGTAATTTAAAGATAGTATTTCATACCTCATTCATTTTATAGGTGAGAGAACCAAGCTGCGGGAAATCATACAATGTGTCAACCAAAATGCAGGGTCACACTAGTCAAGAGTTAGAAGTGGAATTGTGGACTGTTCTCATGACACCTTGCTGGGGGTGAATGTAACAGGTCATCAAACTCTTGCCTAGGAAAAGTGAAAACAGGACTCAAAGAAACATAGCACACACACACACAAAATGTATTTGCATGATCCTAAGGAAGACAACCTGCTTTTTTCACCAAGATGGTCAAACACTATAAATACATCTCTGTGCCCCATACCTCATCTTTACCTGCTCCTTACTGTAATCATAACTTATTTTGTGATGACTTTAAGAAAATGAGGACTTTAAAATACTTTAAGGAAAAACTATTGAAGAGTCTGTAGTGAGACCTTGTGTAATTTTTCAATTCAGACCTTTTCAAAAACGTCCTTCAGACATAGGGAAAGATAAGCAGAATGTGAAAAAAGGAGGGAAAAATAGAACAGATGGCACCTATGACAGCTAAACGAGGACACTGTCTGTGAATAACTATGGAGATGGCAATTGATTATGAGCATGCTGCCATAGGACCTAAGGGATCATTGTTCATTTTGTATCTAATACTTACTGGAAATACCATTTACACATATATGTTCTATTTAACTAAGAATTGTGTCAGCATAAGAATACAGAGGAACTTTTCGTACAGGGAAAACAGGAAAAGGAGGAGAGTTGTCATTTCTTCTGTATGATAATGTTTCAAGACCAGGTTTTCTGTTTGCTTGCTTGTTTCCAGAAGTTGTGTGGATGGTGAATCTTTAAAAGGAAAACTGGGTCCTGCAACACATAGACTACCATCAAACCAGGATCTTTTCACCTCGATTTCTAGAAAACTCTCTACAGAGCCTCTTAATGGATGGTAGAGTATGGAAGAGTTTTGAAGTATACCATACTCTTCCATGTAGGAATCACTACTCAAACCTAAAGTGGGCCTTTCATCTGTTTTCCCAGAAAGGTCTGAAAATTATCTCCCGGCATTTGTGAAGATGCTTATTACCCTGCAGTGAAAAGAATGCAGACATCCCAGTGACAGGTTAGCTGCATGGAGCATTTTGCCTAAATAATTGTCTTTGCTCAAGAAGCCCAAAACTTTGCACCTAAAGTTTCCCCAAGTGATAATCAAAACTTACCTTCTTTGGGGTTCAGAAATGACTTACAGTAAATCAATGCAAATGGAAAAAGGCTATTATTCCTCTCTTGTGCTATTTCTTCCCTTCTTTTCAGAAGCCAATGAAAACAAATGGCATTTATTCAAAAGGTTAACACTAGCTACTAAAAAATGTTAAAAACTTTCCAAATAATTGCTTTGAAGAAAATAGTCATTTATTGTCAAAGCATCCAACATACCCGGATAAACTATAAAGTTTAATAAATCTTTTCAGGGATAAAAGAAACACATAACTATTCAAGACTCCATTTCACTGGCACAAAATTACACTTTGTATTAAAAGGAAATACATATTTACATAATTGATGACATTCTTCATTGAAGTCCATAATCATTTCATGATACATGCACTTCCCCCTGGAAACTAAAATTGAATGGTGACCCCCTTTTTATCTGTTTTGTTTATTTTTGTAAGAACACAAGCTGTCATCAGGAAATGCAGAAAGCATCTCATCCTCCTCCATTATTTATATCTAAAATAAATTTTGCCCTTACATATAATTATTACATCTAAACCGTAAGTGCTTAATAATTTAAGTAGAAACGTATGACAAATGCATCAATATGTTGCAATATATGACATTTTAAAAAATGTACTTTTGTTTTTGGGAAAGTGAAAATGCGTGCATTCAAAAGAAAACTCCCTCCATCAAAAATCCACCATCGTGTGTGTGTGTGTGTGTGTGTGTGTGTGTGTGTGTGTGTGTGTGTGTGTTGGGTAAACATTGAATGAGAAGGCTCCTGGGGTTGGGGCACGTGTGCGTGTGCCCCTGTATGTCGGTACAGTGTTTTGGGGCACAAAGAAGTGGTGGATGTCCTCAGCGTGTACTCCTGCAGGTGGCTTGACTGTGCCTGCGGGCGCGGGGAAAGCCAGGGTCCTTTCCGTGTCAATTATGGGAGGTCATGTGCCTAGAGAGGTGGTGGCGCTCCCTGAAGGACTCATTGCAAATGGGGCACTTGAGTTTCTCCTCCCGCCGCCGCTTCACCAAGGGCTCCATCGCATACTCCTTTTTGTGGTGCGACCTCATGTGGTACACCAGGTCGGAGGTCATGCGGAAAGAGGCGTTGCACTTGGCGCACCAGTTCTGTGCGGGCAGACACAGCGAGGTGAAGGAGGGCGGCAGCAGCGTGAGAGCCGAGGGCAGCTGCAATTGCAGGGGCCCAGCGGCTGCAGCAGCAGCAGCTGCGGCCGCTGCCGAACTCTTGGGCCAGAAGGCTGTGGCGTAGAGGAAGGGGCTCTGCTTGGGCAGGCTGCCACCGCTACTCGGCAGGGCCCCGCAACCTCCGTTCAGGTCCGCGGCCCCCTGGAGCTTCACCGCCAGAGGGTCAGCGGCGGCCGGGTAGAGTCTAGTGGGACCCACACCGTCGCCGGGATGGCAAGGGTCGAGCGCGCCCAACTTCTGGCCCAATACCAGCGGGGACAGCTGTGAGAAGGAGCGCGCCGGCTGCGAGAAGGCGCTTTTGCGTTCGTCAGACGCGGCGCCCTGGCCACCTCCCGCACCACCTGAACCTGCTGACCCCGCGCCGCCCCCTGCGCCGTTGCCTCCGGAGCCGCCCAGCTGTGGCACCGAAGTGAAGGCGCTGCCTCGCGCAGGACTACCGCCCTCCAGCCGGCTGGGCAACGGGCCCCCGGGCCGCGGGGCCAGCAGCTTCTCGGCGCCCGCAGGAGACGCCGCCGCCGGCGTGGAAGAGCCGCCGCCGCCACCTGCGTCGTGATCCTCGGCAGTGGTGCTCCCGCCATCCACAGTCGCCTCCTCCTGCAGGCCAGCCCCACGGCCCGCCTTCTTCACCTCCACGAAGGCGCTGCGCTTCGCCTCGCCAGTCTCTGGGCTGGGTGGCGCGAAGAGGCGGCCGTTTTCTTCCAGGCCGAAGTAACTGCCAGAAGCGCGGTACTGCTGCGGCGTGCAGACCAAATCCTCCTTGGAGGCTGGCAGGGGCCTCTCGGCGAAGCGGGCCCGGCCCCCCACCAGCCCCGCACCGCTGCCTCCGCCGCCCTCCGCGGCCTCCTCCGGGAATTTCCTTTTCCCTTTGCAGACGCCGGTGGCGATGCCGTCGGGACTCAGCTCCGCCTCCTGGTGGCCCGCACTGCTGCTGCCGCTGCTGAGACTTTGGGCCGGGGAGCAGCTGCTGCCTCCCCGGGAGTTTTCCAGTTCCCGGGCCAGGTTGTGAAAGTCTGTGGAAGGCTTTGCGCTGCTGCCGCCGGCGGCGGCCGGTGGGTTGCTGCTGTCCGGAGAGGGGGCCGGGTAGTGGTGGATGGGGCCAGCCTTGCAGAACTTGGGACCCGGACCCAACGGCGTCTCCTGTTGCTGCTGTTGCTGGTCTTTGCCGCCGCCTCCGCCCCCGTGGTCTTTGGTGCCCACGCCGCCGCTTTGTTCATCGTGGGGACTCATATCGGCGCTGTGAAGTCTCTTGGGGCAGCGGAAACGCAGATGCGCCACATAGGGGAACTCAAACTGGAAACGTTGGCTGCATTCCAGGCATGTGTAAGGGGACGACCCTGCTTAGTGAGCAAACACCACACACGCACACCACATGATTACTCAGCATCTCCCGCAGGCCACTTTGCCATCATCCCCTTCACAAATCTACTTTTATCTCTCAGGGTCTGAGTGCCCGAGAAAAGAATATACCATCTGACCTCTTCTAACTTTCCCTCCTGATTCGAGAGAGTACAGTAATCAAGCAAGTGTGCCACTACTTATCCTTGCCTGTCTGTCCCAGCTTCATTCCGAACTACACCTCTGAAACTTCCTATAAGATTGCCAAAGGGAAGAAGGGCGCACCAACGCGCCGGGGTGAGACCCCGCTGCTCCTAGCACCTCTCCCCAGCTAGTGAGGGGCCCACATGCAGGTCGCAAACCAACCTACCATTCATTTTGTTGTGGGATCTAGAGGGGCAGAGTAAGAGTAACTCAGTCAGTTCTTTCCCGTACCAAACTAGTAATTCTTCATCTTTGGCAATCCTGCGGAGAGAGCGGTAAAACAGCTGTCCGTTTTTTATATAGGCTTCAAGGTTCTGTTCTTCTTTATCTCTGGCTGATTGGACCAGCCGCAGCCACATGAGACCTTCTGAGGAACCATTTGCCGCTGAGGTGTCTACCTACAGTTTAAAATAGAAGACAAGGGCGGGGGAAAGGGATACCCAATGAGAGAATGAACCAGAGGAACTAGGATCATTTCCTGTGTCTACCAAAGAATTACCTGAGACCAAGCTTCCAAAACTTGACTAAGTTGGAATATATGCCTATGTTATAACCAGTAGGCAAGAAAACCATCCTTTGAAATTTTACATCAATCCATACAGATTATTTAAGTCATCATTTTCACATATTGGTTGAATACTAAATGAGGAAATTCCTTTCTAAAATGTAAATTAGTGTTAGTCCCTTCAGAATTTACTTCCAAATTATCTTACATTAGTAAATCCTGGAACATTTTGTTTGGGGAAGTAAAAGAAATTATTCTGTGACACTCATCTTCCTAATTTTGGCTTGAACAATTAATAGCTTTTCTTTGTAAAGAAAGAATAGAAAGTGAGAGGCCTGTTGGAACTTAAAACATATGGACTTAATGATGCTGTGCTGTCAAAACAATTAACATTTTTACTTAAATACAAACTCTGGTCACTAGCTAATGTTATCAAAAGAAAATAATACTTAAGAGACAGGGAGGCCTCCCAGGCTGGAGAGCAAAAGTACCCAATACTTGTAAAAGTACTTAGCATGCAAATAGCTTCTGCCCTAGTGAAATCTCTTAGAGAGTTTAGGAAGTCACGGTTCACCAAGAGGAAAACTTAGAACTGAGGTACTGATTCAGACATTTCTAGCATTCCATATCAAATTTTGTCATGTGTTCCAGAAAAGCAGTTGACAACAATTTGAGTTTAATTTTTCTTCTCTAATTTTTGGTGTAAAAACTAGTATTGCTCGCATTGTTGTATTTTCTACATGTAAAGTCTATCTCTGCTTGTCATTACCATGATTCTTAGTCCATTTTCAATAGGACATTACCCTCATATACCTACACAGACCAACGAAGACTCACCCGGAAGATATAAGGTACTGTTCTTTTGTCAGTGGACTTGAGAGCTATGAAAGCTATGCTGTCATACAGGGAAGTATGGCTCAGAACACAGGGACCAAATATAGCATTCTCAGGGATGTCGCACGTTGTGTAAACGCTGGTAAAAATATCTGTTAGACATTGTTGGACAGCCTTGGCATCTCCATCCCAGATGCCTCGCTGGATGCCTGAATCCTCCATCACTGGAGAAAGATACACAAGATAAGGAAGTGAGTTACATTATTGCTTTTACTGATGTGAACCCAGACAGCACTATGACTACAAGACAGATTTTTCTTGTACTTGCCTGATTTTTTTCAGAGCTCATATGTTAAAAATAAAGCAGATTAATCTGGCATATTTAAAAGATGCCAACTAAGAAGTATTTTCCTTTCCTTTTTTTTTTTTTTTTTTTTTTTCTTTTTCAATAATCAGAATGGTAGGAGATCTGGAACCCACTGAATGTTTGGGATAAAGAAAAGGAAAAGAAAAGAAAGAAAGCGCTAGGAAAGACAAGATATTTTGTGCAGTACTTTGGCAATAGGTGGAGTATGCTTATGGGGTAAAGGTAAGGAAAGAAAAACATTTTTTTTACCAACCTATATTGATTTTCCTAACTGAAAGAAACTTTTAACCCTTGAAGAAAAGATCTTCTTTTCCTATGAATTGAACTGGGTGCCTGAAAGCTGATTTTTTTTTTTTTTTTTTTTTTTTTTTTTTCTTTTCTTCCAAAGAGGGAAGCAGCATTAGCAAGCAGGCAGAGACAGCGGAGCATGGCGAATGGATTTCAAGTGGAGTGTCAGGGCCACTAATTCCGTGTCAGCTAACCTTTCTCTGCAGCCTACAAGAAGGGACGTATGTCTGCTCATTACCATAATCCAACACTGTCCCTCCGAGGCTTTAATTAAAAGCAGCAAGCAGAGGTAATTATTTTTTTCTCGACATGCTTATTTATGGATGAGGGTGAATCCCAGTTACCTTGTTATACAAGAGGGTGGATTGAGTCGCCTGTAGCCCATGAAGTGAGGAGGTTCGGGGCAAGTCTGAAATACCGTGTGTAATGACTGGTGAATTCTTTTTTCCCCAGATAACGACCCTGTTTGGGCAAGAGGGGGCAGCCCTGCTTGAATAGTCCTCAGTGGGCTCTCCAGCTGTTTAATCCGCAGCAATTTAGAAAGTAAAGCCCCAATGGAAGGTTCTCTATTAAGCTGTCATAAAGGGACATTTCCCTTCCTCTGTCACTGGACACCCCCTACAAGGCTTATCACTTAAAAAAAAAAAAAAAAAAAAACCCTCCAGATATTTAAAAATTTAAAACTAGTTCTGAGGTATCTGCATTGTTTACTCTTTATGATTAATCAAAATATTTCTCCAAGTTGGTTTTCCCCTAATCTAAAGGTGGTTTTTCCCCACTTTTGGCAGTGATTTGTTTATGCTTCATATAATTTAATTAGCGGGAAAGAGTAGAACTCTCTTTTCCCGCAAAGCTGTACATTAGGGAATAATATTAGCAATGTCTATTTTTATCTTAATATTAATGTCTGTTAACCAATTAGTTTTTCAAATGTGATGGAAAAGTAGTATCTTTTCCTTGTCTTCCTTTTCAGCTAACGGAGCCTAAAACTTTAGTCAGCCTTTTCCCATTCATTCTCTTGTGTGCCCCAAATGGCAAGTGTTGGACTAAATCTGCCAGACAGCAGAAATAAAGAAAATGCCCAAAAAGTAGAAATTTTATTTTGCTACACAGTCTATCCCTATACATTTTAAGCCCACACGAAGTAGCCTTCCGGATGTCTAATTGAGAATTAAAATACATTTTTTTATATAAAAAAGGACTTATTTTTTCAAGCGAATCCTATTTTCCCTTTCTTAATTCCCTCCAGTTCACCGTTTTATGTTCTAATTTTTCTCTTCTTTTTTAAAGTCTTTCACACAAGCGTCTCATTGTGCCAGGAGGTCGCCCGCCACTTCGGGCAACAGCAGGGACGCAGTCATTAAAATGCAGTTCTACCTAACAATACGGTGAAAAGGTCCTCGCTACGCCGCGCTAATAGCCGTCAGCTTCGCCGCGGCAGCCGCCACGAGCCTCAAGCCGGTCACAATAATCTGTGGGCAAGAGCCTGGGCTCGCTACCCGCGCGCAGTCGCCTTCGCGACCCAACCTTTCACAGCTCAACGTCCTGCTCTAGGCCCAGGGTTCTCATCCGCCAGGGGGATTCTCCCTAGAGCCCGCAGGACTAGCTGAAATCTGGTCGCGGCTGCCGGTCGCTCGCCCTCCCTTCTAGGCAGGCATTGTCTGGCTGCCGCGCGCTCCCCAGTCCCTTGCTTCTCCGGCAAAGTGCTCCCCACCCGCTCCTCCCTTTGTATAATCTTATTGGCAGTAGAGATCCCCTTAACAATCATTTTCCCCGCTCTTCTGGAAAAGCAGGAGACGGGGGACAAAAATTTCCACTCTTCTCACCAAACCTGCCTTCTCCCATCCCCCTCCCACATCAATGCAAATAGACTTACCAGGAATAAGGTCAGGATTGAATCGCCCGAAGAAGGCCACCTGGACCGGGAAGATGCAATCGAATGTTTCTTTTTGCCTATTGTATCAGTGTATTTCCATGTCAAGAGGTGTTGGTGTTGTTGTCTGGTAGGCTCTGCCTAAAGAGAGGAGAGATGGAGAGAGGAGAGAGAAAGATAAGGGGAGGGTAAGGAGAGAGAGAGAGAGAGAGAGAGAGAGAGAGAGAGAGAGAGAGAGAGAGAGAGAGAGAGAGAGAGAGAGAGAGAGAGAGAGAGAGAGAGAAACGGAGAGAGTTGTACAGATGGACCCGATGCAGTGACTGACTGGCACGCAGACACACACTTTTTGTTTGCTGCACATAATCTGCCCAATGACGCGTGACAGCCCACGTCCCCTCCCTTTAACTCTTTGCTGGGCTGGGCGCTCCCTCAGGCGCCGCCTGCCTGGAAGCCTTCTCCCCGGCCTCCTGGAAGCCTTCTCCCGAGTCTGCCCCGTGCCTCGTGAATCCAGAGCACCTTCCCTTGGCAACGCCTCTCCAAGAGCCGGCCCGTCCGACTCTACCTAAAGCTTGGGCCCTCTGGGACTGCTAGGAGGGGGAAATCAATTTCAGGATCGGAAAGAAAGGTACCCAAAGACTGGAGACGGGCTTTTTCCGTTTTGTTAGGCGCTTGAAGGACCTAGGACAGAGAGCTGGACGTGTAGCATGCGCGAGAACCCCACGCGTGTATCTCCAGAGTTTGAGTTTTGTGGACCAGAGACGGGTGTGGGATTATCCACGAGGGATTTGCGGGCCATTGAGCTGTCGCTGATTTGCGAAGCTAGTTGCCTGGGGGATGATAAACTGGGGGCGGGGGCGGGAGCTCTCTTTACAAGTGCTCACACTACTAACCCCTCCCATGCAAAATTCAGAAAGGATGCACTTTGGAAAGTACTTGGCTTAACCTTCCCGTGGCCCAGGAGTCCGGTAAGGGGATAAAGTGGCGGTGCCGCCAGACCTCCGAAGGGTACTTACACCGGTCTTCAGGTCCCAGTACACTGGTACCTGGGCGGGGGCGGGAGGGCGTTCATGGGAAGAGTCCAAGTTACTGGACAAGATGGTCCTGCGTTTACACTCTCTGCGTTATGGGTTCTAAGTAGTCCCCGAGGGGTCCCATAATGGGGGCAGCCAGTACTGTAAGACGTGGGGGTGGGGATGATTTAAAGTAAAAATTATTACCGAGATGGACTTCAAAGAGCGTTTTCACGTCCAGTCGTTGATGGAGGAGTGGATGGAGTTGCCCAGGCCGTCTCCGGAGCCTCGTTTGTGCGCTAAGCTACTTAGAGGCGCTGGCTTGCCCTTTAGTGCAGCAGCTGATGCTAATGACTTGAGGTCTTTAACAGCCTGAAAGTTGACTCCTTCCGTAGGGAGGAAAGTTGACAATTTCGCAGGGGCCTTCAGGGCTCTTTTTCTCTGTTCCTCTCTACTCCTAAGGGAAGAAAGACCTTTGGGTGGTATAGCTGATCCCTCAATTCCCACCCACACTATCACTACAATGAAGTGGGCAATCTGTCAGCTTTAGGATAAATCGGATTGTGTAGCCGGCTAAAGGGCAAGAGGCAGACCCACGATTTAAAGACGAGACAATCTCGGTCAGACTTCCACCCCAGGGTTTGAAATAAGGTGAGTATAATAGGGGCTGGCAAAGAGCCCCTTACTGTGTTAGTTAGATCCTTTCACAGCTTGGAAAGCTCTCCCTATAATCCAGAGGCCAGCAAGGCACTGAATATCTTTCATTGCAGGTGCCTGCCCTCTAAGGAGGCAGAAGGAAGGACTTTAAAGAGCAGAAGTGAAGTGAAGGGAATTTCCTAATGAGTTCACTTCCATTGGGTCTCTCTCCCAGTTTATCTTACCTGGTCAGCACCCCACACAAGTTTGCATTCCTTCTGATCAGACAGGGCCTCTGCCTAGATTAAGGCGGGACCAGGAAGGAAAGGGCTACAAAATCTCCATATATTGGGAGAAAGGACAGAATACTCCCTTCACTTCAGGTTAGTTACTGATTTTTTTGAAGAAAGCTTCTGGAACTGCAGTTTTCTTTCATCTAAGGTGTCCTTTCTCTTTGCAAATATATGCAGCTTTAAGTAGTTTGGCTGAGTGACTCCTAATGACAGACTCAGTACAATGAAGGCTCTCATGTCTGCATATGAAAATCTGCAATTGTATTTAGCTGTCAACTGTCTTATGACTGGCTGCTCCATCAAGTCTCAGATTCAACTCCCCTCACACACATATGAAAGCTGCCCCCTCACCCCGTCTCAATCACTTCTTTAAAAGGTGAGTGGGAGAGTTAGAAATGTTGAAAAGATTGCCTCAAGTGTTTGGGGAAAAACACTCAGTTTGAAGAATAGTGGCCAGATTCTTAAGTGAAATGAGAGAATAAGGAAGAAAAAGGAAAGGAGAAAAAGAACAGCAAGTTAAGAGAAAAGTAACCAAAAAAGAGGTGTAGTCTTGCAGAAATTACAGCGAGATAAAGGCACTGGTATGTGCTGGGGTGGTGTGAGGTTGGTGTTCAGGAATTTAATTCCATTAATCTGTGCAATAGAACACTTCTTTGTGCTGTTTTGGCTATTCTTTAGAAAACATACAGTTTGTCTTTTTCAGAAAAAGTCATCTGTCCATGTAAACCACTTTTGTAATCCTATCACACACTGTAAATATAAAGGCATCCACTCCAGAAGATGGGCATTTAGAAAATAAGCTGTAAATGGAAGACATTTTTCCTGCATCTGGCCTTTTTTCTTAAGTATAGAGAATATCTCCTTTCTACTTATACTATGTCTCTTTTACATACTGAAACCTTGTCTCCAGTTTGTATAATACAAAGAATATTTCTGGTACATAAAATGTGTTTGGGTAAACTTGACCTTTTAAATCTCAAGCTAGAAAACAACTACAATTCTACATTTCAGAGAAAGGAGAGGTTTATTTAGAATCTGGTCTTCGGATGTTTAATCTCAGTTTCACTTTTTTGCCTGAATTAGATTCTGCCTCCTGCTTTTAGGTAAAGATCTATTTTTTAAAAATACTTGCATTCTATGGATCCAACCAACTCTTTGTTTTATGGATCAAATGACTAACTTAGCAACAGCAATAAAAAGCAAATATGGGTAAGAAATTCCTACTTGGAGAGTTTTCCAGTATTTTACGTAGTACACATTTTACGTGGTAATATAAGTGGTCTAAATGAAATCATTAATGGGAGATAAAGAAACCACAAATTATTTTTATTTCTTTAGAAATTCACAGGTTAGAATGGTGCATAAACTACTTTGAAATCACTTACTGGAATTCACTGATTCTAAATGAAGGGTGAGGCATTTATTCGGTCTCAGACAGTACTATAAAAATAGACCTCGGTCAATAGTTTTATGTAATTGACACGGAATGATGGGTTTATGAATATATTTGGAACTCTTTTCCCTGGGATTTTATTTCCAATTAGGTGGTTAGGAGAATGACAATGAAGAGTGAGCATGCTCACCTTGCTCTGCTTTAGCAAGACTTCTTGTAGTCATGGTAAAAATACACGTGTACACAACTGCAGTGTTGTTGGGAAGAGAAGGCTGGAGAGAAGTTGATGAATGATTCCAGAGTGATGTCTTTTATGGCCTAAGTGAGAGGGTGGAGAATGGGTGAGAAAGGAAATCTGATTCTCGGTGAATATTAGAATAAGAATGCCCTTTTCCTTCCAGGGTCCAGAAAATATCTTAAATTCTGAATAGGAAACAAGTAAAAATAATCCTGCAAATAACTCACTTTGAAGATTATTATCCTATAAGAAACACATTGTTTTCCTATTCCAGGTCTTCCTAACCCTATTTCCAAAGCAATACACCAGCCAATGTTTGCTTGTCAAAAGTGTAGCAATTCATAGTGAAAAGAAAATTGTGCTTGAAGACAAGAGGATGCCAATGAAGCAGATGAAGCAGACGGTGGCAGCTCTTCCCTAAGTTTATTAATTTCCCACAGAGAGGTCTGTGCAAGGGGCTATCAGAGTTGTGGAGGCAGAGAATGGAGCTTTAGGGAGCAGTATTGCATTACCTAACCCCATCATTCAGAATAAGAAACTTTCTAAGGGATAAACTTGACTGATACATGGAGATAAACTTGACTTATACATGGAGAAGGAACAAATGATGGGTTTGTGAGCAGGGAAAAACTGCCAATCTGTGCCAAAAATGCTGTTCAAAGGGTCGTTATCTCATTTCCTATCATTTTGTCTTTTTTCAGGAGACTATTTGGGGGTTTAAAAAGGGAGAGTGGGAGGTCATCTTAATCTGATTATTTATTTATTATATCTTGATGAGTCAAGAAGAGGCAGATCTGCTGAACTGGATAATGGTTTATAGGGAATAAGGGGGGCACTCTTTGTTTTTTAAGTATACATGTCAAGCTCAGTTTGAGTCTGTTTTTTACACCAAGTATTAGGGTTGGTTCACTGGGTGATAAATGAGTGGATGTTTCCCAGGCTGGTTTTGAGAAAGCCAGAGACTCAGGAGTGGATAATTCTTAGTCTGTGAGGAGGGTCTTCAAGCCTCTGAATGTAGAGATCATTACTCCTGATTCATTTTTGCCTGCTTTTCAATAAACACTACTGTTTTTAATGCTGCTACTGATACTACCACCATTAGTATTATCATCATGATTAAAATTTCCCTCTCTCAAGTTTAAAATCTTTCTCTCTGAGGGATGCTAAACTCCATTTACACTTCTGTTGGAGTTCAGCTGAGAGTTGGTTAGTCTTTGAAAGTTTTGTGTTGCCCTCTCCTGTTTATCCTCTCCTGGATGTGACTTGTAGTCAACTGGCTCAGTGGCTTCTGTGTATGAATTCCAGCATAGTCAACAAGTGATTTACAGATCTGAAATCAATGCCTCATGCTCACCTACGTGTGATTTCTGAACCAAATCCAATATCCTGATATGCTGGACTCTCCTAGCTTTTATGCCCCTCCTCCAGATAAATGTCTAGACATATAGCAAGGAACAGCTAGTTTTCTTCCAACACATTCAAAAGCCCTTCCCAGTCTTAGACACCATAGACATTGAGCAGATCTCAGAATAGGATTGAGGGAAGGAAATAGAGTCAAGTCACAGTCAATCAGTCAGTCACACCAAGCCTCCTCACCTTCTGTTCCAGGCTTTCCAGACAAAATGAGGTCCTGGGGGTATCTAGAAGTGTCAAATGAGATTTTGAGAAGACTGACCATAGGCCTTGGGAATGTCACCAAATGAGAGGGTATATATTAAATTTCCTCACTTAACCAGGAAGAAAGGACATTATCCCAAGATTCAGCACTTGAGTTTCTCCCCTTTTCTTCTCCGGTTTAGGTTTGGTGTAATTCCTGAGTTAATGAGAGAGGCACTGATTGACAGGTAGTGTGTACTTCCTGGGCAGACTCATTCCCTAGCATTATATTCCCACTGACCTTCTAAGTTGTGGACTTAGACCATGAGAAATCAAGTTGCTGGCGATGAGCAAGCAGAAAGCTTTGGTCTCCTGGGGAAGGGGGTCTAGGCAAAAGACACACATGCCCAGGCCTTTCTGACTTGTATGTACACATGGTATACTTCCCTGAGACCTGAGGAGATGTGAAGTAATATGAACTAGTAACCACAACTATAATAATCAACTTTGTTTAGTGAGAGCCTTGGATATATCCAAACACCCAAATTGCTCCCCTGTTTAAATTCCAGAGTGATCTATTTGAATGAAGACCATCTTTCATAATTTCAATTTACATGAATTGAAGTTATTTCATAATTTAACATCAGTGGAGAATGTCTCCCTAAACATTGTATAGGAGGCCTACTGCTTTCATCAGATCTTTCAAAAGCACTTACAACTACCAGTGCAAGACTTTTTTCATTGCAATTACTTGGTGAAGTAGTCTTCTAAACAAATTCAAAGATCAACTTGTCACTAACAATACTAACATCATAAAGGCTAAAAATGAAACTGGATGTACATTATGAAGCAGAGAAACTATTTGGTAGGAAGTATCAAAACTTATATTTGTTCTCTTGAACTTGAGTGAAAAGCTGCTTCCCACACTGATGTTTCTCTGGCAACAAAATACATAACTAAGATATCATTCACAATCTCTCTAATGTTTTAAGAAAAACCTATACCTTAAAAGGAATAATATCCAGAATTGTCAAATAAATCCTTCATAAATTCCTAAGAATAAACACACTGAATATGGTCATCTGGATATTGAGATTTTCTAGGCCCAGAACTCAATTTAAGTCCAAACAGCATTGTACTTGAGAAGATGTAGTCATGTGTGTTCACATGAGCACATGTGTATGTTTAAGACATCTAAAGGGCGAATGTTGCCAAAGGTAACCCTAAGGAAAAAGAAGTTTTAGGCCTCTAATTTTTCTAGATTGCATGTTCAAAACAGTGCTCCTGTTTTCAAGTAAGAAACTAGTTTGTATGAAATCATATGGTCGAGCAATGGGTCCTGGAAAGGTAAGTGGATAGAGTATAAAGAATATATTGAGTATAATTTTACTGTCTGACACCTTGTGTGTACACGATCAGATGCCTCTCAAGCATTATTTATATTCTACAGTTTACTGAGACCCTAGGAAGTTAGTGTTTCCAGACAGGGCTGGGGGCGAGTTTTCCCCTGAACTTGTGACAATATCCTGGAGAAAGTCACTGCCCTCACAGGGTAGCAGATTTCATTTCTTGTCTGGGGAACTGAATTAACTGCTCTATCTCCAAGACCCCTAACATCTGAAATGATCCCAAATTTTGGGCAGCAAGGCAAGAAATGCCTGCTAGACTGAACAATTTCTGATGTCTGGATTCCATGGTGCCCATGTCTCAGTAAAACTCACAGCGACAGAACTAAGAATGCATGGCCAAATGCCGGGCTTCAAGGTAGCCAAATAGGTCTCTCTGAGAGAGACAAAGAAAGCAATACCATAAAGGGCACTCACCGTTTCCACTACATTTGCGCTGATTCACCAAAGAATGCAGAGCACTGACTGAGGATGCCACCCGGCTGGACATCAGCGACAGAAACAGAGTGGGCAAACCGTGAACTCCAGGCAGGTGAAGGCCACGCGGTGCGCTCAGTCCATTCCAGATGCAAAGCAGGAACTCCAGTCCCAAGGGCCAACCACGTTTCCCATGTTCTCTTACCCATCTCCTCCTTGGAATTAGTGCCAACACTTGCCTCCTGCTAGGCGACCACTTTCCTAGAGGAAAGACGTCCAAAGGGCGGGGTCTGCGAGAACAGCAATTCCTTTCACCCCAATACCATCCTCTACCTGGCCCTGCCCACGACCTCTTGCGGTTGGTCGCCCACGTTCCTCTAGCAGAGCATTAGTCCCTGGTCCCGACTCTAATTAACTAGGCTGCGGGTGACCTAGCTTAGCCTTGGTTTCCCTCCAGTTGAACTAAGGCTGGCAATCTCTGCCTGCAGCATCGCAGTGAGGACTCAGTGAGGCAACCAGGGCGAGAGCGTTTTGGAAAGCCAGTTGCTGAGCAGATGGTAAGGGATTACTTCCAAGAGCTAGGGCTACTTTCATTTCAGTCTTGTACATGCCGGGGAGGCCTCGATACCTTTGTTAAAGAACGTTCTCCTTAGAAGTCTAGGGTACTGACCAAAGAAGACAGACCAACAACTCAGGCTCAGGAAATCCCACAACTCCACTAAGGGAACTGAACTACCTGGGTTCAACTTGAGACCCCCCTAACAGGAAGTTTAACTGGTGTATGCTTCTCATGTGGACTGAAGTAATAAAGAAATCATTTCATAAAGTTATTGTGAGGGCTGAGTTGCAACTCAGAAGCACACAGACCAATGCCTAGGGTCTAATAAATATACATTTTAGTGTGACATTTTGTATCAAACGTTGACTTCACTTCCTCACTAGAAAATTCGGGAAGCTTATTGTGCATCGGCTTTTTAAAGCTTCACCGAGAGAAGGTTGAGGAATTCTCCCTCTTGCTAGGAGGTCGGGTGGAGGTTCTGGTGGATAAAGCAGGCAGATGGAATCTGTTCAAGATCACTGCTACCTCTCAAAGACCCCAAAACTCCATCCACGAGCAGTTAGCCTTTTTCTTGCGTGTCCCCCAAACACTGGCTTAAAGAAAGAGCAACCAGTTTGCTCTGAAGAACTGCCCAGGTATATAGAGATACGACTTCTCTCCCAACACCCCCAATGCCCATTTGAGAGTCCTTTCTTTAGGCCTAGTTGAGGCGCCTAACTTACGATGTTGGAAACTCAGGATGGCAAGGCCTGAAGCAGGGCGACTCTGTGGAATGAGAAACATGTGAACGAGTGGCCAAAAACCAGGGACTGCGAAGAGCCGCGATTCTGAATAGGAGCTCACAAGGGAGCGGGACTATTGTCAGGGTGGGCAGTCCCGGTCCTCCCCTACACCGGAGGACTGCTGTGGGACCCTGCAGTAGGGCCTAGAACACCAGTCACATGGTCCGTACAGGAACGGGGAGTAGGGCTACTTTTCTGCTGGGTCTCCCTCAGGCTCCACCCCCACCCCTCCCAGTACCCCTCCCAGCACCCCTCCCATCACTGCAGGGAACTGGCGGACCGAGACTCCAGCCGGTCGGATAGCATTGGCAAAGCCGCCTCTTCCAATCCCACGTCTCTTTCGCGCAGGCGCAGCGCAGAACAGACTAGTTACTTTAGCTCCACGCCCACAGTCTTAGGCTCTGTGAAATCTTCCGCCCTGTCCCGCGACATGGTCACAAACCATCTGTTGTGGGTTCCCAGTACCTTCTCCTTCTAAAGGATCCAATAAGTAGTAGTAGTAGAACTCGAAATTTGGGATCCTGAACATTTAATATTTGAACTCTGGGCCTGCGGTCTATTAGCTGTGTGTCTTTGAGTTAATCACTTAAACCCTCCGCACTTTGGTTTCTTCGTTTGTAAAGTCCTTAGTAAAAACACTTATCTCATAGAGTAGGTATGAATATTGCAAGAGTAATCCTTGATTCGGGTGCTAGTTGGGTTACTTGTTTAGGTTAGCATCCCTGGGCTGCTTTCCTGTGAAGCAGAGGGCTTTGTGATGACAGTAATACTTAAGTCAAAGGGTCATTAGAAAAATTAAGTACCAAAAGGCTGGCACAGCATTTGGTCTAGCACAGGAGAAGAGCCCAAAGTTAGTCATTCAAAGCAGCTGAATGCCTGCCTTTTATTTTTTAAGCTTAGCTCCCCTGTTACCCATTTTCTCTTTACAGAGAAACAAGATACAAAGATGCATGTTGGAATGTGGGGTGGTGGTGTTTGGAGAGCTGGGAGGAAGCTCTTTGTAGCAGAAAGTTAGGCGACATTTCTAGAAGCTGTCATCCTGGCTTTTGCTCTTCGGTTTCTAGGGACAAGGTAAAAGAACTGGAAAGGCAGGGGAAAGGAGCTTGGAATAGGTAGGTGTTCAGCAAATGTTTCTCGATTGAAAATGGCATTTCAAAAATCAAGGAGACAGGAGTCTGGAGTGGGAAAGGACACCCAGAGTTGGGATTGGCTGCCACTTCTTGCTGCCAGGCTGCCAGTAGGCATGTAGGTCTCTCTGTTAGGAAGACTTCTGTGACATTATAGTTTCTGGAAGAGGAAGATCTCAAGGGGACAGGTTCTGAGGGCAGGAGAAGGGGTGTGTGGGAAAGAGAACATCTCAGCAGGAGACAGAGCCCACTTCACACAAGAGATGTGAAACTCAGGTGAGGGGAAGAGAAAAGATATGGACATATCTTAGGGAAATTAGGCCTCCAACAGAGGGATATCCTCTAAAAGTTGGAAATTCAAATTGGAATGCTTGAAATTCAGGTGAGAGGAAGAGAAAAGATATGGACATATCTTAGGGGAAATTAGGCCTCCAACAGAGGGATATCCTCCAAAAGTTGAAAATTCAAATTGGAATTCAGAATGTTAGATTTCAAGCATCCCTTAATCATCTCAGTGGTCCGACCTTTCAGAGTGGGAGCATGCCTGCATCACCATATGCCCCAACATTTCCCCTCTCCTTCAGTATCAGTATCCTCCTCTAACTTTTTACATGGGAGCACTTAACATCCCCCTTTTCCCTTTACTGATAATAGGATAATGGATGATCATGTTTTACCCAGCAACTAACAAGACACCCAGGAAAATACGGCCCCAAAGAGCATTCAAGACCATATCCTTCTGCTCTTTTCCTGAGGCAGAAAAGCTGATGCAACAACAACCAAGGGTGTTCTATAAACTTCTGGCTTTTAGTCTGCTCTACTCTCAGACCCTGACTAAAAAGTGCTGTTAGCAGAAAGGAGAATAAAATAAAATAAAAACCAATTCCTCAGCGTTTGACCCCCAGGGCAAAGGAGACACTGGTGAGAAGGAGTCACAACTTGGAAAAAGATTTATTTTTCCTGGCCATAAATCTCATCCCCTTGTTCCTCTGCCCAACGAAGCATGATAAAGTCCTTTTCCATAAAGTATTCAGCATTAGAGCCACAAAGCTCCCCCAATCAGTAGCCATCTGCTTCTACCATAACTGCTGCTCCCGAAGCAGGGAAAGCAGCCGCACAGAAAGGGCACCACTGTTAGGCTGCTGGACAAATGAGGAGCCTGAATAGCTTTGGTTTTCCTTGTGTATCTGTATCTATAGAGACAGGAGAAGAAAGGCCGCATTATATTGATACAACAATTGTAAAACAAAACACGGAAGAGGCATCTAAAGGGCAATATCGCATGCTTCAGGGGTCCCCAGATAAAAGGGGCTCTAACAGATTTATAGAAACCTTTAATTGGTTTTCAATTGAAAGCTAAAGAGGCTGGAGCGAAGCTGTGAAGAGTGGCAAAGTGCTCTCCTTCAGCCGTCTGGAGGCGTGATCGATTTCATGGAGAGAGAAAAGAGGAACCCTGAACCGCCCCGCCGCTAGGGCTTTCCTCTTTGGCCACTGGTGTGATCTTAGCATCTCTCAAACACACTCTCTCGCTTTTCCTCCTTTCCTTCCTCACTCCTTCAAACCAGTAGGCATGTGGAGAGAGGAGGGGGCAAAGAAGTAAAAGTAAATCTAACTTACTAGATCTGGGGGCGGAAGGGGGAGGACCCAAATCCTCGTAAAGGCCCATACTTTAAACCTAATCACCCACTAGTATAGCGAGACATTTTGGAAGAAACAAGAGTACCCCCAACCCGCCCCAATTCTTTCTCACCATTTCTAGCCTCAAACGGAAAAGCTAAGCTTTCCCACAACCTTTCCACTTGGTGAATAGAGAGGTCTTTGCTTGCGCCTGCGGGGTGTGCTTCAGTGCGGGTATCTCCACTTGGTTCGCTTTGCGCGCTCCATCCTTCACCCCTCCCTGTGCTGCTGCGGGCGGGGACCCCAGCCCCATCCTCACCTCAGCCTGGTAGGGCAGTGCCCACCCACGCGGCAGCTCAGGGCGTCAGTCCGTCTGTTCCTAAAGCTAATTTATTGGCCCGACCCTCCATTATCATTTTCAGCTTCTTAATTAATCAAAGATAAAAGGCAATGGCGCAAATTACGATTATGAGGGAACTGGAAGACGGTTTTGAATAAAATGGGAAAAGCGAAATATGATTAATTGAACGACATGATAGTGAAATCTCAAGTGCGAGGAACAGGTCCCAGGGGGGCAAACTGATTCATCGGTGTTGCGGGTGAGCCTTCCCTCCTGCCCTCGTATCATCGTATGGGGACAGTCACCAAATGGGATCTCTTGGATCCCAAGCCTTCAGAAGGGAGAAAATGCCTTTCCAACTCTGGTCTCAACCTCACTCAGCTTCCAACCTTCCCACCTCCGCCGTGCCGCCGGCCCCCCATCGACTTTCTGGACTCCTGCCTAGGGAGTCCCGCCACAGGAGGAGCGCCCTACTCCATTCTTAAGTGAATGTACCGGAGTCTCCTCTCACTGTTTCCTCCTGTCTTGTCACATTTCCCTAACCGAGGCTAACTCTTCGTGAAATTGCAGGAAAACAGTCTAGTAGGTCAGTGATCGCATTGACTTCTGAGAGGGATTAATAGAGCCCTTGTCTGATGCTGCTTTCCAGAATTACGTTCGGGATTAAAAGGCAGACACTGCACGGGCACACGTTTTGCATCCTCTGGTCGTTGTGATTAATGTTTCCGAGGGGATTTATTCTGGGAGCTTAAGGAACGTGCTCGCGGGGTCTAAAGCCCGATGGCCGCGTGGCAGGGGCCTGTCTGAGGGCATGGTGGGCACGCGACAGCACACCGGCGGATTACAGGGGACGTCAGATAGGCGCGGAGATACGAGGAAACTTTTAGTGTCCCTTTCTTCACCTTCCCCACTCGAGAATAGCTGTTTCGGGGAAAAACTAAGGACTATCAGGGGTCGCTGACCTTAGGTCTTTTGGGGTGTGTTTAAAGGAATATCCTCGTGCGTCCTGACTTTTCGGTGGAAGGAAAGGGCTGAGTACCAAGCTACTGAACTTCAAGCATCCGTCCAATAAGAGGGACCGTAGATCCGCATTTCGGGGAAGCGCCGCACCCCAACATATTGCTCACCCATACAGCAAACTGTTGCGGTCCCCCATCCCCAGAAGAGAAGGACCTCAACCTCCAGTAGCTGCCGCCCTCAGGACTGCTTTCGGGGACGACCCAGGGAAGCACCTATGGAGAGGAGCCAGTTCCTAAGCCTGAAACACATCACCTCCACACCACCTTTTAGTGGCAGACAAAACCACCCAGAGCCAGTGTAGGAACCCAAGAACAAGGGGGAAATACAACATGCAAAGAGAGGGGCGGAGAAAAGGAAGGAAACCAGGCGGGGTTTGGGGGGATACTCTGAAAAAAAGAGCAAGCGCAAGCGAGGGTGAGAGTGCGAGCAGTGAGATGAGAGGAGAAAAATGGGCAAGTAGGGAATCGCGGCTGGCGGAAGGCATTACTGCTCTCGGGCAGAAGGGGGCACCTTTCCGGTCGAAGCAGCCTTCTGCTGGGCTGGGCGGGACGCCCAGGCAGTGGCCGCCTCCAGCCGGGGTTCTGGGGTGCTGGGCGCCCCCTTCTGGCGTCCGCGAAGCCGCTCCCTGCTGTCGCGTGGGTGCTCTGGTCCAGCAACTGACCCTGGCTTGGTGTTGGGGTGGGGAAAAGGAAGCTCAAGGGAGACAGTGCGGGTAGGTGGGGGTAGTCCGGAGTATCAGGCTCCCCTGCCTCTTCCCTGAGCAGTTCCCTAGGGCTTCCTTACCTGCGGCCGCAGGGCTCCGTTACTAGGAGCGAAGCTCCTGCGGGTCCCTCCGCAGCCCCGCGCCACCCGCGGCCACACTCTCGCCCCAATGGGAGCCTGCGGAGGAGCCCGCCTGCCTTGCAAAGCGGTCCGGTTCTCTGCCGCAGCAGCTGGGAGGGAGGGAGCGACCGCCGGCTGCTGCCGGGCGGCGTCTGGGGGCCCGCGAGCCGAGCGCAAGAAGCCGCCATCTGGAGCCTCGGCAGCGGGCGGGGGTGGGAGTGCCAGGGAAGGGGCCTGGCGACTGGGCCCCCGCGTGCGAGGGGCAGGGGTGTGCGCGTGGGAGCGGCGCCTGTCGGCCTGAGTGCTTGCGTGCGTGGCGTGGGAGGGCGCGTGTGAGGGGTATGACCCCTGCGGAGCAGGAGCAGAGGCCTGCCCTTCGCAAGGGCCCCAGATTCCCGGGCAGCCTCAACCGGCAGGTTTGGAGAAAGTGCCCGGCACCAGCTTGGCATCCTCCCCCGAGTCCCCCGCTAATCTCTTTCTGGGGGTGGCAATCTCGCTGGGAGAGGAGAACCGAAACACTCTACAGGCGCACTCATGCCTTGTCGGCCAGAAGCGGTTTTCTCATTTCCCTTTCCTCCCACCTTGTCCATCCCACTCCAGGAAACATTCCTTTCCAAACAGCATGGATTTTTGGACACTTCCAACCTAAGACAACTACTTCAGCCAGGACGTGGGACAGGCACTGGCAGAATATCACCCTTGGGGATAAACGCTCTTTAGTTTCTGGTGGATTGTGGAAGAGGAAGGAACAAGGGAGGCTGCCAAAGGGAATGGAGTGTGGGAAGCACGTTTAGCGTGGAAAAAGAGAATAATGGGTGGGGGGAGGTGGGAAGTGTGGTATCTCTCTTCTCCGCCTTCAATTTCAGGTCCTTTCAGTGCTTTTATTTCTTTAACCTTTTAAACCATTGCCCTTTCTTGAGTCTGGATAGGGGCGGGGAGCAAAGAGGAAGGGAGAAAAGAGGTGATGAATGTGGAGGAGGCTAGGGGAGATATTTTGGGAACTCAGGCTCTCCAGTTTCTACGTTTTCTCTGAGGGAGACGCCCTCCTGGGCTTTGGTCCAGTGTAAAGGGAGTTGGTTGGATGTATGGACAATGGCGGGTGGTCTGAGTACAATAAATGAGTGAATGAAAGAGTGAATGAATGAATGAATCACAGGAGAGTCAGACCCACTCTTACCCGTAGGCATTAAAAGACACCCCCATCCCCAGCTGTCTCGTGTCCGGCAGAATGGCATTATGTAAAAGATCTGGCATGTCACCCAGTGGCACATCTGGTAGGTGTAGATGGCATTCATTAGCACGGGGCTTCTACTCTGCGGCATGCCAAAGCTCTGACAGAGATGCCCGCTGCCAATCATTCATTCGCTGCCAATCCCAGAGCGCGGTCGGGCGGGATGGCTCCCTTCCACTCTGGCACCCAGACTGGAGGAAACAATGTGTTGATATAGGAAAAGATGAAAGCGGAGCTGAGGATGCGAGGCACCCAACAGATGTATCCCGTGAGGAGATAACGGAGCGAAGAGTCATTTAGCAAGAAAGCATATGCAGGATCTCAGGAGGGAGGCTCGGGCAGGGGTCTGCTTGCCTAGGGCTGAGTGGAAGGGAAGTCAGGGGAACCCCTTTAGATATCTGGAAGTTGAGGTTCTTTCTGCGAAAGCAAAGTCCCAACTCCCAGACCCCTAACTGCAAGACTTTCTTCTCTCCTTGTTTTGTCTCTTATACCTGTGTCTATCAAGAAATCTAAAGGACAACATCAATACCTCTACCTTTGTCACAGCACAGATAAAAAGTGCCTTCCTGTTTTTAACTTTGCACCGTTCTCCTAGACATGTAATTTGTGTGTGGGAAGGGGGATACTGGCTTATCTTTACTGTACTGGAAAAGGCAAATATCTTGTTTCAGTTCCTAGCCATTCAAGGGGATGAAGATGAAAAAAAAAAAATCCAAATTATTTAAAAGGCAAGGAAAAATTAAATACAGAGCCCAGGCTGGAGATTGTCTTACACTGGGTGGTTATTAAACTGGCATTTGGTATATTGTTTTTCTTTCGCTGTACACATTATAAATATTTTTTATTCATTCAATATTTAGTAAAACAACTGCAACAAAACTCAGTTTTTAGAATTTATGGGACTCAGTATATAAGCTGAATATAAACTAACAGCTTTTTATTTTACATATTTATCTAGCAACCTTGACTGTGTGGGTTCATGGTCACAATATAACTGCTATATAGATGTGTGTGTATTATCTATAAAATTATGCACTTTTTAATATATACAGAAAATATTTGGGGCATATGCTACACATTTATTCATGATTCATCTGAAATTCAAAGTTAACTAACATCTTATGTATTTGTTTGCTACCTAGTAACCTTTACATTTATCTAGCAACCTTGAATATGTTGGCTAATGTCACAGTATAACTGCTATGATTCCAGGCATCACATCATAATTTTAAGCATGAAGAAATAGATGGGGGCAAAAAGCTGTGGTTGTTTTCTTTTATCAGTGAAAGGAATACTTTCATTAGCAGGACCTGAGTCCTCTGGTCATGACTAACTGCAAAGTAGCCTTTAGAGTGTAAAAGGATAGAGAGGACTGGGAATAGTTGTTGGTATCTATAAAAAAAAAAATGAAAAGAAACTTAATGTTAGCATAAAACAAGAGTAGATCATCAAACTTTATTACAAATAAAAGCCTCAAAGAAAGTTATTTTTTTAAAAATTAAATAAGTTGTTTTTCATTGTAATCATTAAAGGAATACTGTATTTGAATTTAGATATTCTTGAATTTTATCAAATTCTATTTCAAAATAAGGACTTGGGGTTAATTGATACGTTCATAAAAAGCTGACAAAATATGACTTATGTTTAAATAAAATTAGCCTTTGCAAGAAAATATAAATAAAAGTTGTTTAAAAATTTAAATGAAATAAAGAAAATGGCTCTTGTTAGAAATATTTGGGTTGATTTCCAATTCTATGAGTCACCAGGTACATGACTTTGGGTATTTTACTTGTCTAAATAATTTTTCTTCATCTGTAAAATGGGTTAATAATGTTAATGCCTTGAAGAGTTGCCATGGGCTTTAGAGATAGTGATACACATTGAAGGTTTTAAAATATGCTAACTCCCAGAAACCCAGCAGGAAATAGAATTCAGCCCTCCTGGAGCATACTAATCCTGCTTATGAAGCACGGCAGGGTTATGGGAACAAATGAGATGATGAGTGCTGTTGTTTGTCCCCTCTGAAACTCCTGTAGAAATTTAATCCCTAATCTAATGGTGTTGGCAAGTGATAGGACCTTTGAGAGGTAGTTAGATAATGGGGACACCACATTCGTAAACCAATTAATGCTACTTTAAGGGAGTGGGCTCAATCTCATGAGAGTGGTTCTTATACAGCAAGCCAAGTCCCTCTTGCTTCCTCTCCCATTCAGACCTGCTTGCCCTTCTGTTTTTCCACCATGTTACAATACAGCTCCAGGCCCTAGTCAGGTATCAGCATCTTGCTTTTGGATTTCCCAGCTTTCAGAACCATGAGCCAAAACAAACCTCTTTTCTTTATGAATTAACCAGTATCAGGTACTTTGTTACATAGAAAATGGACTACTATATGAGACACACAGAAACTAGCATAGCAAGAAGCTCTCAACAGGGTAAATAGTATTTCCAGAGCTTGGTAAGGACCAGAACCTTGGAGGAGGGCCCCAGTTAGAAATATAGAGACATAGCTACTGTGAGAGAGGCAGTGGTATAGCAAAGAGAAATCAGAATAAACATCCCAATCTTTCTCTTCTCAAATACTCCAATTTCATGTTAATGTTGGAAATTACCATTCAAACCCACTAGAAACTGAATGGTAAGGTGCTGGAGCATGGTGGTACACCTGCATGGGTCACCTTCTGGGGAAGACACAGGAGGATGAAGAATGGATCTTTGGACATACAAATGAATAATAACCAGCACAATACTGTTATTGTTCACAAATAAAATTATCTAAGACTGCTTCCTACATATATCTTTTGATATATATTTCCAATTGGAAGTTAAAATTTAATAGACTTTGTAAACTTAAGCATCCAAGGTTTTAAGGAGACATTTGGTTGAACATTTCCTATTAGTTCTCATGAAAGATTTCCAGAAGTCTTGTAAGCCAAGACCTGGAAGAATTTGAGGGCACACCCTTATTGACTTCCTTCCTTTGGGCATCCCCAGGTCTCTCATCATTTTGTGGCTTCCTGTGTCACAACCAGTCTTGCTGTGCATGGTTACTCACTTGCTGACTGTTATTTTCAAGGAAGTCAGACAGGCTTCAGCAAAAGATGATTACCTCATAACATATCAAGCCTACAGCAACAGGAAGTACTGCCAATGGCTTCCCTTAAGTTCAGAGTCAGTGTGGACTTCAGATTGTACAATCTCTTTCTCTTTCCAACTTTGCCATTCCTATTTTTTTCCTCCTGAACCTAAACTAACTCAAAGGCAAAATAATGGAAGAGTACAGTGGTGGTGAAGCATGTTCTTTTTCCTGAAATCTTAGATAAAAATTATAGCCAATGTCAGAGTTTTGAATGTTCACTCTAGATGTTAGCACAAAAGCCTCTTTTCTGAACCTTCTAGGAACTTGGAGTTGAAAACTGGAAAGAACCAGCACAATACTGTTATTATTCACAAATAAAATTATCTAAGAATGCTTCCTACATATATCTTTTGATATATATTTCCAATTGGAAGTTAAAATTTAATAGTCTTTGTAAACTTAAGCATCCAAGGTTTTAAGGAGCCATAAGGTTGGCAGTCATCATTTTAATGGAAACAAACAAATGAAGTACAGAAAAATCAAGAACTAGGAGTGAAAAGCAAAGATGAGTCCCCTCTGGACATTCCATATGTAATTAATAAGTATAAGTGAAATAGTTGACTTTTGGAAAGACAATGTGGGAGCACTAGTGAAACTAGTGAAAATCATATACAAAGGAGCAACCACTTAAATTACTGGGAAATGGTCCTAAGGGCAAATGGCAAATGAAGAAATATCTGTTCAAGGAAATCTATGAAAATTTGATAAGAAAGGGGAGTCTGTGGTATTTGCGCCAAGACCACTCCCTTCCTTGCTCCTCCCAGGTCAGCAAGGCAAAGACTTTACCCCGGATTGCTGCCAAGAATTCAGCTGTTTTTGTCCCTTGATTTCAGCTGGATGGCTTTCAGTGTAAAAAGAGCAGGACTTGAGCAGGACTCCAGCCCCCAGCAGCCTGGAGAGACAAGAATGAGAGATTCTGTCTTGGGGGTGCAATAGAGAGGCTACTGGGTCCCTGATAGCCCTTCCCTTGGCCCTTGAAGTGAAGATTCCACACTAGGAGAGGAATGCTGAGAGAATTGCAGGCTGCTGCCCTCCACACCCTTCTCCCATCCCACCTGCCAAGCGCTCAACTCATAGTTAGGTGTTACTTGGAAAAAAGTTTGTCATTGTCTCTACCCTCAGCTCTAGAGCTCTGGAATAGAAATTTATCTGGTGTGGAGGGGAACCAGGCCTTGAAGCACATAGCTCCTAATCTCTTCCAAAACAACTGACTTTACTTGAAACCAAATGTAGAGAAGTTTAAACTCAAGGGTACTCTCAAGAACTGTAGAGACTGTGATGAGAGGCCATTGAGAGAAGATTGGGGGATTGAAGGAAGATACAGCCTAGATGGTAGGCTTGCTGGTTTGTAGGTGAGAATCTGGGAATAAAACAGATGGGAGGAGCCCTCTTGGGGTTAACAGGATATCAACACTGACCTCAAAAAGTATTTCCTCCAAAGAAAGACAATTTGATTGGATTAGACTGTGGAGGAATTTGTGCTCCAGGGCGCTGTTGGAAACAGTCATAGGCCAGAATTAGTGGAGATTAACAGCTGTATGTAGGCACGAGAAGGTTGGAAGAGACTCCTACAGGTATTACTGTCATCCCAAGTCCCAAGGGGACTATAGAATAGACTCAAAACTGTACCTGCCTAATCAGAGAGCATCAGAGGCTTACCTTTATTGTGAGAAATAGAAAGTCTAGTGGTCCATTTTCAAAATACAGTGTTTAGCTTTAAATGTAAAATGATTTGGGATGTAAGTAAGAAAGGCAGCTAGAGGGAAGAGCAGAATGAAAAGTTACAAGCAGTTAACACCAAGTATAAAAATTCACAGCCCCTTGACAAACGGGAGGTGAGAAAGAAATCCGTCCCCCTCTGCCTATCAGGAGAGATTGCAATAAATCACGGAGTGGATCTTAAAGCCGGAGATGGAACAATCTTTACTCACCAGTTGGCAGGATGGAGGGGCAGGCTGAAAGTCTAGATCCTTCGATCCTCTCCAGGGGTTACAGTAGACCTTTTATATCATAAGTAAAGCATGTCAGTACATTAATCATAAGTGGTTGTTGCTATGATTCAAAACTACAAACAAACATCATGAGATCTAAAGTCATAAGCAGAAGGGGAAGTGGGTCAAAATGACCCTAGTTGAATACAAGTTAAAGAATTGTTACTATGAAACTCAACTTACTGTGAAACAAAGACTTAGGCACTAGAACAGAGACTCTGTGACTACTAGATGAAAAAGTAGGCCCAAATCTTCACCATGTCAGCCTAGGATCTGACTTCCTTAATAAGACCCCAAAAGTGCAAGAAGTTAAATCAAGAATCAATAAATGGGATGGACTGAAGCTAAAAAGCTTCTTCTCAGCAAAACAATCAATAATGTGAAGAGAAAGCCTACAGACTGAGAGAAAATCTTTACCACACGCACCTCAGATAAAGCATTAATCTCAAGGATATATAAAGAACTCAAAAAACTTAACACCAAAAAACCCCAAATAATCCAATCAATAAATAGGCTAAAGAACTGAACAGACACTTCACAGAAGAAGATATACAATTTATCAACAAATATGTGAAAAAATGTTCAACATCTCTAGCAATTAGAGAAATACAAATCAAAACTACTCTAAGATTTTATCTCACTCCAATCAGAATGGCAGTTATCAAGAATACAAGCAACAATAGGTGTTGGTGAGGACGTGGGAAAAAAGGTCCCACTCATACATTGCTGGTGGGAATGCAAATTGTTGCAACCATTATGGAAAGCAACACAAAGATTCCTAAGAAAACTTGGATGGAACCACCATTTGACCCAGTTATCCCACGCCTCGGTTTATACCCTAAGGACTTAAAATCAACAGAGTACAGTGACACAGACACAACAATGTTTGTAGCAGTTCAATTCACAATAGCTAAACTATGGAACCAACCTAGATGCCTTTCAACAGATGAATGGATAAAGAAAACGTGATATATATGTATATATGTATATATGTATATATATATATATATATATACACACACACATATTCATACACATACATATAATGGAATATTACTCAGCTTTAAAGAAGAATGAAATCCTGGCATGCAGTAAATGGATGGAATTAGAGACTATCATGCTGAGTGAAATAAGTCAATCCCTAAGAACCACAGGTCAAACGTTTTCTCTGATATGCAGATGCTAATTCACAATAAGGGTGGGGGGGATAGGGAAGAACAGAGTTAGTTTATATTAGGTAGAGGGGAGTGAAGAAAGTGGAAGGGGTATGGGATAAGAATGATAGTAAAGTGAAACAGACATTATTACCTCAGGCACATATATGATTTAGGAGATATATGACTGCATGACCTATGTGATCCTACAATATGTATTATCAGAAAATGAGAGATTACACTCCATTTATGTATGATCTATCAAAATGTATAAATGCATTCTATTGTCATGTACAATAAATTTGAAAAAATAAAGTAAAAAATAATAATAAAAAAAGGAATGGTCACTAATATCTAGAGTTATTCTCTGACAGGGTACATTGTCCAAGAAAAATGGAAACAAAAAGGGAACAATTTTATGTTGTATAAGAATTGCCATTTTGTGTTGCCAAACATGCTAAGCAACTGTTGATGGGTACAGAGGTGGGGTGTCCCATGGGAGAAGCATTTTCTACATGACAGGAGTCTCAGGGTAAAATGGAGTCTGTTTGGTCATTGTTTATATAGCCTGGCCCATAACATGACCAACAGAGATAAACTATACATGCCAAAAGGCACTTAATGTAAGGGGACTTTGCTGCCACTGGACAACAATGGAAGGTAAGGACAACTAAAGGTACATTTCTTTAAATAATCCAACGGGACACAGTAAAACATTCAAGAAGTCTGTACCCCATAGTGCTCAGCCAATGAGGAATGGGGTGTGGTGGTGAGGGACCTTGTGCTTTAGGAGATAAAATGCTCATTGTATCCAGTACAGGTGTGTCTGCTCTCAATATTGCAAGACACCCTATCTTTAAGTAAAGCCTTGCTTGTTGCTATACCCTGTCTCTTAGTCCATTCTTTGGGTTTGGACAGGTTAGTGAGTTTCTCAAACTGTGTAAGTGAGAGAGATGGGGAGGGAGCAGGCAACAGACTTCACTAAAATAATCCAAAAGTACAAATAAGTAAGAAATAAACAAGAAGACAATGAAAAACAAGCCTGAGGAAGGGAGGGAGAAATTCCCCAAACTGCTACAATGTGTTATCTAAAATATCCATTTTCCAGCCAAAAATTTTGAAGTATGCAAAGAAAAAGGAAAATATGACCCATATACTGAATAAAAGCAAGCATTAGAAACTTCATGTGAGAATAAATTAAACAAAAAGCAGAGATTATCAGATCAGACTGGGTTCAAAAAAATGACCTAACTATATGTTGTCTAAAAAGAGATATAGACAAGGTATACACACACAAACACGCACACACACACACACACACACACACACACACACTCACATACACACACACACACACATATATGATGAAATATTACCCACCCTTAAAGAAGAATGAAATTATGGCATTTGTAGGAATATGGATGGAGTTGGAGAATATCATGCTAAGTGAAATAAGTCAAACCCAAAAAATCAAGGCCAAATATTTTCCCTGATAAATGGATACTGATTCATAATGGTGGAGGGGAGGCAAGGGAAGAATGGAGGAACTTTGGATAGGGCAATAGGGAGGGAGGAGGGAGGAGGTATGGGTTTGGGAAAGATGGTGGAATGAGACAGACATTATGACCCTAGGAACGTGTATGATTGCATGAATGGTGTGACTCTGCATCATGTACAACCAGAGAAATGAAAAGTTGTGCTCAATTTGTGTACCATGAATCGAAATACATTCTGCTGTCATGTATAACTGATTAGAACAAATAAAAAATAAAAGAGAGAGATACAGATTGAAAGTAAAGGGAGAAAAATCAAACAGCAATACAAGAAAGACATTATAGTCTTCAAAACAAAAATAACAAATATTTTTAGAGAGAAAAAGAGAGAAATTTTAAAATAACAAGAGGGTCAATCCTTCAGGAAGATAGGGCAATTATAAATATGTATGTACCTATACTTGACCACCAAACTACATGAAGCAAAAATTTATAGAAATAAGGGGAGAAATAAACAATTGAGTAATAATGTTTGGAGAGTTCAATATTCCAAATTATCATGAGATAGAAAAACTAGAAACAAGAAAACGGAAGATTTGAACACCTTAATCAGAAAACAAGCATAAAGAAAGAGATAATAAAGATTAGGACAGAAAATAATAAAATAGAGAATAGAAAATAAATAAATTAATAAAACAAACTAGTTGTTGAAAAAAAATCCACAAAACTGATAAATCTTTAGCATATTTGACTAAGAAAAACAGTATGATACTGACCTAGAAAGACACAGAGGAACTTCAGACTTTCTGTTTTTCTAATGTTAAGATCAGAGTTTAACATTAAAACTACATTGGGTATTATGAAAAAAAAAAAAAAAAAAGAAGAATCTCAAATTACTAGAAACAGACATGAAGGAAAGGAGAATACTAGTGACCTTACAAAAATGAAAAGGATTATGAAGGAAAACTCAAAATAACTGTGTGCCAACAAATTAGATAATTTAGATGAAATGGGCATATTCCTAGAAATACATGCTTCTGGTTTGGATCTTAGATGTCCCAAGAAGGCCCTGTGTTGACGACTTGGTTACCATCAGACTTCATGATGAAATCCTGGATGCTTTCCTACCAATCAGGAAAAATGCAAGGATGTCCACTTGTGCTGCTTTTGTTCAAAGTGGTGCAGAAGTGGTACAAAATAGGAACAAAAGGTTTTTAGATTGGCAATAAAGAGGTTTATCCATTTCTACTAGTCAAAGACATGATCTTGCATATAGAAAAACCCAGGGAAGTCACTAAAACTCTATTGGAACAAATAATTAAATCCAACAATTTGCAGGACACAGAATCACTATGAAAGATAAGTTTTACTTCTATGAACTTGCAGTAAACAATCTGGAAATGAAATTAAGAAAATAATTCCCATTTATAATAGCATCAAAAAGAATGAACTACAACAAATTTAATAAGTACAAAATTTATACTCTGCAAACTACAAACCATTGTTGAAAGAAATTACAGAACATGAAATAAATGGAAAAACCATTCCATGTTCATGGATTGTGAGACCTAATTTTGTTGAGGTGCAAATAGCCCCATCTAATCTACAGATTCAATACAATTGTCATCAAAATGTAAGTTGACATTTTTGTAGAAATTGATAGTCAATTCTAAAATTCATACAGGATTTCAAGGGATCCTGAATACCAAAACAAACCTGAAAAAGAATAAATTAGTAGGACTTACAGTCTTGGTTTCAAGACTTACTAAAAAGCAAAGGTAATCAAGGCAGCATGGCACTGGCCTGATAGCTATATATTAATGTGTATTAGTCTGCTCAGGTTGCCATAACAGAATACCACAGACTGGCCTAAACAACAGAAATATATTTTCTTATAGTTCTGGAGGCTGGTAGATAAAAGTGCCATCAGGGATTATTACTGGTGCAGACCCTCTTGCATAGTGATTTTGTGTCCTGCAAATTGTCAAATTTAGTTGTTAGTTCCAATAGAGTTTTAGTGGCTTCCCTGGGTTTTTCTATATATAAGATCATTGTGTCCTTACTCAAGCTTTCTTTTACTAGACATGCACATACCCCTAGTGTCTCTTCCTCTTTTTATAAGAACACAAGTCTTATTAGACTCTCACCTTTATGACCTCATTTAACTTTAATTACCTTCTGAAAGGCTCTATCTCCAAACATTGTCTTATTGGAAGTTAGGACTTCAACATATGTATTTGGGGGAGCAGGGGACACAATTCATTCCTTAACACAGTGCATTAAAATTGAAAATTACAGAATAATTCCATAAATTTCTGGTTAACTTATTTTCTACAAAGGTTCCCAGACAATTCAATGAACAAAGAATAATCTTCTCCACAACTAAATAGCTATACACAAAGAATGAGATTAGACCCTTACCTCACACCACATACAAAAATTAACACAAAATGGATCAAAAGATCTAAAAACTGTAACTTTGTTAGAAGAAAATAAAGGGGTAGAATCTTTATGACTTTGGATTTAGCAAAAGATTTTGTGACATGACACTGAAATCATAAGCAACAAAGAAAAAAAAGATGTCAAGAATTTGCAAATCATGTACTTGATGAGGATCTTGTATCTAGAGCATAGAAAGAGTTCTTACTATTCAATAATAAAAAAGCCACTGAAATAATAAGCAAGGGATTTGAACAGTTTTTTAAGGAAGATAGAAAAATGGCCTGTAGACATATGAGAAGATGCTATACATCACTGGTCATTAGGGAAATGCAAATCAAAACCACATTGAGATACTACGTCACACATGCTAGGATGGTTAGGATAAAAAAGATGGACAAAACGGATATTGGCAAGGACATGGCAGTTCTTCAAAAGCTAAACAGAGTTGCCATGTGGTCCAGCACTTCCACTCTGAAGATACATAGTCAAGAGAATCGAAAAGATGTGTCCACACAAAAACTTATACAAATAAAGTCACAGCAGCACTATTCATAATTGCTATGATGTGGAAATAACCTAGACATCCATCAACTATGAATGGATAAACAGCATATCTTATATTCATATTATGAAAAAATAAGTAACCAGATAAAAGCAATGATGTACTGACATATGGCTGCAAAAAAATCAACTTTGAAAACTTTGTGCTAAGGGAAATAAGCCAGGCACAAAAGGACAAATATAGTGCAGTTCTACTTATTTGACCTAGAATAGTCAAATTCATAGAGAGAATGTAGAGTAGTGGAGGAAGAAGAAAGGAGAGATATGGTTTGATGGGTACAGAGTTTCAATTTGAGCTGATGAAAAAGTTCCAGAGAGAAAAAATGGCGAAGTTTGCTTAATGCCAATGAACCACACAGAAATTTTTAAAAAGGTTCAAATGTTAAATTTTATGTTATGTTTATTTTACTACTATCTCAAACAATGAAAATGAAGGAATATTTTCTGATGGGGTTTTCAATGTAGGGAGAGGGTAAAGACACACACGATGGCAACACAGCTACACTATAAGGTGGCAAGATATTCATTCTAAGTAGAGTGTGCAAAATTCACAAGTTATAATCTCCAGAGAAATCACTATAAATTGTACAGATATATGGCAAAAATGGATGAATCAAAATTAGGAGATACTATTTCAGAATGACTGTAATAAAAAAGACAGATAATAGCAGGTGGAAACAAGGATGTGTTCCTCAAAAAGTGAAAGTTTACTATATGATATGGCATACTAAAAAACATTTAAAAAATACTAAGTTAGTTAGAACAGGGCAAAAAGTAGAACAAAAGCTAGATATGCTGTATAAAAAAATAAAATGATAGCTCCAAGTGCAAATGTCATAATTATGTTACGTTCAAATGTTCTATACATACCAATAGAAAAGACAAAAGGTCAGGATGCGTTAATGAGAAAAACACTACAAATCAAATTTATGATGTTGAAAAGCCAGTAATTTCATATATAATGATAGAGAAACATTAATAGTAGAAAGATAAAAAATAGACACCTGAAAATAGAAAGCAATAGATAAATACAGCTTTTTCTTTTAATAGCAGACATAGACTTCATAGCTGAAAAATACCAGGCATAAAAAGATCAGTATATAAGAATAATGGAGTAAAATTATCACTATGACATAACCATCTTAAATCTGTATGCACCTAATAATAGCCTTTAAATTATACAAAACAAAAATTGACAGAAGTAAAAGGAGAAATAGATTATTACATAAAAATAATTGGAGTCACAATTACTCCTCTTAGTAATAAGAGAACAAGTGGACAGAAAATTAACAAGAATATAAAGGAATAAAATATCACCATCAAACAACAGGATATAATTACCTTTTATAGAACACTCTACCAAACAACAGCAGAATATGTGTACTTTACAGTTGCACAAGGAACAACTCACCTATATACATCATATCCAGGAAACTGAAACAAAGCTAACAAATTCAAAATACTAAAAATATGGATTATATTTTCTAACTATGATTGATATTAAACAAGAAAATAATACTGGCAAGCTCATAGAAAAATCTCTAGATATTTACAAGTTAAACAATATGTATCTAAATAACCCATGTGTCAAAGAGGAGATCTCAAGAGAAGTTAGAAACTATTTTGAAATGAAGGCAAATAAAAACACATAAAAAGTTCTGAATGCTATGAGGACAATGCTTAGTTGGAAATCAATGACATTGGATGCTTATATTAAATAAGGAGGAAGGTCTTAAATCAGTAATCTAAGTTTCGATCTTAGACTAGACAAAGAAGGGAAAAATAAACCCACAAGAAACAGAAGAAAAGAAACACTAAAGAATAAAAGTCAAGTAAATTAAAAACAAACACAATAAAAAAATCAGTGAAAATACAACCTGGTTCTTTTAAAGGATTCATAAAATTGGGAAACTTCTAGCAAGACTTAAAAAAAAAAAAGAGAGAAGACAAAAAATTGAATTCATAGTTAAAAATAAACAACTTGCAGAAAAAGAAATCTCTATGTTGAGGTGGCCTAATTGGTGAATTCTACCAAATTAAAAAAAAAAATAACACAAATTCTACACAATTTGTTTTTGGAAAATAGAAAGGAAAGAGATATTTCTTAATTCACGTTGTGAGATCAGAAATGAAATTCAGACAAATACCAAAACCAAAAAAAAAAAAAAAAAGAATATCACAGACAAATGTCTTTCATGAATATGGACACAAAATTCCCAGAATAATATTAATAAATTGAATCCAGAGCTCCATAAAATGAAAAAACTAAGGGAAAACAGAGTTTATCCAAGGAATTCAAGGTTGGGTCAACTTGGAATTCAGTTTGTAACAGATAATATTAACATTATAAAGAAGAAAAACCCACATCATGGTGGGTAGGAATAGGAAAGACAGTAGAATAATGTTCATATATGAATGCACCACCACGGAAACATCACATCATATACAACCAAAAGAATGGGATCCTAATTAGAATAAGTTATACTCCATGTATGTACAATATGTCAAAATATACTCTATGGTTATGTATATCTAAAAAGAACAAATTTAAAAAAATATATAATCTAATGTAATATTACTCAAGATAAAAATAAACTACTGATACACACACACACACACACAAACAGAAAACCCCACATCAACTGATCTTGAAATGACATTTTTAAAAAATTCAAACTTATTATTTAATTTTTTAATTGTATTTATTTATGGAGTATGACACAATGTTTGATATATGTATACATTGTACAATGATTAAGTTAATAAGCATATTAACTTAAGCATATAACCTCGCATAATTATGTTTGTGACAAGAATATTTAAAAACAAGATTTTCATCAACAAATTGAAATGCAAAGTATACTTTTGCTAACTATGCTCACCTTGCTGAATAATAGATCCGCAGAATTTATACCTGTTCCTAAATTAACCAATACTCTTTGTCCAACAGCTCCCTATATCTCCTCTATCCCGAAACAACTCATGGTAACAAGCATTCCTTTGAGTTTATCCTTTTAGTTTTTGTATGTAAATAAGATCAGGCAGTATTTTCTGTTTATACTTGGTTTATTTCACTTAGCACAAGGTTCTCCAGGTTCATCCATGTTGTTGGAAATGACAGAATTTCCTTTATAACAGAGTAGTATTCTGTTATATATATGTAGCCTGTTTTCTTCATTCATTTATTTGTTGATAGACACTTAGGTTGATTATCTATATTAGTTATTATGAAAAATGCTGCAATCAAAATGGAAGTACAAAGATTTCTTCCATGAACTGAGTTCTTTCCCTTTGGATATATATTCAGAAATGGAATTGCTGGACCATATGGTAGTTCTATTTTACACTTTTTTAGAGAAGTCCATATTGTTTTCCATGATTACTGTACTAATTTACATCCCTACCAACAGTGTACAAGTGTTTCCTTTTCTTCGTATTTTCATCCATGTCTACTAGCTTTTGTAAAAAGGTTAAAGCCATTCTAACAGATGTGAGGTGATGTTGTGGTTTTAATTTCCATTTCCATGATGATCATGTTGTAAAGTACTTTTTCATATGACAGTTGACTGTTTGAACGTCTTTTGAAAAATATCTATACAGATCCTCTGTCCATTTTAATTGTGCTATTTGTTTTCTTGCTATTTAGTTGAGTTCCTTATATTCTGGATATTAACCCTTTATCAGATGTAAGGTTTGCAAACATTTTTTTCCCCATTTTGTAGGTTATCTCTTCAATTTGTTGACTCTTTCCTTTGTTATGCAGAAGTTTTTTAGTTTGATGCAATCCCATTTGTCTGTTTTTGCTTTCAGTGCCTGTGTTTTTGGATACATATCCAAAAATCTTTGTTGAGATCAGTGTCAAGATTTTTTTCCTATGTTTTCTCTTAGTAGTTTTACTAAGACTTACTTTTAAACCCTTACCCCTTTTTGAGTTGATTTGTATATATGGAGTGAGATAAAGTTCCAAATTCATTTTGCATTCTTGATAAAACGTCTAGCAAACTTGGAATAGAGGGGAACTTCTTTGACTTAATTAAAGACTTTAAAATCCACAGCTTACATTGCACTTACTGATAATAAGGTTAGTTTCTTTCTTATGATTAGAAAAAAAACAAAATGTTCACTCTCATCATTACTATTGAACATTTTCCTGGAAATTCTATCCATTGCAATAAATCAATAAAATAAATAAAATAAACAAAATGTGTATGGGTTAGAAAGGAGGAAATGAACTCTGCTTATTTGCAGATGACAAGATTTCCAATATAAAACATTCTCAGGAGTTTATTTTTAAAATCCAAGAATAAACATGAGTTAAACAAAGTCACTAAACACAAATTCACAAGATCACATACAAAACAATAATTGTTCTTCATACTAGCAAAGAACAATTTGATATCAAAATTTTATTTAAAAATTTAGAAAAGCTCCTGAGAAAAAGATGAACAAGTAATAAACCTAACCACACTGCAGTATCTACATGATGCAAACTATAAAATGCCAATATAGAAAATCAAACAAGATTTAATGAAGAGATACATTTTGTTTATGGATTACAACATTCAATATAAGAAAGTTGTCAGTTCTTCCCAAATCAGTTTACAGATCAAACACAATTATAATAGAAATTTTAACATTTTTGTAAATATAGAAAAGATCATTCCAAAATTTATATCAAAAGGCAAATGAGTTAGAATAGCTAATACAACCTTGAAAAAGAAAAATAAATCTAGAGAGTTAATAGCACCTGACTTCTAGCCATGCTATAAAGCTATTGTAATCAATCATATGATATTGGCAAACACATAGACTCATAAAACTGTCTAGAGCAGTTTGGGAGAAAGGCTAGAAAATCCAGAAATAGACCAATACAAAGTGAACCATTTGATTTTTTTCCCTCTTTCAAGATGATTTTATGAGTTATTTTGTCACAGTAACTGAAAGCTGACTAGCCCAGTGTACAATTCAATGGTTTGGAGTATACTAAATTATTAACATTTTTCAATTGTGGTAAAACATATAAAGCATAAAAGTTGCCTTTTTAACCACATTTTAAACACAAAATTTAGCATAATGCTGTGCAAGCATCACTATTAACTATTTCCAGAACATTTATTTCATTATCCCAAACAGAAACTCTGTAACCATTAAGCAATAATTCCCTGTTCTGCCTTTCCCAAAGCCTCTGGTAACTTCTAATCTATTTTCTGTCTGCGTTAATTTGCCTAGTCTAAGTATTTCTTGAAAGTGGGTCATACAGTATTTGTCCTTTGGTGTCAGACTTTTTTTTTCATAGCATAACATCCTCCAGTTTCATCATGTTGTAACATGTCAGTGCTTTCTGAATAATATTTCATTGTGTGCATCTATCACATTTGCTTTATCTGTTCATTTGCTGATAACTTTTGAGTTGTTTCCACCTTTTGATTATTGGGAATAATATCTCAATGAACAATGGTGTACGAGTTATTTGCTTGAGCCCTTGCCTTTAATTCTTTTAAAAAACTTTTTGATACATTGTACACAGATGGGGTACAACTTTTCTTTCTCTGGTTGTACACGAAGTAGAGTCACACCATTTGCATAATCATACATGTACAAAGGATAATGATGTTCATCTCATTCTATTATTAAATCTTCATCATGTCGCCTTAGGACCAGACTTCCTTAACATGACTCCCAAAGCACAAGAAATAAAAGCAGGAATCAATAATTGGGATAGATTCAAATTAAAAATCTTTTTCTCAACAAAGGAAACAATCAACAATGTGAAGAGAGAGTCTACAGAGTGGGAGAAAATCTTTGACACACATACTTCAGATAGAACACTAATCTCCAAAATCTATAAAGAACTCAAAAAACTTTACACCAAAAATACGTATAACCCAATCAACAAATGGGCTAAGGAAATGAGCAGACACTTTCAGAAGAAGATCTATAAGCAATCAACAGATATATAAAAAAATGTTCAACATCTTTAGTAATAAGAGAAATGCAAATAAAAACTACCCTAAGATTTCATCTCACCCCAATTAGTATGTCTATTATCAAGAATACAAGCAACAATAGGTGTTGATGAGGACGTGGGGGAAAAAGGTCCACTCATACATTGCTGGTGGGATTGCAAATTGGTGCAGCCACTCTGGAAAGCAGTATGGAGATTCTTTAAAAAGCTTGGAATGGAACCACATTTGACCCAGCTATCCCACTCCTCCGCCTATATCCAAAGGACTTAAAATCAGCATATTACAGAGATACAGCTACATCAGTGTTCATAGCTGCTCAATTCACAATAGCTAGATTGTGAAACCAACCTAGAGACCCTAGAGTAGATGAATGGATAAAGAAACTGTGGTATATATACACAATGGAATATTATTGAGTCATTTGATTTTTGATGAAAGTGTAGAAATAATTAAGTGGAGAAAATGAGTGTTTTTTTTTCTTCAGTAAGTGTTGCTGGACAGTTGGACATCCAGGTGCAAACAAAACAGGAAAGTAAAATCCACATTTTATACCAATAGTTACAAAATAAATCATGGATTTAAATATAAAACTTAAAAGTAAAGTCTTTCAGAAGTAAATATAGAAGCAAATCTTTATGACCTGAGGTTAGGCAAGATGTCAAAGGTTCTCAGACATGACATCAAAAGAACAATACATTGAAAAACGATAAATGGAATTTAACAAAAACTCACAACCCTTTCTTTGGGATAGGACACTGGTGAAAGGATGAAAAGATAAGCCAGAAGAAAATATTTGTAAGTTATATATTTAGCACAGGATGTGTAACTAAAATAGAAAAAGAACTCTCAAAACTCAACAGTAAGAAAATTAAGAGCCCAATTATGATATGGGTAGATAATTTGAACAGATACCAACCAAAAGGATGTCTGTTTGCCAAATAAGCACATGAAATGATGTTCAACACCTTTAGTCATTATAAATATGAAAATTAAAACCACAATATTTACATTTTTCAATATAAAATAGTTAAAATAAAAAGACTGAATATACTAAGTGCTGAAGAGGATGCAAAGGAACTGCAACTCTCACACGTCACTTGTGGGAATGTAAAATGGTTATCTCTTATGGGATAGTTTGGCAGTATTTTTAAAATAAGTTAAGGCACATACTTCATAACCCAGCTATCCCATATTTTGGGTAATTACTCTAGAGTAATAACACATATTTACAAAATCTTATTCACCATCATTTATAGCAGTTGTATCCATAATTGCCCTAAACTGAATATAATCAAATTATCTTCGATTGGTGATATATTTGATAAATACATACAATGAATACTACTCAGCAAGAAAAAGGAATGAACCAATGAGACAATACCAAAACAAAACAAAACAAAACAAAAACTAGGTGAATTTCAAAGTTATTAAGCATAACAAAAAAGATTATCTGAAAAAAGTTATTTATATGACTTTTAAAAGGACAAAGCTACAGTACTGCAAAGTGGAGGACTACTGTAACAAGCACCTAAAAATATGGATGGCCATCCTCACCACTACTTGTAAGGGACCAGAGGTATTTAGGGGCCAATTAAGGAAAAGTTCTGACCATGAGATGGCAGTAGCACATGCAGTGTAGGACTTCACCGGTACAGATTTGCATAGTAGAGGACGGGTTTCCCAGCATAACCCTGTTCCAGAGGTTATGGTGGGGGGACACCACTCTGAAGGGGGAGAGGGACAAGGGAAGTTCTGAGGCAGAGGGCTTGGGAGAGAAAACGTGTTTAGGTGATGTTCCTCAGCAGCCCAATGGGGATTTCTCCAGGTCAGAGGATTCTAGAAGTCAGCAGGCAGTTTGGGGGTCTTCACAGATGTGGAGTTTATCTTATCTGTGGCTAGCAGCAGTTGTGTGCAATTTGATGGGGCTATACAAAGCAGACAGCCTCTAAGTAGCTAAAGATCTGCTTATCTGTAGTATGTTTAAAACAAGTGGGTATGTTAAAATTTGAGTTTGGTGCTCTCAGACTTTTTAGTTAATGGATCTTAACCTGCTATGAGGCAAACAACCTTAGAGGACAGGACCTGTGGTTAATTTTTGTGACAATAGGGTAATGGATAAAGGCTGGAAGAAATCTTAGCACACAGTAGAAAAAGCCTATTGACTTGAAGAGACTATGAGTAGAAATAGGGATGATGAAGACAAGTGGGACTTGTCTGGTGGGACTCAGAAAGACACAAGGAACATGTTATTGAACACTGGAGGAATTTTATATATAACAGGAATTGTTATAAAATGACAAAAAAACTGAACTGAATTATGTTTTGCAGTAGTGGGGAAAGCAGAAATAGTCAGTGACAACACTGATATGTAGATTGTAAGATTTCCAGGTAAAGCATTGAAGCTGTGGTCTTTCTGCTTGGTAAAATGCAGTAGGAAAGTGATAATTTAAGGAAGGAACTGGTAAGCAAAGAGGAATCAGCACTTGATGATTTGGGAGGTCCTTGGTGTATCCAGATGGTAAAGCATGCGAAAATGAGAAGATTCACTATTAGAGACTGTTCTCCGGAGAGAAATCCAAGGGTACAACTGGATAAACTTTCACTGAAACAATTAGGCATGTAACATATGGATCCACTTTACATCTAAGAAGATACCAGATAGAGATGTGGTAATCCAGGAAAGATCTGTGAGGGACTTTCTTGTCTAATGCCACAGCCCCTTGTGATATATGTGAGAGACAAGTGTTTTGTTTTTTTTTTTTTTTGTTTTGTTTTTTTTTTGATAATGTCATATCAGCAGAAACTCTCTTAATTTGGACAAAAAGGGACCAAGAAAGAAGAAACTGAGAGAAAATGACTGGGTTTCCAAAATTTTACAGACAGGAAATTTCAAGTGTCATTCTTTCAAGAATAGGGAACAATGACTCCAAAGTGGAGCCCCTGCAGCTGGGATAGAGGCTTTGGGGCTACTACATTCTCAGATGGCACAATTTTCAGACAGAATGTTACTCACAGGCCTTGAACCCTAATGGAATTTTCCTCTATGCATTTCGAATTTACTTGGAACTGGTGACCCCTTTATTCCCTTCTATCCTGTCTCTATCTAATGTTTATGTTGGATCACATTGTACTTTAGAAGCAGATGATTTTTTTTTTCTCAATTTGTATATCCACTTATGGAGAACCATTTGTGCCAGAATGCATCAATCCCAGAGTTTAACCCATACCTGATTTAGAGGAGGAGCTTGGACTTTCAAGCTGATATTTAAATAAATCTTTGTACCTAGTTTTGATGCTGTCATGGGTTGAAACGTTGGGAAATGTTGGGATGGTACGGATACATTTCACACGTGGGAACAGACGAATTTGGGGAGGGGGCAGAGGATGGGGGGCAGAGGGTGGGGTTGAATGGTGCTACCCTCAAAAGACATTTTCACATCTTAATCCTTAGAACCTGCAAGTGTGACCTAATTGGAAAAAGGACATTTGCGGATGCAACTAAGTTAAGGATTTCAAGATGAGATTGGCATGGATTGCATGAATAGATACTAACACCAGGTGACAAGGTGTCCTATAAACCACACACAAAGGTGGCACATAGTAAGATGAGGAGAAAGCCTCAGAAAGACAAAGGCAGGATGGAGTTACACAGCCACAAGCCAAGGAACACCTGGAGCCAACAAGGAGAAGTGAGGAAGGACTCTCTAGAAGCTTTAGGAAGAGTAGCACTTTGCTTTTGGACTTCTGGTGTTCAGAATTATGAGATAACTAATTTCTGTTGTTTTCAGCTACAAAGTTTATTAGCCCTAGGAAATAAACACATCTCCCTTGTTATTCTTTGAGATTTAGAGTTTTGTTAGGGAGGATAATACTAGCATTATGGAGGAGCACTGACATACACTTGGTTGATGTGTGGACATTTGGGAGCCTGGAATTCTTGGTTCTGGAATGAATGAGTTAAAATACAACCCTAAGTTACTCAGACTTCTTGATAGCACCTGTGAGTAGCAAATTTCTAGGAAAAACCTAAGATTATACCTCATATACAATTTAGGCAATAGATACTTATTGGGCAATCAATGCTTATATTGTTTTTAATTTCCTTTCCAATTTGTGGCAGTATTACTTTAAGAAGGGAATATAATTCTGATTTATGTGTAGGCCATAAGGACAAAAGGCCAACTTTCCTGAACTAGTTTTCTCCTTTGAGAATTGGGAAAGCATTGATGTCCAACTTGAAGAATTATTTATTTACATGAGGAGATTTTTGAACATGCTTTTAAAACTATAAAGCACTACAAAATTCTACTTTAGAACTGTTAATTCTGTTCAATGATTTTAAGATGAAATATGACGACTCGTATGTGTTACATGGACATGTTTGTTTCTCTCTCACTCTACTTTCATCAGACTCACTCATTCAACCACAGAGTCAGTTGCCCTAACACATTATTGGTTTCCACAGTTTGGATTACTTACCTATTCCAGGCTTACCATCCAGATTGGGCTAAGTAGTGTGTGTCCATGTTTGACACCATTAAAAAAACAAAAACTGCATTTGGAAAACTTGTGAATAAGCATTTATTTTCTGAGATTAATATATTCACCAAGTACAATTCCAGTGGGGGTGACCTGTTATCTACCAGACCTATCCAGTTATTTTGATGTTTTCTTAGTGGGAAAAGGTTGGACTGGTATTTTTTTCTTGGTTTTCCTAGTTTTGAGAAAGATAACAATTCAATCATGTCATTTTAATTTTAGAGGCTTCCTGTGTATAAGAAAAAAAAAAAAAACCCTTAGATGTTAAACTGAACAATCTTGGTTAAAAACTTGAGTAAGTATTGCAAAAATTATTTCTGATACTTGACTTCTTCTGTTTTAACCTGCAATTTTGGATGTTGCTGATGAGAGCCCTCTTGTTAATTAACTTCAATCAAAATAAGACTATGATTTTAGCAAGAAATGTCAGAAAAAATAAGGTATGAAAATGTCAACCTCTACTCTTCATGTTGCAGTATAAGACCTAAAATAATAGAATGAAAGGCTATGTAAATTTGTTTATGCAAAACAATTACTTCTCATATCTGATTCATTATCATATAGCCATGTTAACTCATGGTAGACTCATTTCCTTTATTTGCTTTCTCTGAAGGCATTTTTTTTTCACTTTACTGTTTACTGCTTGTCCAATATTTTGTTTTTCTACTATTCTTTGTTCAAACTGCAAAAATCTGAAATAAAAATATAATATAGAAGTATAGGCATCAGCTAACATTTTCTATGGCATATGGTACTTCAGATGCCATATGTACCAGTGTTTAGTGATTCTGGCAAAGAGGCATAGAATGGTGAATCCAACTGCCAGATTGCTGAAAACAAATATGTAAATGCTCCAGGGCTTTTGTTATTCATAACATACCTCTAACACAGCACATACAATATGCTGTTCATTCTGTAACTAGTATAACTAATAAACCACATTTTCCTCTCTTATTTTTAAGGCTTCTCCGAGTTTGTGTGGTCTTCTGCCTCTAACCTTGAATCCCACTCCTGAACTCTGTGTTTCAAGAGGCTCATATTAATGAAAGAGGCCTAGGGGAATATATTCATTCATCCTTTTTCAAAGGCATCTATTTATTTTTCAAATTAAAATCCAAATTCTTCTGCAGGCTTAGTCTGTGAAACAAAGAAAATGCATTCTCTAGACAACTGTCTTGAGACAAAAGCAGGCAACACCAGGAAATACAAATTTAGGTAGAAGAACAAGAAAGTGGCTTTGCTGTCAGGCTGTTCAGGGATCTTCCCAACACTGAAGCTTTATAGGATGTAATGTGAGAACAGGTCTGTGGGAAAAAAACTACTTAGAAAAGGGAAATAATAACAATTTTAATAGCTCTGATGCTGCTATAAGGATTCAAACCTGTATACACAGGGTTGAGATAATCAAATTCAGGGAATGAAAGTGGACCTTGTTTGTTTGTTTGTTTGTTTGTTTATTTCTGATGAGTTGGACACAGCTGAAGGGCAATGGAGCTAAGCTCCCCTTTCTGTTTCATAGATGGGCAGTCCACACCAGGCAGAAACCTCATTGCTGGACTCAGAGGTCATTATTTTCCACATGTCATCACAAGCCGTTGAACCTCTTTGAGCTTGTTTCCATATGTATGATGAGGATAATATCTTCCCTGGGGATATTACTGTGAGGATAATATGTTATAATCTTTGTAAAAGTACACTTATCTAGCATTATTATTATTAAAAAGGAAGCATTTGTAGATATTCTGGTAGTTTAGAGACCTTATACTACTTATCACTGAATCTTTTTCTGTGCACATAAAAAGCTAGGTGGAATACTGGGAAATGAAAAATTGTGAACGTACCAATGAGGTGATCAAGGATGAGAATGACTCCTTTTGGGTTTAATTATTTTTGATTGAATCAAATAAAATTGACATTTTTATAGTTTGAAAATGGGCTACTATAAGAATATCCATTTGGTTTTCCTTAACCATTTTGATGGATTCATCTCTCTGACATACCTTTTCCTTTCCAGGGACTGCAGTAACTAAGAGCAGTCTGACTTCCATTTCTGTTAGCTAGCTTCTTTCCTTTCCATCACACCAGTGATAACCAAATTATTTTGACTGCAATCTTGAAGAGGTTCTCAAATGTGAACTTTTCAGTTCCACTGCCACTGCCTCAGTCTAGGCATTCATTTCTTGCTGAGATTACGGAAATATTCTTCAGCTAACATGCAACTTAATAACTCTCTGAGGTAGCAGCAATGATCATTTGAGAGCACGGGAAGAGAAATGGGTAGGTGGTCTGCAGGGTCAGAAAACTATTTCCAGGTTTATTCTAAGATCCAAGATATGATCTTGAACCAATGTTAAGGACATTTAAAAGAAGGTTGGGAGAATAAACTGAATACTTAGGAAGGGGATACTAAAAGACGTTTCAAAGAGAAAGAAAAGATATAAAAAAAATGGGTGCTCTAGTATAAAGTAACAGAGTTTTCATTAAAACTGTTATTCAAACTGCAATCGTCTTGTCAGTCACTAGTGTTTTCACCTGAGGGTGAAAACTGGAAGAATTGATTCCTTGGGACACCTGAGGGCTTGGACTGTCTAGAGGAAAAACAGATGAATTAAGTTATGAGATCTCTGGAATGCTGCTGTGTAAAAATAATCTTTCCCTCTTATGGCTACAGGTAAGACTGATAGGTATTTTTTTTCTTAAACAAGGTGGCCCAGGATTGCTGAGCTTTTTTTTCTGTTAAGTTCTATAACTGAATTGAAAGGAAGAAAAGTGAATAAAATTTGTATGCAATCTCCTTTGGTTTAGAAATTATTTTATTAGTATTTTGATTTGTTTAGATTCATATATTAAATAGGGAAAAAAATCTCTGAATTCCAGCAAGATGAAAGGAAGTTACAATTGAGTTGTGACACAGGTGAAATAGCTCCAAATATTCCGGGAAAAAAATAAAAATAATACATATAAGAATAATTTCTCTTCCAGGCATGATAATCAAACAAACCTTCAAAAAACCAGCAATTAAGAATGAGCAATCCTCTACCATTGGGTCCCACTTATGGAAATAACGCTGATTTGGAGACCACTAAAAATTAATTTTTTCATCTTCCAACAGATGTCTGGCTTAGAGAGGAAAGCATCCTCAGACTCAATAGAAACAGCAATAAATTCCTATCCTGATTTTATTATTGTCTTGGATCCAGTTAGATTATCTGTTCTACTAGAGAAGTCCTTCAGTCATACATAAAGGAACACACAAGTTTTCAAAATAACTTGCCTCTGATTTGGAAGGAACCAAAGTAAGGAAGACATACTCAAGACATATCCACTACCAAGACAGATCCACTATCAATGGATCTGAGATGTTTCCATGATGTCTTTGAAGACAGACTTCAAATGAAGTGCAAACTACACTCGTGAACTTCTAATAAATACATTTTGGAAATTCAGAAATGACAGAGAAAACTGCTTCACAATAAAATAGGGCTCCCAAGAACAGTCAAGAAACCAAGACAGTCACATTGACTAATGGATTAATTAATTTATTGACTTATTAATGTCCCAGAATCAGCTTCCATAAGAGGCACTGAAAATAGAATATAAATATGATGCAGCTTCAAGTCTCAAGAATTTACAGTCTGATAGATGAGGAAGGAGAGAAAAACCAAAAAACTATGAAGGACTCATTCATGTACGAGGGAAAGTGATTCACTCTACTTGGGTTTTCAGAGAAGGCTTCACAGAAGAATTATCCACCCTTGATCTTGAGGGATGTCAGATTGGAAAGGGAGGATAGACACTGCAGTCAGAGGACACAGCATTTAGCAGACTTAGACAGGCCTGAAAAGAGTCATGGTTTAAAGAGCAGGACATACAAATTTGGGAATTATGGAAAAGATGGTTTGCAGCAATATGATCCTGGAAGATGAAGTAAGAAATTGGAGATTTTGGAGACAGAGAATTGCAGTTACTAAATTTCATTATTATTTGAAGAACAAGAAAATTATTGGCAATCCAATTTTGGGCTCTTCTAGCTAATACATGCAAAAACACAAATTGACTTAAAAACCAAAAATTGGCACATTCCAAATGACTACTGGGTTGTGATATATTTCTAATTCTGGATTTCTCTCTTATCCTTCTATTCCTTCATCCTCAAATCCTCACCTCACTAAATGCCTCCAAAACTAATCTATGTGCCACTGTGGCAGAGTTAACCAACCAGGAGTTGAGAGCATCTAACTTATCACATTCTACTGTGCACACTCCAGGAATTACACCCAGGGCAGTACTTAGGATGCCACCAAAATTGCTAGATCAGTTCTTATTCCAGTCTGATTCTGTTCATTTTTGAAATGGCCCAAGGAAAGAATCTGCTGATGATTCTGGTCAAGAGAAAATATGAAGAAAGGCAATAGTGTCATTTCTTCTTCAGATGCAAGAGAGAAGAAATGCATGAATACAACTTTTATTCATCAATGAGAATTGGAAGTTATTAATATGTCTTGAATTTTAAAACATATTTTGTCTTTTCCATTATGACTGCTCCTATTCTTGTGTATATCATATTCGAGATATGTAAGAATTGATGGGGAGCTCATTTTAAATATAGAGAAATTCTTGTGGTGAGGAGGGAGGATTTCAGCACTATTCCATACCAATTTGATGCATTTTCTAAGTAAATCATTATTTATCATTATAAGTGACATATGCAAAAACACATGTTACCAGTAAAGTTTTAAAAAGTATCTCTATGTATCCATCTATATCTATATATTTAATAGAATATTTATAAATACATACATATGCATATATGTGCACACACACTCACAAATACCTTAGAAAAGAGCCAAACCCTTTTATGACAAATTTGCCAACAGAATAAACAATCTTGACTATAATGCAAAGCTTGCCAAGTCCTGTCAGAAAGCTCTTGTGGCTCAGTGCAATTCTTGGATGGTAAGAACCACTAAAATACCCTTTCACTCTGACTCCTATGATTCCCTGCAGGGAGCTTTCTCTGCAGTTGTCACTGTGCAAAAGCAATCAAATTTAACAATAGACACAGAAAGTGAAGGTGTGTGAGTGTTATGTGTGTGTATAGGAAGACAGCTGATGTCTGAGATTTTATATATATCTGAATAATGGGAGAAGGGATCTGTTAGGATTTCAATGATTTTTATTCACTCAATAGAGTTGAGATTTTGTTACAACTAATGGGGATTTTCATTCAATTTATGTTCATGGGTTTTAAGTCTACAAACCATAGGACAAGATAATCACATAGAACAGTATTTTTCAAATGTAGATTGTGATCCATTAGGAGGTATTAAAATCAATTAAAATCTCATTGGGGGTAATGAAAATCAGATTTATTAAAATGAAATAAATATAAGAGGAAAAAGAACATCATGTACACATAAGTATTGTCCTCTGTGAAACCTTTGCTTTAGTGTGTGTGTGAGAGAGAGAGGGAGAGAGAGGAAGAGAGAGAGAGAGAGAGGAGAGAGGAGAGAGAGAGTAGAGAGAGAGAGAGAGAGAGAGATTACAGTCTCCACTTTTAAATGTGGATAGTAATAAAACAACTTTGATTTTACTAACAGGGAGTTTTATTTTAATTTTATATTCAGTGCATTTTTCTCAGGCTGGAGGACTGTGAACTCCCTGAGGGCAAGTGTGAATGCATTTCCTCTTCATACCCTCTACAGCCCCAGGAGTGCCATGCACTTAGTGGAAGATCACTAAATAGTTGCCAAACAAATGTTGAGAGCTCCAGATGCTTGTATTTAAAAGGGATAATCAGGACAGTAGTTTGTATTGATACAGCACTTATTACTTTCAGAGTGCTTTCCCATGAAGATCTCATTGATAATTCAGAACTATTCTGTTGAAGGAAGCATACAGAATGTTACATTAATAAATTTAACTCTCCCTAATGTGCTTCACATTTCAGTTGTGCACACAATAGACATTATTTGAAATAGACCCTACAATTTGTGTTTGGGAAGGATCCAGGTTTTGAAGGTACTGAAGCTTGTAGACTTTGGAAATCTTAAGAAAAAGAATATAAAATGAATTTAAAAATTAGGCTACAATAGTGAATATTTATTTAGAAGGAGAAAGGAGATGGCAAAATCAAAAAATTAAAAAGTTGACAAATATTACAAACATCTCAAAATACAGAAAAATGTAAGTAATATGATTTTTAAAATCAATGGCTGACATACATTATTTTCTTCTTTTTTTGTGGTGACACTTTGTCTCTCTAGGTCAGGTAAGGATCACTTTAAATAAAGAGAATAGAATTTTTTTGCATAACTGATTGAAATTTGTTTTTTTTATCATTAGCAAGTTAAATGCATAAAATGTCAAGCTCTAATTCCACATAGCCATATATACAAAATTTTTGCCCCTCAAATATATGAATTCCTACACAGTCTTTGAAGAACAATTTCATTAAAAATTAAAAAAAGATGATATGGTGAATTTTGTAATTGCATGAATTTCATTGTTGAATATATTTATCAAGAGGATAATTTTATTTTATTTAATGATGAGAACTAGCTCCTCTGTTTCTGGTTTTACATAATTGATGTATAGTATATATTTCCACAGACTAGCTTCTTGGTCAACACCTTTTGAACTTATTTTCATCTGCTATCCTTCTACTTGTGGTGCCAAATACCCCAGGACATTCTTACTTCCCGTTCTGGGTTTTCATGTTGTAACCTCAAGTTAGCGCATCGAGGTGTGGTATTAATGGTAAAGCATACAACGGGCATGGTAGTAATATATTTAATGGGGCAGTGACTCTGAACATAAATAAAATCTTACAAAAGTCAAGCTATATCTATCCCTGTTCACTTTCTCTTAGCCAGATTCCAAAAACACGATGGACAATATCAAACAGGGGGGATTTTATGGAAGGTTGGAGTGGAAAGATGCAGAAGTATTTAAAATATCTTCTTTTCACAAATTTAACAAAATATATCACCACGTATATGTATTTTCTATACCCTTCAAGGGTGCTCGACATTTCATGCAAGTAAGGCGGTCTTGACATTTGATATTCATTATCTTAACTGCAAATCAATGTTCTGCTTTATTACACTTAGAAAAGGGTCACTCATTCTTGGAGTGATTTTGGGTGTTAGGTATATGGGTACTTGACTGTACTATCCTTTTTCTATTGTGAAAGGAAAGATTCTATATTTACTAAGTTTATATACCTGTTTCCTATTTACTTCATGTAAGTAATGTGGCTGAAATATCTACTAAAGATCCATGCTCGTTATAATGCTGATTATTTACTTGTTGCTACTCTGCTCTATAATGCAGGGGACCCATTCCTTACCAATTGATTTCCTGGTTAACTTGACCAAGGGGAAACAGACTGTAAGCAGGGACTAGAAGGTGGCAAGAAGGAAAAACTAAGACAGTTGTACTGTTCTCAGTTTTCTGTGGGTGGGTCTCCAGGACTTGCAGTGTCCCTGTGACAGATTAAACAAGATTCCAGCTTTTACAGGGAGCTCTACCTCCGGGACACCAGTAACACATAACACGGCTTCCTTCCTTTGTTTCTTCAGCTTCAAGGGTTTAGAGATGCTTGCACTTTTGTGTGGTTGCTACTCTCAGGGTGGCCTCCTCTTGACCTTTTATCCAGCTCTTTTCCCCGCTTGTAAATAATCACTCGTATCAAATTCCTGTTGGATAATTCGTCATGAGTTTGGTGCTTATGACTGACCCATATACTTTCCATGGTTGCTGTTGCTGAGAAGAAGCTGTCCATCCACAGCCTACCCTTTCCCAGTTGTCCAGTTATCACAGTGGATACATGGGATTTTGTTTTGCCCAAAGGACAGCACATAGAAATGACACTTTATTTCTTTTTCTAGACGGTAAAATTATTTTATATTATCCACTACTCTTTCTCTTTGCTGGTTGCTGGCCATATGTCATGTTCTAAGATTATTAATTACATCTTCAGTGGAAGATTACTGAAACCCTGCCAGTCTGATTGCATGTAGAAAGTCTTGCTTCCCTGAATAGATTTTATCTGACTTGGAAGTAAACTTGATTTGTGTTAGTCCATTGAGATTTTAAGTTTATCTGTTGTAAGAGCTACTGTTACCTTACCTAATATAAAAAGACCCTATTTATGTGATTCATTCTTAAGGGGCAAACTTTTGCCTCTAACCATCCAATGGGATATTTTCAGAAATCTCATGACTGGATTTGGTTCACTTTATCTCTGAATGTAAAAAGGATATAAAATGTTTTTGAAAAAAGTAGTTTGTGTTTTTCTTTAGTTAAGAGCTTATATAGATCAATACTGATTTTTTGAATTTTGCTTAGAAGCAAATGGTAAAAAGTCAATCTCTAGAGCAAAGAGAGAGACTGCTCCATAAGACTTGGTAAGGACCTAGGAAAGAAACTGCTGACAATGCTTGAAAGTTCTTTTAAGTGATTGTTCTTCATGTGTTCATCATCCTAATCCAGAAAACACATTGCTGACCATTGATACTGACTTGATCAGAAATATTGATACTTGGAACTAATGTTCAATTTATGCATTCCAGTAGAATTTCTTAATATTTGATCACGCATTTATAATTTTTAAAATAATGTTTTTGTATAATAAGAGAATTTATAGTTAGTGCTTTACATTATGATTAAGAGAAAAGGATCAGGAGTAAAATTGTCTGGGGTTAAATTCTTCTTTAACTCTTGTTTTGGGCAGATTATTCTTTTCCTACATCAAGGTGAATGTGACTGTAAATCATATTTTTTTGAATTTCAATTTCCAAATTTTTGTTGCTAGAATATAGAAATAGTATTGATATTTGTATATTAACCTTGAAATCTATGACTTTGCTTAGCTCACTTTGTAGTGCTAGATTTTCTACAGATTCCTTAGAATTTTCTATATGAGCTATGTATCCTCTATGAAAAAATAAACTTAAAAATTCTTTTCCTTTCCATACTGCATGATTCTATTTATTGCCTTAGATTACTGGCTAAGATCTCCAGGACAATGTTGAAAAAAGGAGCTGAGATGTTCATTCTTGTTTTATTCTAAATTCACAGTAAGTGTGACCTTGGTGATAGGTTTTTCATAGATATTCTTTTCAGGTGGATGTCTCTGTGGATTACTGAGAACTTTTCTTAAAGGGGTGTTGAATTGATAAAACAATTTTTTTACACCTATTAAAATGATCTTGTCAGCAATCTCTCTGGTTCCATTTTTCTGAGATATTTTTTCAGCTTTTTGTCACTTCATTCTCAGGGATGGAATGTGGCTGAAGGAACTCTTAACTCACATTCACATACAATAGGACCCAAAGAGAGAACATTTCTTTAAAAGGGTTTTAAACTGGGTATGGTGGCAAATGCCTGTAATCCTAGCAGCTCAGGAGGTTGAGGTAGGAGGATTGCAAGTTCAAAGCCAGCATCAGCAATTTAGCTGGCCCTAAGCAACTCAGCAAGACCCTGTCTCAAAATAAAGCATAAAAAGGGCTGGGGATGTGGCTAAGCACCCCTGGATTTAATCCCTGGCACCTAAATAAAATAAATAAATAACTATCTTAATATTGATGTTCAAGTGATTTTTTTTTTTTTTTTTTTTTTTTTTTTGGTACCAGAGTTTGAACCCAGGGGTGATTAACCACTGAGCCACATTCTCAGCCCTTTTCTTATATTTTATTTAGAGACAGGGTCTTGCTAAGTTGCTCAGTGCCTCACTAAACTGCTGAGGCTGGCTTTGAACTCATGATCCTCCCACCTCAGCCAAATTAAAGGAGAGCAATACTATACCTAGAAAATATTCCAGAAGTTTTTTTAGTTTTGGTTCTTATATTTCAGTCAAAAATTCATTTCAAGTTAATTTTTGTATTCAATAAGATGAATAGGCTGGGCACTGTGGTGCACATCTGTAATCACAGCAGTTTGGGAGGCTGAGGCAGGAGGATCCCAAGTTCAAAGACAACCTCAGCAACTTAGTGAGGTCCTAAACAGTTCAGTGAGACCCTGTCTCAGAATAAAAAATGAAAAATTGGACTGGGGATGTGGCTCAATGGTTAAGCAACCTGGGTTCAATCCCTGGTACCAAAAAAAGATGAATAGGTCAAGATTCTTTTTTGCATGTGAGTGTTTAATTGTTGTAGCTGTACTTGTTGAAAAGGCTATCTTCTACCCATTAAATTGCCTTCGCTCAGTGTTTCCCAGTCTCCCTACTACAGACGTTTTGGGTCACAGAATTCTTTTTTCTGGGGAGCTATTCTGTGCATTGTAGGATGTTTAGCAGTGTCTCTGTCTTTTTTTCACTAGACGACAGTAGTACTTTCCCACTTCAGTCAACCAAATTGTCTCCAGGCATTGGTAAAAGTTCTCTGGGGAGTGAAGGAAAGAGGGGGCAAAATAATTCCTTTAAGAATTATTGATTTAGCATTGTGGACTTAATATTTTTGTTTGTATCTGAGCTCTGTTGTGTTTCACTGATCTGTATCTTTACCATTACATTTGTATTATCTTAGTGTAATTTTATATAAAATTGTGAAATTGGTAGTGATTTTGAAAGAATTGCTAGCTTTCAATTTTGAGGGGTTTATTCTAAGTCTTTTGTATGGTCACATAAATATTAGAATAGAAATTATCAATTTAAACAGAGAAGTCTACTAGGACATTGGATGAGCTCGATTTGGATATATAGATCAATTTGTGAAGAATTGACAAATGAACAAAACTTAAATGTCTAGTCTATAATTAAGGTATATCTCTTCAATTATTTAAGTATTTGAACATTCTCTCAGTAATGTTTTGTGTTTTTGTGTATAAGACTTACATATTGTTTTGACCAGATTTAATTCCACATTCACTCCTAATTCTACTCACCTCTGCAGGACTCCTTTTCCTTCATTTGGGAACAGGGATAGGAGGGGAATGGGGCATTATCTGGATCTTCCCCAAATCTGTTGTTTATGGCATAATATTTGGTTTTTCTGTTCAAAATAAGTCCTCCCCAATTCCATCAAAGCTATGGGCCCTGTGGAATTTAAAGTTCTATTGAAAACTCATCATTAGATTTTTGTTATTTTTTTGTCTCAGGTAATGCTGCTTCTGACTGAACAGGAGAAGAGCATCAAGGAAACTTAGTGAAAGGAGCAAGAAATGGAGAGAGAACACTTAGTTGTCTCAAAATGATAGCTTTCTCTGTGAAAATGAAGTAGGACATTTGAAGAACCTCTGAGCAAAGGCCTGGGAGTAATCATTTTAGCTGATTTTCCAGCTTGGACATGATCTTAGGTGAACTCCAGAGGATCTTGAGGAGGCTGCAGTTGGCCTGGTAGGTGTCATGATGGTGTAAATATTTAGCTGCTCAGCCTAGACATGAAAATTTACTCTGAGTTATTAGAATACATGTGCTAGAAATTCAAGGAGACTTCTGAAAAGTATTTTGTTCTTTCTTTACTTTTCCTTGAATCTCTACCTTTTTTAAATTTTCTGTAAATTCAGTCTTATTTACCTTAGGTTTCACTTCCCTCTCTCCTAGAGGTGGGAAGTAGGTTTGAATGGGGTGAGAAGATGAATATTTATTGGGCATCTTTGATGTTCCTGAGACTTTATATGATCTCAGTTAATCTGCACAACATTTAGTTAATTCTCAGAAAGGTTAAATAAGTTGCTAAGATTGCACAGGTAGCAGGTGGCAGAGCCAGGATTAAAATCCAAGCCCATCTGGTAGCAAACCTGGGCTTTAATTACTTTATTTTGCTGCCCTCATTGACAGTGTGCTTATGACACCCGTGATTCCCTTATCTCCAACATTTCCTCCACCTCCCAGCCATATGGAAGGTCTAATCCTCACTTTCACCTTCCCCCTTGCTAATTATTAGATTGAGTCTGTAAAGGAAATTTTGTATGTGGTATTGTCTTTTCTGTTTTAGATGTCTAGTAACTGCATCCTTGTCTATACAGCATTTTGCAGAACACTGTATAAGAGTTGTGTTTGAAGGTATTTTGTTTAATATCAAAGTGGATTTGGAGCTCAGGCTAACAGTTGTGTGGGTAAGAAACCTCTGAGATCTCCATATTTCTCTTTTTCCAGTTTTTGTGTTAGGTAGTTCAAAAAAAGGTTTTATTATGCAAATGCTTCTTTCTTCTGAACAGACTTCTTTATGTGCAAGGTAGAAAGAGATTCCCTGATGTGGGATTATCTTTCTTAATAGCACTTTTTTAATGTATTCTTTTTAGATGTTGATGGACTTTTATTTTAATCATTTATTTATATGTGGTGCTGAGAATCTAACCCAGTGTCTCACACATGCTAGGTAAGCACTCTACCACTGAGTCACAGCCCCAGCCCTCTTATTAGCATTTTGGCTCAGAGTGGTTCAATGCTTCAGAGAAGACTAGACAGACAATGGAGGAGTGAGTGAGTTTGGGGACAAGAGTTTCTAGAGAGAAGGTGAAGGAACAAAGAAGGTTATTATTTGCTATTTGGCCTCCTCAGCTTCCCGGAGGTTCAAAATTCTCCAGCCCATGGCCTCACCTCATTCCTCGTCTCAGGTCAGTGCTGCCAACTGCATTCCACAAGCTCTCCTGTCCGTGTGGCCTGTGGTGCCAACACATTTGCCTTTCTTTTTCTCTACATCTCAGGAAAGTGCAAGTATACATGTATACTTCTCCGTGTTTGCTAGGGCTGCATTTTATAAACATTACATATCAAAAGCATTTTCCCTAAAGAAGTGAGGGAAAGTGTTGATTCAAATATTCTTTGAAGATGTTAAATCTCTATATAGTGGGAGTGACATTCAATTACAGCTTCTTGAGCCCCCTTCTCTGGGTGATGTGAACTGTGTTGTGGCAGAATTTAAACTTGACAGTTAAAATTATCTCAGTCTCTTCTGATTTAAAACAATTCAACTTTATATAAACATTCAGATATTTCAAAGGCCAGCTACCTGAGGACTCCTTTTATCCCATCGTACTTGAAAGATGACATCTGGAGTCAAGGAAACTCATGTCTTTATGGTCCTGGGAGAAGTAAATGTTGATTTCCATAAGATTTTAAGTTCTCCTTGGATTCTGGGCAAAATCCTTTGTTCCTCAACCACTAGGCAGACTTCTGGAATCACCTGCAGAAACCTGCATCTGATGAAACGTGTGGCTGGGTCTCTTGGCATGGTCAGGGCACAGCGATCCTCCACTTACAGAACTGGCCCCACTTTAAATCTTGGCATCATTGCCTATCCTCAGCAGCTTCCACAATGATCCCACCTCATTTCTGATGTTCCCTAGCCAGGCTTTTGGTTCTCAACTCATTTCCACATGAACACATCTAAATTTCGTACAAGAGAAAGACAGATAGGATGCCATTCCTGTTCCTTTTTTGTGCCTAAAAAACACATGATAGATGTTAATATCCATCATACATCCCTTGTTGATGATGTGCAACTGAGGTGGTCTTCCAGAATCCTAAATAAGAAAGGGAAGAAATCTTTTGTTTCCTTTTCTGTTTACTTGCATTGCTGAACCTGTATTCCTCCCTAGAATCAAACACTTGAGTACAAATAGAATATCTGGGCAAGAATCTGTGGAAACCCTGGTAGGAGAGTAGGGAAGTGAGACCATGAAGGGAAGAAAACCAATGAACAGTGTGTTGTCACTCTTCATTGTGTGATGAGTGCTGTGTGATGTGGGATGAAATGGAGTACAACCGAAGCCTTGGGGTTATCCTGCCCAAGGTAGAAGGGAGATGGATGGTTTACCGTGCTCAATGGTCCTTGGTTGAGGGTTGATCTTGTAAGGCATTTGTTTTCAAGAACTCCCTGTCTACTCTATGTAGAGGCAGAGCAGACTGCAGTGACCAGAGAAAGCCATCAGGCAAAGAGATGAAGGTGCTGCAGTTGGGAGCCAGGCTGGCGTGAACAGATGGTCAGGGCTGAGGGGATGTGGCTGGAGCATCAACAGCGTTTGCCACAGTCTCCTCCTGGCACCACTTAGATGCTCTCATGACCTGTGATGAGTTTACTCTGTAATATTACTGATTCTTCAAAATTGTGGCTCTGGTGGCAGCTTTGGAAAAAGAAAAAAGTGTTGCTAAGACTCTAAATAAACCATTTCAATGAAAAAGAGTTAGTGGAACATAGTACATACACCATATCCCGGTTTTAACATAGTTTTCTGCTCTGTGCTTAGGGTGTCTTTAAATACTGACACCACAAACCAATTACTTTCTTATTTTCTGAGTTGATAGTTGCTTGATCTGACTTTGAAATTTTCTTCCTTTATCATGTCAATTGCACAAGACCAACATACCTCACGGGTCTTATTGTCTTTACTGCCCCCTTGTCGCTCAAATCTGAGAAAAGTTGTATATGCCATTTATCCTCTTCCCCTCTAGTCTGACCCAGTTTACCATTGGTGAGAGACATTGTGTTGCTATGGTATTATAAGAATTACTCCTCCGCCATGATGTCTTATTTCGGGTTTCTCTAGAAGAATATTGTAACATAAGGATTAAATTGCAGGTAGCTTTAACAACTCCTATCACATTCCCTGGAACAGTCACAGGGTCTAATTGCAGTGTTGGCCATTCAGTGAGACCTTAGCTTTATTATCTGCTATAGTGGAAGATAGCAAGAAAGGAGTGGGACAGAAGTGAATATTAGCTCAAACAGCAATGTTTGCTGTAAAAAGTGTGTAAAAAATGAGGGATTGAAATTGATCAGATTATGTTATATGCATGCATTAATATACCATAACAAAGCCCACTATTCTGTGCAATTATTATGTATCAGTAAAAAAAGGATACCTTCATTGTGTGCATATGTATTTTATTTTAGCTTCTGTAAATATATTTTCAAGTACAGAAAGAATAATGGATGGAAAGGTGATTGGTGGAGGAGAAGGTAAAAGTTATGAAAAGCAGAATATCGTCTATATTTAGGAGAAGATTTGGAGCTGGTGGTATGTTTTTCAATATAAACAGTTGTTCATGGGATTGGAGAAGTTCCATATAAACCTTTCTTTCTTCACTTAAAATCAGTTCTACCTAAATAAGCAAAATGCAAATATTTGCATAGTAGATCACTGAGATGCTGCTAAATCATAGAGAAAAAGAAATTATAGGAATGAATGCTCAACATTCTGAGAAACTGAGAAGGTACATAGCAAGATTGCTCAATAATGATTATTGGCTTGAAGTGAGCTTTAGGATTTTGTTGACATGAGTTGCTTGGACTAACTCAGGACGTTCTTCATTTCCTTATTGGGGAATTATGCACTGTGAAAATTACTCACATGATTGCATCTTGTGTAGTATGAATTGGTAGTAGTATGCAAAAAAATTTTTAATAGCACACAACAACACAATGCTAAATACAATGTTAGATTTAAAAAATCAAACTTGACCCTAAGAAGGAAAAACTTATTCCATATCTTTCTCTAAAATTTAGCAAATATTAGCGCTCTCATACAATAGCACAAATGTATATACCCCTAATGCCCAGAGGGTTTTTTTTCTTCTTGATATACCATTTTTCACTAAGGAATCATGACTTCTTAGATGGTAATGGTTTTATTGTTTTAAAGCAGGAAAAGGTTAAGGTTTTGAAGCAATAGATCTGAAACATGTAGTGTTCAATAGAGAGGAAAGATGTTTCTTAGAGTGTTGGGGAAAAGGCCTGAAAAGATAAAGGACCAATCTAATGAAAGACCTGCTGTTCAAGTTATTGAAAATTTGAACATTAAAACAATGAAAATTGTTGTTAATTTGACATAACTGAATGTGTGAAAGTCCATGAATTCCTAATGATACATCAAAATGAAAAAAAAAATGTGTGAAAAGTTTGAAAACAATAAAGGAAGAGAATGTAACAAAACAGGATTACTTTTAAAGATATTATTTTAATAAGTAGAAAGCTTTGCTCTTTCTCTTGTGCATATTAACTTGATAAGTTATAGTTATTTCTGTTCTTTCTGGGTAAGTACAGATGAGTAACACAGAGAAGAGTGAATAAAACAAACGTTCATGAAAAAGTAGAAATACACAAAAGCACTGATCAGCATGGGTGATTACCCATAATCTGCACCGCAGTCATCTTTGACAGTCTCTTGGACTTTGTTGGTTCTTTTGCTCTGATGGAGCCAACGGCTGTGCTGGGAACTGCCGTATGGAGAAGCCCATGAAACAAGGGACTGAGGGTAGTTTCTGGTCAACTGGCAGTGAAGAAATGAAAATCTCTATCCTGAAGCCCAGGAGGAATTGAATTTTACCCACAGCCAAATGAATAAGCTTGGGAGCTCACTTGATTGAGCCTTATGAATGGCTCATCTCTGAATGTCATCTTGATGGTAGACTCCAGAGAAGCCCTGGGTCACAAGACCCAGCTGTGCCCAGATTCTGACCCACAGAAGTGGTGAGGTAATGGATAGTTATGTTTTAAGCCACTATTTCAGAAAGATTTTTTTTAAATGCAGCAACAGTAATAATACATCAATAATGATTGTTGAGAAAATGAAGTACAGGTCAATCTTCGTCCCATATCCCAGTCAGGAATCTGTGCCAGATAATCCAGAATTTGAGACCTAAACTGGAAATGATACTTTTTCATTTTTGTCTATCAAGTTTGCTGCTGGGAAGATATATAGGCTAAACTCATTGTAACCCATATAAAAGAATAAGAACATGCAACAGAATATGAAGGGAGTTAATAAAGAAAAGAATGTAAATATGTGGATTTTAAATTCCAGAAAAATTTAACAGATTTTACTGTAAGTATAATAATAAATTCAAATAATGTTATTTAATCCATGTGTTTGGTATATTACTTAAAGAGTTTAAAGCATTAGAACATTGGCAGATTATGAAATAGTAGATTTGTAATTTAATTGAATTTTAGGGTAATTCAAATAAATAAGTTTGCAGTTAACGTTCAAATGTTTGGAGAAATATTGATTTCTTAATTATGAAATAAGGTGTAGCTATTTATAAGGTTGTTAATTTTTAATACTTGAAGGACTATTACATATTTAATGATATCATTAGGTAAATAAATTAGACATTTGGAATATTATTCTTGATATACTAAACTTCTTGCACATTAAAGAATCTATCAATTTTGGCTATTAACTATGAGGGACTTCTAAAATTTTTAATGCTTCTAAACTGTAAGTTAATGAGACCCTGTCTCAAACATAAAACATAAATAGAGCTGGGGATATAGCTCAGTGGTAAAGCACTCTGGTTTCAATCCCAGTATTAAAACAAACTAAAAGTCAAGGGTGAGTTTTTATACTGGTTGTATTCTTGAACTGGTTATTGCCCAATTTCTACTAGGGGTGACTGAATCCAATTCCTCTAGAGATCCTTTGCAGAGTGATGTATAATGCACTTGAAATTTTCTGTCCAAAGTAGAAGCCAAAACTTTCATTTCATGATTCTTTCTTATTGATTGAAAGTTGCCTTCCAGAATTCTTGTACTCAGCTGACTTTCTTGTGTGCAAAGAACTTTAATTCAAATGAAAGAATTCAAAATAATTCATACTTGAGTGCATTTTAGGTAGATAATAGTGGTCTGGACTTGTTTTGTAATCTATCCATGTCATTCTCAAATCCACCTTAACAAACAAACATTTGTTTATCTAATAGAAAGTAGAAGTAGAAAATGGCAAGGGTTGTAGGAGACTGTGATATTTCAGATAATGACAGATCCAGAAACTTGTGCTCAATCTGTTGGGAGTTCGCACGCTGTTGGGAATTTGTACGCATCCTGATTTTCTCCAGTCCTGAGTCTCATTCCACATAGTGTGTTTAACTAGTGTAACATTCATGGTCTCCATATCTGTACTCCTTTCCTACACTGTGAAGAATTACATTTGATCATTGACTTTGGAAGGAGAAACTGGGCAGGTATATTTTAATCCTCTTAAGTTTGATTTTTCTTGGCATCAGGCTGTGCAAAGAATATACACAGAGACAAACGGTTTGACTTCGCTTCCTGTAAGTTTTACAGGAACAGGACCTCCACCTAGGGATGTCTGTGGTGGTCATTTTCTGTGCATGAATAAGCATGAGAAAAACCCCTAGCCTGCAAGCCAGTCTAACCAGTAAAGGTGATGTGTTAGTATCTGATTCTTTAATTCCCCTGTTTTCCTCTTAATTAGTCCAAAATGAGGTGATGATGGGAAGATATTATTTATTATTCTAACCCCAACATTGCTCTACCTTTGTATCATATGAACAGTTTAAAATTTACTGACAGACTTTCATGTTTTGAATCATTACAAATGACAATTATTATAATGTTATGTGACTTCTTTTCATGAATGTAGCTCCTCTTTCACAAAATTCACATCTAGATTAGATTTTGCAATTTTTTTTTACCACTTTGGTGTGTATTTCCATGACTTTAATACAACTGTGGTGCGCTTTTCATCATTCTTCCATGATTTTATTTCCTTACCAAATCATTCTTCATGAGCAAAAATCCTCTTTATTTTATGTGTCAATAGCATTCATGGTGCCCATGGTTACCATTGCTAAATACTGTTACTATAATTTGCCACTTTTTTCAGGTAGTAGAAAGAACGCCTGATGTTATGATTGGATCTGGAGTGTTCCCCAAAGGTTCATGTATTGAAGGCTTGGTCCCCAGTGCAGAAATTATCAGAGGTGAACCTTTTAGGAAATGACTGGATCATCAGGGCTCTAACCTCATCAGTGGATTAATCTGTTGTTGGATTAATAATTTGAATGGACTATTGGGAGGTGGTGGAAACTATAGGAAGTGGAACCTAGTTGAAGTGAGTGGGTCCTTGCAGCTGTGCTCTTGGAGACTATATTTTGTCCTTGGCTCCTCTCTCTCTCTCTCTCTCTCTCTCTCTCTCTCTCTCTCTTTCTCTCTCTCTATCTCTCTCTCTTCCTGCAACGAGGTAGGCAGGTTTGCTTTAAAACAGTCAAAATAAGTCCTTTCTCCCTTAAATTCTTTTTCTCAGGATTTTTTTTTTTAACAGCAATGGAAATCTGACCAAATCATTCAGTGTCAAGTGTGTTGATAAATCTGATATATGAACATTGTGCTAGTTTTGGTTTTCTTAAAGCAGAGCCTGAGACAAAGACTTTGGGTTATATTAGTTTATTTGGTAGTAATAGAGAGAGGTGTCATGGCTAGAAATGAGGAAGTTGAGGCAAGGAGAGATAGAAAGTCTATAAATTGTGTTAGTGAGTTGGTATATACACGTGAAATTCTGTACCACCATATGCTCATCCTCTTAGGAGCTAAGTAGAATGTCCTCAGATTAATTCCCCCACCAAAGACTAGGACATGGGAAGGCCAGGAGTCCAGGTCATTTACTACTGACTCTCCTCAACTTGAGGCCAGTTGACTTTGGGAATTTGACTTTTTCCAACTTCTGGACTGCTCTTTGTGCAAACGGAATAAAGAAAGGTGGAGTGTCACAGCAGTGGGTGATGCCCGCAGTTTACATAGGATTTATCTATCTACAACAGCTGCAGCTGAAACCCAAGAGGAACTGAGAGGATATCTCAGGGCTCAGGGTTCAAAAAATATATGCTTTAAGTATGACCCAGAAAATATGCAAAAGAGAATAACCACTTGCTACATTCATCCCATTAATAAGTGCTTTACCTGTTGACCTGTATGGCTTAGTAAGTGTGTGTTTTTTCACAAAACAAATTTCTGGATGTTCTTTCAAATTTCAGAACTGTCAGACATGTCTCTACATCTATATCTGTAATTTTTGTATTTACTTATTTCCATGCCTCTATACCTTTCTTTCTCTTTACTGGCCCAGTCAAGATTTCCTTTATATTGCACTGACTTTGAGGAGCATCCCCAGGAAGGAAGCTAAATGTGAAAGCCTAGGTTACGAAGTGGTGGAAGCTGAAGAGAACCTTCTTGGAATAGAATGAGTAATTTAAGTTTCAGAAAAAGTCATGATTTATAGATCAGATTCCATATATTCAAGTTTTTTTCTCTATATATTTTCCCTTAGGCAGTAAATAAAACTTTGTGGCATGGTCTAGAGTATTCTCTGTCATGCTTATGGATATGTAGTAAAACACTTGGTGTTCCTATTGTCCTTAGTCTTAAAGAACAATAGCACCCACAAGGTCTATCCTGGAAGTGACTTCTAAGTAAGGGAATCTTTAAGAGGAACCTCAAATCCACACTGTGTAAATATTTATTCTTTTGTTAAGAATGATTGTAGTTTCCTACACTCACTGAATATTCAAGGATTCATTTAACTATTGCTTCACCTTCTAAAACAATTGATTTAGTTCATCCATTTTCTAAATCACATTGACTCAAAATTCTTAGGCGTGGAAATAACAAATGTAAGGTTTAATTCTTGTCCATGAATTGTTTTATTTTAGTGATATATTCAATTATTTAGTATCAGGGATTGGTTCAGAGGCAGGTCTTATTAACTATGTGGAAAAGAAAATGGTCATAATCAACTCCCAAGTTTACCATTGACACTAAGCTTTTTTTGGCTAAAGAAATGTCAATCTGATGGCAATATCCTGTAGGAAGACCTCATGGAACTGCATTAATGGACAAAAAATTAAAATATGAGCTTTAGAAGGACAAAGATAAGATAGTGACCCAATGCATTTAGAAGGAAAATAATCCAAACTATACCTGCAGAGTAATGGGCTTGGAACTGTTATAGTTTAGATATGAGATATCCCTCAGAAGCTCATGTGAGAGACAATGCAAGGAAGTTTAGAGGATAAATGATTGATTTATGAGAATTTTAACCTAAACAGTGCAGTAATCCACTGACAGGGAGTAACTGGGTGGTAACTGTTGATAGGTAGGTGTGGCTAGAGAAGGTGGGTTGCTGACGGCATGCTCTTGGGGTTTGGGGTTTACATTTTGTCCGTGGTGAGGGGAGCTCTCTGCTTCTTGATTGTCATGTCCTGAGTTGCTTTCCTTGGTTACTCCCTTTTGCCATGGTGTTTTTCCCAGAGCAATGAAGCTGGTTGTCTATGCACTGAGCCCTCTGAAATGGTGAGCCAAATAAACTTCCTCCTCTGACTGTTCTTGTCAGCTCTTGTGGTCCCAGCAGTGAAAAAACTAACTACAACACTATGACAAGTCAGGAATCATTGTGGACTCTTCTCTGAGGACAGTGATGAGTACATTTAAAGCTGATGAAATTCTGACAAGTCATCAGGAAGCAAAAATACAACACACAATCCTCTTACAGAAAATCATGGTGTAAGATATGCCTGTTATTTACAGACAGATCATTATATTCAATAATTATTTTATATGCATATTGAATGTACATGGCATATTGAATTCTACTATTATATATAATTATAATGCACAAATAAAAAATATAATGAAAATGAAAGCACTAAAGAGTAAGAAATCTGAAACAACCAAGAAAAATGGCATTATTGCCGTATGAATGAAGACTGAAAAAATTCAAACTCCAATATGGAATGATAAAGGTTGAGAAGAAATAGAGCTCAAACCTTCAATATCAATGACGATTTCGTCCTGTATATGAAAACTAAGTAATTCTTTTAAAAGAGGCCAAACAAAGGAAATTTTAATTAGTAGATATGGCATAGAGTGGTTGTTTGGGAGCTGCAAATAAATTCTCACTCTGAACTCTTGTACGGCTTGACTGACACATCTGGGAATCTTTCCATGCCAAGGTGTAGAAAGATATGCCCATTTGCAGGCAGCCACTGTTGATAGAGCCAATTCCGTGCCTGGCAAGGAATTTATGGGTTCCATAGCAGATGTCTGCTACCCTGGAGTGAAAGAGATACCAGTACGCCTAACTTGCCTTGTGGCTTCAGCTGCCTGGAGGAGGAAGAATTACAGAGCAAGTGGTAAGTCTCCAACCAGACCAATTTCCCACAGCATCTCCCTTCTTATTTACCTTGAAGAACCTCTCCTCACAATAAATCCCTTCAAGTGTGTTTCACTATAAATAAGCATTCTTGGGCTTTTCACCTTTGTTAGGATCAGACCCATCAGGGGTCTTCCACCCATCAATGCCCGTGTTTGAAAAATATTTTTTTCCTGTGTCTTTTGTGTTTATTTCTTTTTTATCTTTTTTTTTTTAATGTAAACAAATGGGATACATGTTGTTTCTCTGTTTGTACATGGCGTAAAGGCATACCATTTGTGTAATCATAAATTTACGAACAGTAATGTTGTTTGATTCATTCTGTTATTTTTTCCCTTCCCCCCACCCCTCCCACCCCTCTTTGCCCTCTATACAGTACTTCCTTCCTCCATACTTGCCCCCCTCCCTAACCCTAACTCTAACCCTAACATTAACCCTTCCCTCCCCCCCATTATGTGTCATCCTCCACTTATTAGCGATATCATTCGTCCTTTGGCTTTTTGAGATTGGCTTATCTCACTTAGCATGATATTCTCCAATTTCATCCATTTGCTGCAAATGCCATAATTTTGTCATTCTTTATGGCTGAGTAATATTCCATTGTATATATATACCACAGTTTCTTTATCCACTCATCAACTGAAGGGCATCTAGGTTGGTTCCACAGTCTGGCTATTGTGAATTGAGCAGCTATGAACATCGATGTGGCTGTATCTCTGTAGTATGCTGATTTTAAGTCCTTTGGGTATAGGCCGAGGAGTGGGATAGCTGGGTCAAATGGTGGTTCCATTCCAAGTTTTCTAAGGAATCTCCACACTGCTTTCCAGAGTGGCTGCACTAATTTGCAGCCCCACCAGCAATGTTTGAGTGTACCTTTCTCCCCACATCCTCGCCAACACCTGTTGCTTGTATTTTTGATAATCGCCATTCTAATTGGGGTGAGATGGAATCTTAGGGTGGTTTTGATTTGTATTTCTCTTATTACTAGAGATGTTGAACATTTTTTCATATGTTTATTGATTGCTTGTACATCTTCTTCTGTGAAGTGTCTGTTCATTTCCTTAGCCCATTTGTCGATTGGATTATTTGTATTCTTGGTGTAGAGTTTTTTGAGTTCTTTATAGATTCTGGAGATTAGTGCTCTATCTGAAGTATGATTGACAAAGATATTCTCCCACTCTGTAGGCTCTTTCTTCACATTACTGATAGTTTCCTTTGCTGAGAGAAAGCTTTTTAGTTTGAATCTATCCCAGTTATTGATTCTTGCTTTTATTTCTTGTGCTATGGGAGTCCTGTTGAGGAAGTCTGGTCCTAGGCCGAAATGTTGAAGATCGGGACCTACTTTTTCTTCTATAATCTGCAGAGTCTCTGGTCTGATTCCAAGGTCCTTAATCCATTTTGAGTTGAGTTTTGTGCAGGGTGAGAGATATGGGTTTAGTTTCATTCTGTTGCATATGGATTTCCAATTCTCCCAGCACCATTTGTTGAAGAGGCTATCTTTTCTCCATTGCATATTTTTGGCGCCTTTGTCTAGTATTAGAAAGTTGTATTTATTTGGGTTTGTGTCCGTGTCCTCTATTCTGTACCATTGATCTACCTGTCTATTTTGGTACCAGTACCATGCCGTCTTTGTTACTATTGCTTTGTAGTATAGTTGAAATTCTGATATTGCAATACCCCCTGCTTCATTTTTCCTGTGAAGGATTGCTTTAGCTATTCTGGGTTTCTTATTCTTCCAGATGAATTTCATGATTGCTTGCTCTATTTCTGTAAGGTACGTCATTGGGATTTTAATTGGGATTGCATTGAATCTGTATAGCACTTTTGGTAGTATGGCCATTTTGACAATATTAATTCGGCCTATCCAAGAACATGGGAGATCTTTCCATCTTCTAAGGTTTTCTTTAATATCTTTCTTTAGTGTTCTGTAGTTCTCATTGTAGAGGTCTTTCACCTCTTTTGTGAGATTGATTCCCAAGTATTTTATTTTTTTCGATGCTATCGTGAATGGGGTAGTTTTCATAATTTCTCTTTCTGAGGATTCATCACTTATGTATAAAAATGCATTGGATTTATGAGCATTGATCTTGTAACCTGCCACTTTACTGAATTCACTTATGAGTTCTAACAGTTTTCTGGTGGAATTTCCTGGTTCCTCTAAGTATATAATCATATCATCCGCAAATAGGGATAGTTTGAGTTCTTCTTTTCCTATTCGTATTCCTTTAATTTCCTTGGTCTGTCTAATTGCTCTGGCTAGAGTCTCAAGTACGATATTGAATAGGAGTGGTGAAAGAGGGCATCCCTGTCTTGTTCCAGTTTTTAGGGGGAATGCTTTCAGTTTTTCACCATTTAGAATGATATTAGCCATGGGCTTAGCATAGATGGCCTTTACAATGTTAAGGAATGTTCCCACTATCCCTATTTTTTCTAGTGTTTTGAGCATGAAGGGGTGCTGTATTTTATCAAATGCTTTTTCTGCATCTATTGAAATAATCATGTGATTCTTGACTTTAAGTCTATTGATATGGTGAATTACATTTATTGATTTCCGGATGTTGAACCAACCTTGCATCCCTGGGATAAAACCCACTTGATCGTGGTGCACTATCTTTTTAATATATTTTTGTATGCGATTTGCTAAAATTTTATTGAGAATTTTTGCGTCAATGTTCATTAATGATATCGGTCTGAAATTTTCTTTCCTCGATTTGTCTCTGTCTGGCTTGGGTATCAGGGTAATATTGGTTTCATAGAATGAGTTTGGGAGGGTACCCTCCTCTTCTATTTCATGGAATACTTTGAGAAGTATTGGAATGAGCTCTTCTTTAAAGGTTTTGTAGAACTCGGCTGAGAACCCATCTGGTCCTGGACTTTTCTTTGTTGGTAGGCTTTTGATGACCTCTTCTACTTCATTACTTGAAATTGTTCTATTTAAATTGTGTATGTCCTCCTCGTTCAATTTAGGCAATTCATATGTCTCTAGAAACCTGTTGATGTCTTCGAAATTTTCTATTTTGTTGGAATATAGATTTTCAAAATAGCTTCTAATTATGTTTTGTATTTCAATCGTGTCTGTTGTGATATTTCCTTGTTCATTCAGAATTTTAGTGATTTGGGTTTCTCTCGTCTTCTCTTTGTTAGAGTGGCTAAGGGTTTATCAATTTTGTTTATTTTTTTCAAAGAACCAACTATTTATTTTGTCAATTTTTTGTATTGTTTCTTTTGTTTCAATTTCGTTGATTTCAGCTCTGAGTTTAACTATTTCCTGTCTTCTACTACTTTTGGTGTTGGTCTGTTCTTCTTTTTCTAGGGCTTTGAGCTGTAGTGTTAGGTTGTTTATTTGTTGATTTTTACTTCTTTTATTGAATGTGCTCCATGAAATAAATTTTCCTCTAAGTACTGCTTTCATAGTGTCCCAAAGATTTTGATATGATGTTTCTTTGTTCTTGTTTACCTCTACGAATTTTTTAATTTCCTTCCTAATATCTTCTGTTATCCATTCATCATGTAATAGCATATTGTTTAATCTCCAGGTGTTGGAGTAGCTTCTGTTTTTTACTCTTTCATTTATTTCTAACTTCAATCCATTATGATCTGATAGAATACAAGGTAGTGTCTTTATCTTCTTGTATTTGCTTATATTAGCTTTGTGGCATAATATATGGTCTATTTTAGAGAAGGATCCATGTGCTGCTGAGAAGAAAGTGTATTCGCTCTTGGTTGGATGGTATATTCTATAAATGTCCGTTAAGTCTAAATTATTGATTGTGTTATTGAGATCTATGGTTTCTTTGTTCAATTTTTGTTTGGAAGATCTGTCCAGTGGTGAGAGAGGCGTGTTAAAATCACCTAGTATTATTGTGTGATGGTCTATTTGGTTTCTGAAATTGAGAAGGATTTGTTTGACATACATGGATGAGCCACTGTTTGGGGCATAGATGTTTATGATTGTTATGTCTTGCTGATTTACGGTTCCCTTAAGCAGTATGTAATGTCCTTTTTTATCCCTTCTGACTAGTTTTGACTTGAAGTCCACATTATCTGAAATGAGGATGGATACCCCAGCTTTTTTGCTGAGTCCATGTGCATGGTATGTTTTCCCCCATCCTTTCACCTTTAGTCTATGGGTATCTCTTTCTATGAGGTGAGTCTCTTGCAGGCAACATATTTTTGGATCTTTCTTTTTGATCCAATCTGCCAGTCTATGTCTTTTGATTGATGAGTTCAGGCCACTAATATTCAAGGTTATTATTGAGATATGATTAGTATTCCCGGTCATTTGGTTCATTTTATTTATTTATTTATTTATTTATTTTGAGACGACTTGGTTCTTCCTTTATTTGACAATTCCTTTAGGATAGTTCCTCTCATTGCTGATTTGTTTCCTTGTTTTTCATCTCTTCCTCGTGGAATATTTTGCTGAGAATGTTCTGTAATGCTGGCTTTCTTTTTGTAAATTCTTTTAGCTTTTGTTTATCATGGAAGGATTTTATTTCATTGCCAAATTTGAAGGTAAGTTTTGCTGGGTATAAGATTCTTGGTTGGCATCCATTTTCTTTCAGGGCTTGGAAAATGTTGTTCCAGGCCCTTCTAGCTTCTAGGGTCTGGATTGAAAAATCTGCTGATATCCGTATTGGTTTCCCCCTGAATGCAATTTGATTCCTCTCTCTTGCGGCCTTTAAAATTCTGTCTTTATTTTGTATGTTAGGTATTTTCATAATAATGTGCCTTGGTGTGGGTCTGTTGTAATTTTGTATATTTGGAGTCCTATAAGCCTCTTGTACTTGATCTTCCATTTCATTCTTCAGATTTTGGAAATTTTCTGATAGTATTTCATTGAATAGATTGTTCATTCCTTTGGTCTGTTTCTCTAAGCCTTCCTCAATCCCAATAATTCTTAAATTTGGCCTTTTCATGATATCCCATAGTTCTTGGAGATTCTGTTCATGATTTCTTACCATCTTCTCTGTTTGTTCAACTTTGTTTTCAAGGTTAAATATTTTATCTTCAATATCTGATGTTCTGTCTTCCAGGTGTTCTATTCTATTGGTTATGCTTTCTATGGAGTTCTTAATTTGGTTTATTGTTTCCTTCATTTCAAGGATTTCTGTTTGTTTTTTTTTTTCAATATCTCTAACTCTTTATTGAAATGCTCTTTTGCTTCCTGTATTTGCTCTTTTAACTGTCGATTGGTGCGATCATTCAGTGCCTGCATTTGCTCTTGCATCTCGTCATTTGCTTCCCTGATCATTTTAATTATGTACATTCTGAACTCCCTTTCTGTCATTTCTTCTGCCATGCTGTCGTTGGGTTTCATTGATGTACCATCTAGATTTGTTTGCAGCATTTTCTTTCCTTGTTTTCTCATATTGTTCAGGTATCAGTTGACCGCTGTGATATTGCAGATTTCCTCTATTGTCTTATAATATCCCTGAAGCTTTCTAGTATATCCCCTCTTAGCCTTCAGTAACCTGAAGTCTTCGAGGAAGTTGATAATGCGGGGCTCCACAAGGAAGCTGACTCCCTAGGGGAGGTGGCCTTCTGGTGGGGTATATTCCCTGCTAGTGGGCAGAGGTACCTTCACTTGCTGATGAATGGTCATCCAAAGGGGAAGTAGGATGTGGGCTGATGCAAGGCCAGTTTGGGTCTGTGTCTCTGATTTTACAGTCCTTTTGGGAGAACCTCACCCGACAGGGAGGACTCACCCAGTGGGGAGGTCTCGCTGATCAGTTTCCCTCCCAGAGGTTCCGATCAATTCACAACTACCTCCTGTGCTGGGCAGCCTTCTTCTGCAATGTTCCCAGGGACCCGGACTTACCTCCTGGGTCTGGAAGCTTCGCCCTTCACAGATGAATCTCCTTAGGCTGCCTCTCCTCAGAGAAGCTGCCTGCAGACCTGGAGCCTTCGCTCCGCCCCTCAGTTTGTCTGTGGGGCTCTTCCACCAAGAAGCTGCGTAGGCCCTGGGACCCTGCTCTGCACTTTTCACCTGGCTATGCGGCCCCTCCTCTGAGCAGGCACCTGGAGCCCCTTACAATCGCTTCGAGTCCCAGTGACCCGCTACACGCCTTTTCCTCCGGCAGCCACCTGGTGTTCCCTGCAGTTGCTCTAAGTCCAAGTGACCCACCACGCACCTCCTTCTCCGCCAGGCAGTCACCCAGAGATCTGGTGTGTCATGAGTCCCAGGAACTCACTGTGCACCTTCTTGTCCCAACTGCCACCCGTAGCCCTGGTGCAGTCACTTCGAGCCCAAGCACCCCGCCGCGCTCCTCCTCCTTCTCCAGACAACCCCCCTGTGTTCAAGAGCGGATGCTCTGGGACCAAACCACTCACCACGCTGTTCCACCAGATAGCCGCCCAGAGCCCTGGCGCAGCTGCTCCAATTCCAAGTGACGTGCCGAGCCCATATTTCTCCTTCTCCTCTGGGCAGCCCCCTGTGTTCAGGGGTGGTCACTTTCAGTCCAAACAGCTCACCAAGCACCTTCTCCTTTGGGCAGCCTCCCAGAGCCTGGGTAGGTTGTGCCGAGTCCAAGCGCTGTGCCAAGCGGCCTCCTTTTCGATGCTCCCAGTTGTCCGCGTTCACTGCTCCAGCGGGGGGACGGGTGTCTCGCCGGCAGCTCTACTTCACAAAGTTGCCTGCGTTTGGGGACTACTGCCCCATCTGGGACGTCTGCCCAATGGGGGACACTCACCCGGCTGCTTTGAGTTGGTCCCAAGTCTCTCAATATCTCTTCTTGAGTCCTGAGTCCACGCTGCTCCTCCGGATAGCCGCCCGGAGCCCTGGCGCAGCTGCTCCAATTCCAAGTGACGTGCCGAGCCCGTATTTCTCCTTCTCCTCTGGGCAGCCCCCTGTGTTCAGGGGTGGTCGCTTTCAGTCCAAACAGCTCACCAAGCACCTTCTCCTTTGGGCAGCCTCCCAGAGCCTGGGTGGGTTGTGCCGAGTCCAAGCGCTGTGCCAAGCGGCCTCCTTTTCGATGCTCCCAGTTGTCCGCGTTCACTGCTCCAGCGGGGGGACGGGTGTCTCGCCGGCAGCTCTACTTCACAAAGTTGCCTGCGTTTGGGGACTACTGCCCCATCTGGGACGTCTGCCCAATGGGGGACACTCACCCGGCTGCTTTGAGTTGGTCCCAAGTCTCTCAATATCTCTTCTTGAGTCCTGAGTCCACGCTGCTCCTCCGGATAGCCGCCCGGAGCCCTGGCGCAGCTGCTCCAATTCCAAGTGACGTGCCGAGCCTGTTTTTCTCCTTCTCCTCTGGGCAGCCCCCTGTGTCAGGGGTGGTCACTTTCAGTCCAAACAGCTCACCAAGCACCTTCTCCTTTGAGCAGCCTCCCAGAGCCCGGGTGGGTAGCGCCGAGTCCAAGCGCTGCGCCGAGCGGCCTCCTTTACGGCGCTCCCAGTTGTCCGCGTTCACTGCTCCAGTGGATGGAGGGGCGTCTCGCCGGCAGCTCTACTTCATAAAGTTTCCTGTTTTCGGGGCTACCGCCCCGTCTGGGACGTCTGCCCAATGGGAGACACTCCCCCGGCTGCTTTGAGTTGGTCCCAAGTCTCTCTATATCTCCTCTTTTTGAGTCCTGAGTCCTGGAGCAACACGAAACGCAGCCACCCTCTAGTCTGCCATCTTGAATCTCTCTTGTGTTTATTTCTTAATATTACTTTTCTAGCTTTTTATTTCCAGCTGACTCACACCTCTGACAAATACCTATTCTCTCCCGGCTCAGGAGGGAGAGTGGATTTATGAAGCTCATTTCTTAGAACCTAAGGAAAGTAGAATTTCCAGAAAAATTTTATGAACTCTTGTAGTATGAATTTGAATTGTTATTCACAGGGAAAATAATGTTTTTAGATTTACTTTCAATCTTTCAGGCTCTACATCAATTGTCTTAGTTCATTTTGTATTGCAGCGACAGAATACCACAGACTAATGTGTAAGAAAAGGAGCTTGCTTCTCACAGTTCAGGAGGCTGGAAGTCCAATATCAAGGTTCCAGCATCCAGCAAAGCCCTTGCTGTGTCATCATATGACAGAAGGTGGAATGAGAAGGATCAGCAAGCAAGTAAGAGGGAGCTGAAATTGCTCTTATCATAAGTCTGTTTTTGTGATAACCAAACCACTGCTGTGAATCTTCATGGGGGCAGTATCTCATGACCTAATCATCTCTTGTAAGTTCTCACATCCCAACCATTTTTCATTGGAGATTGAATTTCCAAAACATGAACTTTTGGGAACACATACAAACTATAGTATCAGTGAATAAAAATATATATTATATATGCATTCTTATTACTTATCCTTTGGCTTTCATGAGACAGAAAAAAATAAACAACTATGAAACCAATACTTTCATCAAGTGGAGAAGTTAAAAATGGAGATGTATAATTAGTACATGAAGTTTCTCAAACATCTGTCACATCATATTGTTTAGTTACTATTGAGACAAGGCAGTGAATATCCAACAGATTTAATCTCTGTAAAACACAGAAACATTTCTCAATATTTTTCTTTCTGAAGTAAATCAATTAATTCTTGTTTAAGGGAGACTAGCTGATATCAGCAAAAGCCCTGTTGAGAACAACCTGGAAACTCAGATATTTCTTTATGACTTGAGTTTACGTGTTTCAAAGGACCGGACCACAATTAAATTTTGTCAATACTACTGATTTTCAATAAAAAATAAAGAGTACTTGAAGTAGAATCTGCCAACTGGAGAGTGACTGGAATTTAATGTTATTAAAAAACAAGCTGAAATTGTTAATTTGGTAACTGTGCATAGACACAGTCCACTTCTAAGGAAATTATACTTTGCTGGTTATAATCTATTCTCACAAGATTTTTAAGAACAATTGAAAAAAATTATTTAAGGCAAATGATCCAAATAATAAATATTTTAGGCTGTCTTCATTCTGTGATGTTTGTTATAACTAACCCTGCCATTATAATGTGGAAGCAGCCAGATAGAATATAAACAAATAGGTGTGACTGTTTGTCTTAATAAAACTTCATTTACAAGAAACAGGCACTGGTCCTGATTTGACCTAGAGGGCAGTCAACATCTAATCTAGGGGAGAACTGATAGTAACAAGATGAGACATAGTTTACATTATCTTTCCAAAGTAAAGAACTTAAATTCAAGCCTATATTTCATAGAAATCCTCTATAGTTCTAAGAGAGGCCTTTATTTTAAAGATATTTTTCTCTGCCCAAGGTTACATATTAAAAGAATAATGATCTTTGCAATCAGTGGACCTGGGCTTCTGTTCTGTTCTTCCATTTGCCAACTGTGTGACCTTGAGCAACAGGCTTAATTTATTCTGTCTTGTTTCTCTCTTCAAAAAATGGAACTTAAATAATAATTAGTCATGAGAATTGAAGAATATTGATGAGAAGAGTTTTGTAAATACTGTTGTGCCCAGCGGCTCGAGACCCCACAAAAACCACCAGAGACCACGATCAATGCAAGCAACAAAGAGTCATTTATTAGCAAGCTTGAGCCTGGTCCTCTGCGCACTCGGTAACCGGTGACGCTGAGGCCCCTGAACCCTTGTTTAGCAGGCTTTTTATAATGAAAGGCAAGCAGTTTTACAGTGCTCTTTTTGATTGGTTAACATATAAAATTGTATACAAAGCATGTCATTTTAAGTTCTGGGTCACCCTGACCTCCAAGAGGAGGGCCGTCATTATCTTTAAATTTGCTTTTGTGCCAGCAAGGTTTGCTTTTGGGTCAGCCACCTAGCCTTTACAGATAAGATAAGAGATGAAAATTCTTTGCGGCTTTTATGAGGGGTTGAGGGCAGTTTGGGAAGAGCCTCGTATTTGTATTTACACAGGTGCGGGCTCTTTCTATCTTTACATTCCCCCCTTTCCAAGAACATTTAGAGAGCCAATCTTGGGTCTCTATAGTTTTAATTCTTGCTGCTTAATGGGCTGATATTGGGCCCGTAGCACCCTTAGCTGTACCGTATTTATTCTATCTTTAACAAAAGCAATAAACGTATTGATTATACAAGGTCCTATAGTTAAAGCTAGTAGCAACAATATTAGGGGTCCCACTATAGCAGACACCAGAGTAGTTAACCAAGGGGAAAAATTGAACCAGGATTCAAACCAGCTCTGACTAGCTTCCCGTTCTTTCTTTCTGATTGTTAGTCCTTCTCTGACTTTTGCTATATTATCCTTGATTATCCCAGAGTGATCTATATAAAAACAACATTCTTCTCCTAGGGCTGCACATAGACCTCCTTGCTTATAGTCTTTAAAGGCAGGTAAATTTGGTAATCAATGAGCTTAGGAGATCCTTAACATTTTATTCTCCCAGGGGCAGTCTCCAACTTCCAGAGGCAGATGGGTTTCATGGCCTTCATTTCCTTGATTTGACCCGATCCCCCATTTCTACACTAACTACCTGTTCTTACTTCTGGCTTCATCTCCCCCTTTTGCTATAGGAACTCCTTGCTGCTGTAGGGAAAGGGGTGCCGATCGTTCTGGCTGCTTCGAAGCTGAAAGGGGGCAGCATGGGGCAAGCAGTTTGGAGTTCCCTTTTTTAAAAACTGGGTCAATCGAGGAGTCCAAGGTAGAAGTCTGGCTGGGAAAGAGCAGGTTGTAAAGTCATCTGGGGGTGGGTGCTTCTATGAGAGAAGAACAAAAAGACATGAGTACTGAAAGGAGATTAGTACAAAGTAAATGTTGCAGCATCTGAAACATGCCACTGAGTATCATGAAAATGACAGAAGTCAATCTCTCACCAGGAGGTGGAAGAACTGAGAAATTGTTCCCATAACGAGGCCTGGCAAAGGCTGGAGAGGACAAGGCCTTTATTTGGGGACTTTAACATTGTCCAGGTTAACAGGAATGTAAACACAACATTTAACTCTTAATGTCATAGATGTCCCCAGAAAATATAGTTAAGCTGCTTAATGTCATCTGATTTTTGTAAAATATCCCTTTATTGGTATAACCTGTGTTTAGTCTCTATACTTCTGTTACTTAGGGCTAGATAATCATACGAGCAAACATAGATTAAGTCTACCTGTGTAGCTTAGGAAGGCCTGCAGGCCTTAAACTGATTAAAAACTTCTGACTCTGGCAGTTTCTCTTGATAGTTATCAGGCACATTTGCTGAAGAATCTTTCTTTCATTTGTAGCTTCCAATTTTTATTCTAGTGGGCTAATACAAGTGTACATCTTAAGTTACATTTAACTATTATTTCTTTTGAATGCCCAAGAATGGCTATAGTTTGGTTTTAATTGTTTTGCTGGGTGTCTAAGATCAATCTGGTCAAATTGACCTGGTTCCTGTCTTGTTAACAAGTCAGCTGAGTTCCCACAGGGGCCACTTGTAGAGAATTTAAGAGCAGCTTCTTAGCTCCACCAGTGCCATTGGTTAGGCAAGTTCTCCTTGATGAAGTGGCTTCCTTTGGAAGCATCAAGGGATGTCTCCCTTTTTCCATGACCCTCCTCTGCAGCAGATGCACTGAGTGATTTTCATCCTCTAGTCTCAACAATCTCCTTGATCAGGAGGTTGTGTGACCCAGAGTTGCAGCGCTCCTTAGAGAAGTCCTCTTATTCCCTGGGTTCAGGCTGACTTTGAGGGCAAGATACTGTTTTTTTTTTTTTTTTTTTTTTTTTTTTTTTGCCTCTGTATTTAATTCTAATTTCTAAGTTTGATCTTAATCATCCAGCAAGCCAGTCTCATCAGTCATAAAGTAAGAGTACTGGGCTTTAGCTTCAATGTTTATAACTTTACAGTTATTTACCCTTTTATCTAACTGGAGTCTGTATTAGTACTAGAAGTTACCACTGTCTGTTCTATAGGTGATGGCTTATTATCACAAGTTACCTAGGTTGATGGTTCTGGAAGCAGCTACTTCTGCAAAACATTAACAGGCAACAGTTTTACAAAATGAAATTAGCAAGAGTAAGAACATATTCAGCTTGTATAATAGCTATCTTGAATTTTGACTGAGAACCACATTATATCCCCTATTTGAGATCATAGTAATTTTACAACAAAAACCAATCTTTTGACTATAACTTTAAATAAGTTGAAGTCTGACTTATTTTGGAGTCACTCTAACATGCAGTAAGGTGGGAGGCAGAGCCTTATCTCAGGTAAGGCGTGGCTCTTTACAGTGTTCTAATTCTGATGTTGATCTTTGCTTCTTCCTTAAATATCATTAAGTAGTTTACATATACTGTTTCCTGAGTCTATATAAACTTTATAATTAACACAATTTAACATTGTATCTAAAACATGAATCAAAGAAAGGCTGAGAGAGCTTTTAACTTTCCTTTTGTGTGGCAAAATGCTTTCACCTTCTATGATATGAACCTTTAAACAAATCAGACTGTCACTAACTCTTAGATATACATTTACATTTAAATTTTATCTCAGTGAAATAAGTAACCAATTTTACATATGTCTTATTGATAATAGGTCCCATAATAGAATATTAAATGATAAAAAATAAATCCCCAATAAAATGTACTCCTTAAGTTTAAGATTACCATTACAGACAAGTTTATTCTGGAGAATAGCAGCACTTGATAAATTTCCTGCTTTAAAGATCTGGAAAATATGAACACATTTAATATACAAAGAGTGACCATTTCACAATTACCTTGATACCTTTATATTAACATATAAATTAAACTTCGGTTTATGTCAGTACAGTAGTATTTAACTTTAAGAAATACCTTAAACAGCTTTAACTGATTGTCTCACATACTTGTAACCAACTTAGTTTCATGCAAACTTGTTGACATTTGCCCTTTACTTACACGCAGACTTTCTTAGCACTTACTTAGACCTTCATGTATTTCATCACATAAACACTTTTTTACCCAGGAACATTTCCTTTTCCCTTTTACTAAATATATTTCCATACCCAGAACCTTTTATTTTTTCTTTCCTTTCTGTCGACACCTTTTTGTTCACATTCTGAAGCAACTTTCATGAAATTTCTGAATTTAGATAAATTACTCCATTTTAACAAGATAAAATACTTTGTTGTTTATAGTACTCTAACTGAAACACAGTGAGAGGGAAGATGGTAACTCTAAATCCAAATCTAAGAGCTCCTTGGAGCTTTGCAGAACTGGACGGGGAGCAGGGGGAAGTGGTAAGGGAGCAGATGGAATGCTCACCCTCCGGGTTGGGGTTTTACCTGTTAGGACATAACTCTTAATAACCTTGTTTTTAGTAATGACACAAAGCAATTTTAAACACTTTTTAATTTACCAACCTATGAAAACACCAGTAATGTTTAAGTATGTTACTCCATGGAATTTAAGGACTTAAGAGTACTTAATGTTATTTAACAATTAGCATTTTAACCTTGCAAAGTAATCAGATGTTGCTAACAAACACATTTGAGTAGTCCCATACATGTTAAAAATAATTTACTTATTTTGAAAAAAACAAGATATCAGACAAGTGTCCTGAACAGTATTTGCCATCTCTTTCCTGTTGAAGAAAAGTCCTAGAAACAATTGATATTAGACATTGTTTAACATCAACATTTCATTCGTTTGACCACCTAGAGACTTGCGAATTATTTCTAAAGACATTTTACTTTTATTGGTTTACCCAATTTAAATTGAACCCTTTTAAATCACGTGAATAAAAGTATTTGGATCCATTTTTAAAATTTTAATCTTATGCGCACTTATTATTTATGTCAATTTTGTCAGGTACATACATAAACAATATGACCTTAAACAATAACATATACACATAACACAAAAGCAAAGGCCTTGTAATGTTTATCTCCATTGCAATGTAACAGATGTTTAAAAATAACTCTAGAGTTGGATAAAAATAGAACTGATAAAAAAAAATCATTAACCTAGGTATGTAGGATCAAAATTATGAGCTCAGAAATACAGCATTAAAGAAAAACAAGACAAAACAAGAATCCTAAAAAATGAGTTAGTTCTGTGAAGCAGCCCAGGAGTTTAAAACGGACACCATTTTTTTTTTTTCTCTCTCAGGTTACTCCCCCCTCTCCCACTGAGACTGCTACAGTTTACATTCCAATGCAGGCTTCAGCAAGACCAGGCAGCGGGGAGGGAGGGATTGCACAGGACTTTTTAACTCTTTTTTGTTCTGGTTGAGAAATCAGGTTAGGTTTGAATGCAGAAAATCACAAAACATTATTTCCCACTACTTTCGAGGAAAGGAGCTGCTGAGCTCTCTGCCTAGGGGGATTGGAGTAAACAAATCTCTTAGGAACAAGGAGAAGGACTGTTAAGTACCCTGCAATGAGTATCCCTAAGCCTAAGATTGGACTAACACAATAAAGAATTTAATATGAGACAAGAGTAAAGACCATATGGTACAATACACAAACAGACAGACATATAGAGCACTAGATCAAAGTTGGCTAGTTGGTATTTTGTCGACAAAAACAAAAATTTCCGATTGCGACGCAGAGTCGCCCAGATGCAACACAAAGGCTGCCCAGATGCAGCATAAAGGCTGCCCAGATGCAGCACAGAGGCTGCTCAGATGGGTTGAGGGGACATCTCCCGAGACCCTGCTGGGGTTCTATAGCGCATCCGCCAGGACTTTACCAGCCCAGAACCAGAACCTGCAGGCAATGCCTTACTCACCAGCCAATGATGTCACTTATGACTCTATGATCAGGTGTCTGGGTGGGAATGGGGTATCCCGGACGAGCCCCCATATGTTGTGCCCAGTGGCTCGAGACCCCACAAAGACCACCAGAGACCACGATCAATGCAAGCAACAAAGAGTCATTTATTAGCAAGCTCGAGCCTGGTCCTCCGCGCACTCGGTAACCGGTGACGCTAAGAGGCCCCAAGCCCTTGTTTAGCAGGCTTTTTATAATGAAAGGGAAGCAGTTTTACAGTGCTCTTTTTGATTGGTTAACATATAAAATTGTATACAAAGCATGTCATTTTAAGTTCTGGGTCACCAGTTCTGACCTCCAAGAGGAGGGTCGTCATTATCTTTAAGTTTGCTTTTGTGCCAGCAAGGTTTGCTTTTGGGTCAGCCACCTAGCCTTTACAGATAAGATAAGAGACGAAAATTCTTTGCGGCTTTTATGAGGGGTTGAGGGCAGTTTGGGAAGAGCCTCGTATTTGTATTTACACAGGTGCGGGCTCTTTCTATCTTTACAATATTACCTATGAATGCTAGTTATTGCTATCACTACTCTGGGTCAATTTTTGAAATGGGCTGCCTTTTCCATGAACATCCTCACAGGCTAATTAGATCAGTGCACTTTCCCTAAATGAGAAAAAAATTAATCCATGTAGGATCTGGTAGTGTAATCTATGTCACTAAAAGAATTAAATTCCTTGTTACTCATAAGGTTTTAAGAAATGCCCATTTATAGAGGAAAAAGGAATCCTAAAAGAGATAAAAAGAAGAAAACAAGAGAAGTGGCAGTAGCTGACATAAATGATAATAACAGGAATTCAAGTAAAAAAGGATGAGAAATTAAAAGAATGGAAAATGAAAGACAAATTCAAGGATGAAACCAAAATAGAGCCAAAAATAGTAGTTTAGGAGGAAAAACCAGAAGGCCAAGTTAATGAAAGTAGATCTAGTTTAAAGTACTGGGGCCTACAGACAAATCAGTAATGGGAACTTTGCAGGTCTGGGTTTGTCTGTCTCCATTACTAATGGGAACACTTTAACCTTCTATATTTTTCTTTAGTTATTACACTTGAGAACTTACCAATTGTATCTGTCCTCACTGACAGACATCTGAGGACAAGGTCGAGGGAAGCATTTCAGATAATAGCCCTTGGTTCTATTGGTTCTGCATTTCTAATCAGAGAAAGCTTCCTTGAAAAAATGATGCCCGTGTGCCCTGATTACAGAATGAGTTAAGATAATAACAGACTTGTTAATCAGGATTTGGGGTAGACTTACATTTTCACAGTCCATTTTCTCGCTCTCACTTTCTCGCTCTCTCAAGCCTGTGTTCCTGCTTATACATTCTCACAACACACATGCACACCCACGCACGCCTGTCAAACTTTCTCTACCCAGATGGATAAAACGGACTGAAGTTGGGTGCACCAATGTGTCTTTTATAATCAGTATTCATTGCCTCAGAGTCAGACAAATGAGGAGAAAATAAAAAGCATACTTTAAAAAAAATAGAGAGAAAATACATTCCTATTTTTCTTTCTGTTATGACTCATCCTATCCTACCTAGGTACCACATTCGTGTTAAGGATATTCAGTTCCACCATCTGACAAACAGAAGGTTAAAAGTAGGACTGTCGAAGGAGAAACAAACAAGGGAGTTTTATTTTCATCTCAAAAAGAAGGTATTTAAGATATGTCTTCCTACCCCCAAACATAGTTATTTTCAGTTACTGGAGTTTATGTAGACTTGGCAATGCCAGCAAAAGTATAAAACTACACTTAAGAATTATCTTCTTTGTTAATTTGCAATTTTAGTATATTCTGAAGATTGGACCCACTGGGAAAGGAAGGAAAATTAGATCTTGGGAATAAGTAGAACTGTTGTGGTTTGAAAGGAGAAAGGAATTGATTGCTTTGAGGGGAATCATTTTGAAAATTCTATGAAATATGTTCTACAATTCAAAAAAGAAGAACATATTTTCAGAAAAAAATTAAGAACAAAATATTAATGACATTTTAATGTATACTACTTTCTGAGTTTAGGAATGGAAAGAATGTGTCTTTGACACTTCCTAAAAACCTGGGGAGGAGGAAACTAATGTTCTGGTGGTAGCACTATCTGTTTTTGCTTTATTTTCAACACTTTAGGTATTATTGCATCATGAAAAGTAGAATTTATAAATCATTTCTTCCAGGCCCTGAATCTCTTACCTTAATCAAAAAAATTGCCATGTATTCTTCTTTTACAGAATTATCTTTCTTTTTCTGAATTCAAACTTAATTAAGTCCTTTTTAGCCAAAGAAACAAGATTTCTAGGACTATGCCTTCAGTATGCATACTTCCATAAGGACTAAAATAGTCCATCTAAATGCCTTTATTTTTAACCCAATTGAGAGATGAACTGAGAAAGAAACTTTTAAGTGTTACAGGCTGCCCCCAGGACTTTCTTCTCCCCAGATCAATTATGGCTCTACCACCAAATAGAAATAGATAGAATAGGTAGATACTTTGACCTTTTAACTTTATTTTTACAATAGGCTCTCATCCGTTATCCCAGTCCACACAGAAGCAGTGGTTTCCAAGCATGCCCAAACTATCATTTTAACCAGTGACTAGCGTCATGAAGAGTGAAGGAATGACCTGAATTGGATTGAAATTGGTTATATCTAGATTGCTTTTTAGATAATTATAGATACCTGAATTAATCAAAAACATGCACTTAAGCTGTGCAGAGCAGCTTGTCAAAGTCTGCTTGCTTAAGAATACCCTGTTTTTGCTCTTTTTTTAAATTCACTACAGAAGAAACACTCTACTATGGTAACATATGATGAAAGTGACACTGATTTGGAATGTAAATATATGCAGGGTGTTTTAAACCGACAGCATTTTGTATGTAAAAATACTTTAAAAATATATGCTCTCTTTGAAATTCAATTGACAGAATAAAATAATAGCAATAATTCTACTTTAAATTTTAAAATGTTCATTGGAAAAGAATATTCACATACATAGGAAAAGAATTTTCATTCAATGATATAATTATTTTTCTTCTTTGTAAGAAAAGAGTAAATCACTTATGTTTAAATACTTGGAACTAGTTGAAAATTGATTTTTCATTATTTATAATCATAAAATTGCTGATATGTGATTTTTTAAAATCTACACAGAGGGTAATTTCATGTGGTTCAATTTAAAACATGGCTTTCTCAGAGGGACAACATGTCCCGCAAAAGAATACTCCTAAAAACATCAATTCTTTATGTTTTCTATATTTGGAATAGCATATTAAGATTTTCAATTATGCACATAAATATTTTTTCACACAATTTCCCAGTACTGCTTTCTGGAAATTAGGTAGAAACATTTGGAATTCACATGAATTAAGAATCTAGTGTAGGCTTATGTCCTCAATAGTTTTAAGGTCTTTAATAATGCCAGGATAACTTAATGAGTTTTGTTATATTTGCACACCCACATATCCAGTACCTTAATCAAAATATAAAATGTTTCCTTTATCCTATCTAATGTTCCCTTACAACAAAAGCCCCCATATTCCTAGGCAACCACTAATTTGGTTTCTGTCACTATAGATTAATTTTGCCTTTTCTAGAACTTGTAAAAATGGAATGATATAATATGTATATTTTTGTTCCTCACTTCAGCCAGCATGATATTTTGCAGTGTGTTCATGTTATTGCATCAGTAGTTTCTTTTTATTGCTATGCTTTTATATTCAAATATATAAATATATCACAATTTCTGTTTATTCATTCACCTATTGATGGACATATAGGTTGTTACCAATTTTGAGTTATTACCAATATTTACTATGAATACTTAATACAAAACTCCATTTCTCTTGGAAATGTACTTAGGAGTGGAATTGTTTCATCATGTAGTAAATGTGTGTTTATAATAAATTACCAAATCATTTTTTGAAGTAGTAATCCCTTGATTTTTGTTTCATGTCCTCTGTATTAACATCACGAAAACAAACTACTATACATTTAGTGATTTAAAACAATACACACTTACCATCTTAGTCCTAGAGGTCAGAAAATCAAAAGGAGTCTTCTGAGACTCCTTTTGGTAAGGTCCTGTTGGTAAGGTCTAGTTCCTACAGAGTTTCTGAGGGAAGAGTCTTACCTTTTTCAGTTTCTAATGGCTGCCTGTGTGCCTTGGTTCATGATTACGATTTGTTACTTCTGTCTTACATTTCCTGTTATCTCTTTCATCTCCTACCTCCTTCTTAGGAGCACCCCTATGATTACCTCCAATCCCTATGATTATATGCATAATCCAAGACAGTCTCTTGTGTTAGCCAGTTTTCTATCACCATGACAAAATACTTGAGAATAACAACTTAAAAGGAGAAAAGACTTACATTGGCCCATGAGTCCAGAGGTCTTAGTCCACAACCACTTGGCTCCATTGCTATGGGGCCATAGCAAGGCAAATGGTGGGGAACACATGGCAAAGCAAAGCTGCTCACCTCATGGTGGCTGGGAAGCAGAAAGAGAAAGGAAGTGGCCAGGGTTCCAATGTCCCCTTTAAGGGCATGCCCCCAATGATCTACTTCCTCCTACTAGGCACTGACTCCTTAAGTTTCCACCACCTTCCAATAGCCCATTAAGTTTTAAGTCTATCAGTGGATTGATCCATTGATGAGATCATAGACCTTGTCATCTAATAACCTCCCAAAAGCCCCACCATTGAACATGCTCTTAGGGACCAAGCTGTCAGCACACAAGCTTTTAGATACTGTTCAGATCCAAACAATATCTCTTATGTCAAGATCCTTATCTTAATTACATCTGTAGAGTCCCTTTTGATGTATAAGGTAATAGTCACAAGTTTTGGGGACTAGGACACGGGAATCCAGATTGGCTATTTTTTAGCCCACCACAGCCTCTAATCTTCCACTGAAACAATTTTAAAGAGAATTTAGTTGAAATTCTGAGGTTCATGCAAGATGTTTTACATCACCTCTCCAGGTTTAGTAACTACTATTAATTAGAGGTAACTTTATGCCAGATACTGTGCTAAGCACTTTCCACACACCTTTAATACCCAGAACTATCCTAAAAGTATATAGACTATTTCACAGGTCACAGCATGGTAGAACAATGATTTAACCCTGTTGCAGTTTTACCCAAGTTTGATTCTGTTAACTAATATGCTACATTGCATTTATCTCATTCAGCATTTCTTACAATCTTTTTCTCTATAACTTAGCTACCTCTCATAGAAATGTTTTTCTAAATTCAATTCAATTTCATTTATTTATTATATCCTTAGTACAAAACATTACAGTAGACTGTATAAGAAAAGGAAAAGCAATGGGGGTAAATAATCCAGTTAGGAAGAATAGACCAAAAAAAAAATCATAGTAATGCATGCAACAACTACCACATAAAGGATAGAAACATTGAGGATTTGAAGGAGAGAGATCACATTTTGTTTTATTTGGGGGCGTTGGTGGAGGGGTGTTAGAAATCTATGGGAAAGTACAAGGTGTTAAACAGAGAAGAACTCACAGAGTAGATTGAACTTAGAGATAAATTCTTTTAGATTCACTGAATCTAAATCTAGAAAAATCTAGGTACATTTGAAAAAGATATAGCCTGCTCTTTATTACTGGATCCATTTTATCTATAACAACTTGATTTATGTTCTGCATTATCCAAGTGGTATACGATATTGGTTATAAAGGTGCTCAATTTAATTCATTACAGTTGGATAATATGTTTAAAAGTTTCTTTAAGTATACTGAGATTACTACCTTAACATAAGAAACACAAGAGAACCTGTAGGACCTAAGTTAAATTCTTGATAATTTAGATTCTAAGTAATAATAATTTTGATAATTTTAATAAAGATAAATGCTTACAATTTTTGCCAGATACACTTTAACAGTAAAGATAACTGTTTACTAAGTGCCAGACACTGTTCTAAGGGCTTAGCTTATTTAACTACAGGAACCCTTTGAGACAGAAACATTTGTTATGCCTATCTTTCTAGATTAGAAAAACTACAGAGAGGCTGATATAAGTAAAGTCAGGTAATTGGTAAATATCTGAATCTTAGTATTCTGGATCTTAAGACCAAGCATCTAACCATCACATATTATTAATTCTAAGAGAGACTAAAGAGACTATTACTAATCCATATCAGAAACTATATGTAATTCAAAAGTCAGTGTTTTGATTTGTTTGAGCTTTCTTGAGAGACAATAGTTTTTTCCTTGAAATTTTAAAATTTGGGACATAAAGAGGATGCAGCATATGTAATTTATCCTGTAAGTTGTAGAGTTGGCATAAATGCAAGATGATGTAGAATCAGGACTTTGTTTGTCACTTAAAAGAGATGAAAATATGATCAGCTGTGAGAAGAAAAAAATCTGACAGGGACCAACTGAACTTTAGTGGATGCCAGAAAGGGTCTTCCCTCCACTCTTTGGCATCTAAACCTCCGTGGGAGGGCAAAAGAAAGCCTGCTTAAGTGTGTGGGGATCCCTGAGCAGATGGAGCAATGGTGGAGCTTCATGGTCTGCAGTGTTCAAACTGCAGAGAAGTCCTGAGTCCTTCATGCCTGAACTGGAGACAGACTATGACTGAGGAGGTTTTTGGGAACAGATATAAGGAAAGACACTCAAAGGCCCATGCGCCCTAGTGCCAAGGGTTAAATGTAGGCCTGGAATTCAAAGGGGGTGTAGTAGTTTACACTACTGATTACTACAGAGAACATGACAGGATATTGCCTCTGAGTCAGGACAGGTATCAAGGGACAGATGGTATCCAAAGGTCAAGTGAACAAAACACTCAGCATTGACCTTTGCAGACAAAGAATGATATATTTCATATATAACTGTGGCCTGACTCTGATGACAGAGACTGAGCCTCCTAGAATCTGGATTATCCTTAGGGAGAGGGGAAAAGGAAAAAGAATAACATAAGGGAGTTTTAAAACTGGAGAGAATGAGGCATATCTAAATCTGACTGAGATACCTTGAATTAGCAAGATTAAGTTTTTCATTAGAACAAACTTCAAAGCCAAGAGAAAATCATATAGAGAAAAAAAATAACTATATTTTAGCAAAGCTGACTTTTGTTGCCTGAGGACTTCACAATCCTTAGGGTGAGAGAAGGAAAATAAAAGCACAATTACAAAGGTAATGCAGTTACCAGGCTTGCCAAAGACTATGTATTTTATCACAGATATTTTTCCACAAACTTTTAGATTCTTCATTGCTGGCATCAAGAACAGAAGCCCTAGGTGTTTTCATGGAACTTAATCTTAGAGATTAAATGTCCTTAAGATCCTTGAGAAGACCGAAGAGGTCATACGTGTAAAATGTTACTAGAAAAGACTATTCATATGTAAAACCATCGTTTTCATTTTATCATTGGCAAAGCCATGATTACTGGCTAACCAAGGCCTCTAAACTGCAGCTCATGCCTTTTCTACAATCTCATATATATTGTCTTCCATTTCATTGGGGTGAATTCTTCTGTCCTGCGATGATTGTTATAAAATGACAGTATCAGATGACAGTGGAAAAGATCATCAGTCTTCAAGTCACACGAAGCAAGGCAATATTAGGTGTCTGACTAGTTGTTAATAACAGCTTGAATATGTGAGTGTCACTGGGCTGTTAGTATTTTCTGAAGTTTATTATTTTGGCAGTTTAATGTGAGATATTTTATAGAGGAGGGGTGGGAAGAGAAGATGCAGACGATCTAGCTTCCATTTCTTGTGGATTGTAATCACGTCTGTCACTCACCTGCTTGAACTGCTAAAACCCTCCAGGAGCCTGATTGTAGAAGCCTCCTGTTAACTGGAAAAAAAGTCTCTCCTGCCTCTTAGCGAATCATGGTAAACATGTCAACACATTATGGGATGCAGTAAACTTTTGAATATGTGAACATCTGATGAGAAAATCCTTCTGATTAGAACTTTTTTGTTGGTTCCATAATCAGGACTAGTTATCCACTTTGTTTACCTTCAGGTAGCTGAGACAGTTACACATACATGCTGAGATGTGGGGTGAGCTCCCTGTGAAATGTATGGAAACACGTTTAAGGCACGGACTTCTCTTCCAGACCCCAGTATTTTAAAACAGGAGGTCCTGCCTCTTGGATGGTGCCTAGATATTCTAAAATAGATACACTACATCCAATACAAAATACATTTTATTTTATTTTTTTCCTCTGGGTGTTTGTAGCACATTTGTGCAAGTTGTTAAAAAACTTGTTTAGCTGAATTTTCTTTAGCACATTCTTGGTGAGATAGTAACATTCAGTATCACTGACAAATCTATTGGACATCTCTAGTACAAGTTTTTCTAATTATTGGATCTGTATATATTCAGGAGTTGGCAGAAACTGTAAATACTGATAATTGAAGGAATGCAATAATTTCTATGATTACCCTAATTTTAAGAAGAAATATTCCAGCTAATAATGACTATAGCTACACTCACTGAGCACATACATTCCAGACATTGTTCACAATGCTTTCCGTGCATTATCTCATTCGACTCAACAACCCTGTGCAGCAGGTAATATTATTACCCTGATTTTAAAGAGGAGATTGAGGAACTGAGAGATTGACTTCCTTTCCATAGATTACATAGTGCATGGTAAAGCTGTAACCTGAATGGGATCAGTGTATCTCTAAAACCAGCACTGGGCTAATTCTTTTCCACTTTCTTTAGTCTTTATTTTCTGTTTCCCTTTTTTTCATCAGTCTCCCCAAATCCTTTCTTATTCCTCCTCTCTCTCTCCCTTTACTGTCTCTATCCCTTTCCTTCTTTATACTGGTATCCCCTTGCTTTTCATCCTCCCCTTTTCCTCTCTGGTTTTCTCTTCACTTATCTCTTTCTGTTTAGAATTACATTTCCCAAATATCTTCTCAATGTGGAAAATGTCTCACTAAACAAACTGTTTGTTTTGTTGTTGCTGTTGTTGTTGTTTTCCTGGTGCTGGGGATTTAATACAGGAATGCTCTATCACTGAGCTACATTCAAAGTGTCTCCTAAATTGCCCAGGTTGACCTTGAACTTGTGACCCCCTGGTCTCAGCCTTCCAAATAGCTGGGATTACAGGCATGTATCAACATGCCAGACCGTATCCAAGGTTTTAATTAGAGACTTTGAAGAAGAGTACAGTTTAGAATTATGGGTTCTTACATTGAAAGAAATGAGAAAGAGATTATTTTATTGGCATTTGCATTGAGGCTTTATCCAAAGGTATTTAAGGTATTGCGTTTCCATGGGTATTCAGTGTTCTAGTCACAAATGTCTTTTTTTCCTTCCCTTTTTTGTTTCTTTAGGGAAACTGGGGGCAGGGAAGCAAATGATAAGACAGAATAGAGAGGTGATTCACCAACTGTCAGGAGGTTGAAAATGTGAACAAAACTGGGAGCAGGAAGTGACTCACTGACTGGCAACTTGGGGAAAATTTCCCATGAAAGAAGGGGGGAAAAAAAACTGTTGAAAGACAGTTGACCATTGGCAGAGTCTTTAAAGCAAGGTCTTCAAAAAACAGGGCACCTTGGAAATTTGACTTAGTCATGACACGGACAGTTCATCTGCCTCCAAACAGCTCTCTTGTTTATGCCAGATGTTTGTTAGTTATTCTCTTCCCTATTTTAAGATAATAAAAAAACAAGAAAAAAATCTCCATAGCTAATATTCACCCAGAACATCTATGCATCAGGTACTTTATATACTTTCTCCTCATGATAACCCCATAAAGCAGACACAAATATTACCTGCATTTTTTATGCAAGAAAACTAAGAAGTTACATATCCTGCCAAAGAACATACAACGGAAGAACACAAGCACACAACAAAGAGGTGACCCTCAGCCTCCAGAGTCCAGCAGCCCAACCACTTCGCAACATCGCCTCTCATTGTCAATATATGACTAATGCCTCAGAAAGAAGGATCTTCTACTTCCTGCTCGTGGAAAAGCTCCGAGAAAAAATGAGAGAGTTAGCATGAGTAGAAAGAAAAAGAAGGGAAAGGATAAGGACTAATGAGCAAAAGAAAAGAGTTGTACTTTAAACTATAATAATAATTGATAAAAACGTTTCTTGAGCATTCTACAAAATCTTTGTAGACAACTGGTATATACTCTCTTATTACATCTTCATGAATACCCTGTAGGTAGCTGCTTTTGTCTCTTCATCCGGATGTAGGCATGGAAAAGTCAACATGGTGCGGCTAGTACACAGCAGAACCAGGGTTTGAACCAGGTCCAGAGATCCTCTCTTCCACCATCTTGCTGAGGAGATTGAAAAAAACCTTCCTAATAATTATTCCAGGTGACGCTATCCCTGTGTCACGATATCAAATTGACCATATCTTGGGTCTCCAAACTTTTACTTGCCATTTAAAAACTATCATCTAAATGATTCGTATCTCTTCCCAAAATTGTTTGAAAACAAAGAAGGAAGAGAATGTAACAGAACAGGATTACTTTTAAAGAAATTATTTTAATAAGTAGAGGGAAGGTTTGCTCCTTCTATTGTGCATACGAACTTCACTAGGGTAAGCCTAGATTAGGAGGTACTATAGAGATTAGCTGTGTCAGAATTTCCCAACAGCGAGACCTTAAAATCTGTAATATTTTGACAGCCTTAATGGCTCCTGCCCCACCCTCTTTCCCTATGAACATATATTATCAATGTCTGAATGAGAACCGTGAGCTAAGAGTCAGGACAATTGCTTAGCTGGAGAATAGGCAAAATGACCCAATATAACATAACAGAATTCTGAGGCACTTTTTGGAAAGAAGAGATGTTAGAAATATAAGTTTCAAAATCCAGAGCGAAGATCTGGACTTTGGGATATGGGGAACAGTAGCTGGTAGTAGATGCGGTTATGACATCACCATGACTTCCACCTAAGTTAGATCTCCCTGGCTTTACTCAGTGCGAAGAATGAAAGACCTTAGATTCCCAAAGACCCAGAAGACTAGAGGTGAAAAGCAATATGTTATGCTGAGCTGGCTATGTAAACAAGATGAGTCAGAGCCAAAGAGTCAGAATTCAAACTTGACCCTCTAGACTAAGGCCTACCCATTGAAAAAATGGTATCCCTGACAGAGACAACAGAATTCTCTGAATCCTTGCTGAGGTTTGTGTCATATGGGGTGGTTTGAAACTGTTGACTATGCAGGATTCCAATTACAAATAACCTAAAGGTCAGATATCCTTAAGAGTCAGCAATGTTCATTCACTCATTCATCAAACATGTGTGCTCTTAGAATGTATTAGGCACTGTGCTAGGTTCTGGGTACACAGTGAGTAGAAAGTTAAACATAACTTTGCTCTCATGGAGTTTGCTATCTGAAGGAGGAGGTAACAATTGAACAGACAAATGCACATAAGAAAGAGTTTAAAATTGTAGATTAATGAAAGAAAAACAACAGGTGCTTTGAGGAGAAGAGAGTGGGATATTGTGAAAGACAAGGAGATGAACTGCTCAGGCATCTTAGAAAGAACTCACTGCTCAGGGTAAGGCAGTTGGCTACATGATTAACTAGCTTTAAAGAGATGAACTCCAGTCAAAGATTGAGAAAGGCAGTGGACTTGGCCACTATATAATTGCTATATAATTCAGGACCCTCTATTGGGCAATCATTACTCTAGTCTCTTGATTGGGTTGGCACAGACTTGGTCAAGTCAGCACCATGATCTGAAGATGACCCCTGCCGATCAGTCCTCCAGTCCTGCCTCCTCAACTTCCCTACACAGGTGTCATCCCCTAAAAGAAAAAACAAAAACAAAAATTAAACATTGGACTACAGCTGAGCATGGTGACGCACACCTGTAATTCCAGCTACCTGAGAGTCTAAGGAAAGGAGAATCTCGAGTTCAAAGCCAGCCTCAGAAACAGTGAGGTGCTGAGAAACTCAGTGAACCCTGTCTCTAAATAAAAATTCAGAATTGGGCTGGGGATGTGGCTTAGTGGTTGAGGGCCCTTGAGTTCAATCCCTCATACCCAAAAAGGAAAAAAAAAAAAAGCAAAAAACAAAAAACTGGACTACTAACTTTACTTCCACATCTGGTTCTCAGAGAATTCAAATGACAGTAGATTTGTGAGAGTGGAGACTATTCTGAATATGTGATGTTTAAGATTTAACCAGGTGAAGTAAGGAAGGAGAAAGCATATTCCGGAAAGAAGTGCTTCGTAGCATGTTCAAAGATCTTGAGAAGGAGAAGAGTGGGAAGAAAGCCAGCATGCCCAGAGCATAAAATATAAGGGAGGTATGTGTATATATGATTACTTGACCTGTGTAACTATATAATGTACACCCAGACGAATGAGAAGTTATACTCCATTTATGTATGATGTGTCAAAATGCATTCTACTGTCATGTATAACTAATGAGAGCAAATAAAAAGATATTAAAAACCAATTGTTGGCTATTAAAATAAAGCTGATGTGAACATTCATATAAAAAATAAAAATAATAAACAAACAAATATAAAAGAGAGTGGCCCAAGATGTGAGTGGGGTTGTTGGCAGGGCCATCATGTCAAGAATGTGGATTTCGTTTCTAAAGGAGTAAGAAATCACAGAAGCATTTTAGGCAGGAGAGTGACATGATCAGGTTTGTGACTTATACAATCAATCTAACTGCCATATTAAGCAATCTTTTGAAAAAAAAAATAAAAAGAAAAATAAAGAGCTGGGGATGTAGCTCAGTGCACATGGGTTCAAAAAATAAAGAGAAAAAAAAAAAAAAAAAAAAAAAAAGAGACTTCCTGCCCAGCCTCACTTCTGGGTCCAGAGGAGTTCTTGAAAAGATTAGGTATGCAGCAACTGTGACCTGGGAAGCAAGCTGCAGGCAGCGGGGACCCAGTTCTGGAAAGGATCCTCCCCAGCTGCCCCAGAACCAAAGGTCGCCAGCCAGGCTCCGTGGCACTCGGCACGCCTGGCAGAGCCTTCTCTGTGGGCCAGGTAAGCACGCGGAGCCCAGGCAGCGCCCAACACAAGCCCCTGACACGCACTGCAGTTAGGGAGGAGACCATCCCAGGACAAGGGGGCAACCATCAAGCTCCGGCTGGTCCACTTCACGAAGGCCTTAGGCCTTAGATTAGGTTGGTCTCAGACATTTTCCAAATTCCGAGTGTTCTGCCAACATTCTCTCCCTTCACCCACTGAGCGGGCCCGAGGGGTAGAGATGGCCTTCGTCATGTGGGGAGGAAGCTAAGGAGCAACGCAGAACCTCCTGAGCCTCACACCTCAGTCTGCGCTGCTCCCAGTGCGATAGAGCAGCGAGGACAGCTGTGGCCTCGTGGGCCTGCTCAGAGGACCCCGTCGGAGGGCCTCTGGACGCTGGGTTGAGCACCCTGGGCCTGGAAGGGGAGGGGAGGTCAGAGGGCCTGCAATGGCCAGGACCGGCTGGAGGCCTTGACCCCTGTGCGCTGGAGCAGTGATGAAGGTGACGACCATCTTACACGAAGAGCACCGCCTCCCTCCCCTGCGTATTTCCAAGACCGCGGGCAAAGTGCCCTCTCAGGGCTGCACCTGTGAGCCTCTGCCTCCCCGAGGCCCCAGACTTCGCCGTGCTGTGAAGTCCGAGGCTGCCCCAGGGTCTTCCTCCCAGCCGAGATCCCGCGTGAAGGCTGGGGCTGAGGGAACCTCTCCTCTCCGCTTCTCCCAGGCCGAGTCTGCAGGTCTGTCCGCGCAGCCTCCATCCGGAGGTCCATGCAGGAAGGTCCTGGCTGCGCGCGCCCCTTCTCGGGCCCTGTCTAGACTTCCTTGTCCACCTCTGCCCTGTCTCTTCCTCTCCCTGCTCTGGGGGAGTCGTCACCAGGCCTCCGCACAGTCGAGTCCCCCAGGCTGGCTCTATGGAGACCAGGAGCCTTCCTGCCGGATGCTCTGGAAAGCCCAGGGAAGGGCCCGGAGCCCACCTCCCCACCTGGACAGGACTCCAGGAAGGACGGGGGAGCTGCTGGGAACCCACAGGCTGTCGGGAGCCTTCGCTTGAACCCTGCCTGGCCTCTGGCGAAGGAAGCCCAGCCCGGCAGCAGAGTGCCCAGTGTTCCCAGAGTGGCATGCTGATGAGCTGTTTCCCATTTGAGCGCGGCTGGGGAGCCAGGGGCACAGAGGGTGCCAGCGGGGAGGGGCTGGGGAGGAAGCCCTGCTTCCAGTGGAGCTGCTGTCCCACCTAGATCACAGTATCACTGACTCTCAGGGAGGTGACCTGAGCCGTCACACAGCAGAGAAGGGACAGGACTGGGCTGGTGATGGTCCTAACCAGGCTCGGCCTCTCCACCCAGCACACGGCACACGGCAGGTGCTTCCTGAACAGAGTTGACAACTAGGAACGCGGGAACCAGCCAGACAGCCTCGGTGCTTGAGCTGGGTTCTTGGGACGAGAGGGTTCTGAGGGTGCAGTTAAAACAGTGCCTTCCACGCTGGCTGGCAAGGTGACGTCGAGGGGCAGTGCCAGGTGCCAGGCGGAGGGAAGTGCAGAGCACAGCCTGGGAGACTCGGGCAGAGCTGGCCTCCATGGGAGCCGCGGACTCCAGGGAGCAGCCTGCGCAGGGTGGCCTTGCAGGTGGGCTGCCCAGTGCTCTCGGGTGGGCAGGGCCTGGATGGTGAAGGACCCCTCCTGCCCGCCTGGTACCTCAGGGGCAAGCAGAACCACCTGTCCCCTGGGTCTGGACAGCCGCAGGAGGCCTCCGTCTCGGGAAGAGGTCAATAACCGGGCAGCAAGTTAGCAAGCCACCTGGGGCTCTGCTGCTCCGTGTTCGTGGTCATCACAAAATACCGGACTTTCTTAGCCCGTAGACAGGTAGAGCGGAAGTTCCAGGTCGGGAGTCCCAGTCTACTCTCTCTCGGGTGAGGGTTGGGCCCCCAGTGGCAGGGGATACCATGGGAGGCAGGATCACATGACAGGACAGGGACTCAGACTTCTTCTGACACTTTGCTCTTGTGGGAGCCAATCAGGGCCGGCGAGAACGCCATTGGTCCCTCTCGGGCACCATTCCCAGTGACCTGACCACCTCCCGCCAGGCCTCACTTCTCAGAGGATCCACGACCCACCTCTCAACCCCCACTGGAGAATCAACCTTCCAACACATGGATCTTTGGGGACACATCAAACCCTCTCCAAACCGCAGCAGGGCCGTGCACGGTGGGCCTCAGCCTCCTGGTCTTCGCCACTGTCCCGGACTCCACCTCCCCACCATCGACACTCAGGGACCGCCCAGCAGTCAAGAGGGCGCGCCTGGGAAGTCTGGTGGTTTCTACCCTAGCTCCATGCCCGCTGGCCGTTCCAGCTCAGGCACATGTCTTAACACACATAAGCCTCTTTTTCCTCATATTAAAAAAAAAAAAAAAAAATAGAAAGGGAGAAATCAGGAAACTATTTAATTTTCCAGATGAGAGATAATAGTGACTTAGACCAAGATGGAGAAAAGTGAACTAATTAAGACATTTCCTAGACATTAAGTCTAGGAAATAGGGTTTTCTGACCACCTCACCATCATTCTACAGAATATATGTCTTAATTTTGTCCAATTCAAAAAGACTGGAAAACAAATATTTCCAATGAACTATTCCTACAATACCTCCTTTTACCCATAAATTATTTGAAAATTATTATTGTTGCTGTGGGGTTTTAAAATGTTTCTTTTGGGGATTCTTTTTTTTTTTTTTCCCTAAAAGAATTGATGGTGTGGTCCTTGTCTATCCACTATCATTCCCCACTTCTTTCTACCTAGAGCTTTATACCTCAAAAAGAATGACTCATATCCATTTTTTTTAGTTTTCCTTCCTTCCTTAAATGTTCCCAAATAAAGAGGTTATGAGGGAAGGAAGATGAATATAAAGCCATTTGAACACAAAGTGTCTATACAACTGAACATCTAAATGCAAAAAAAAAAAAAAAAAAAAAAAAAAAATCCAGACATACTTCATACACCCTACATAAAAAAAACAACTGACAGTCAATATCAGGCCAAAATATAAAACTCAAAATTATAAACTCCTGTAAGATAACATGGGAGAAAACATAGATGTCCTTGATATGACAATAGCTTAAAAAATTACAATACCAAAGGAATAACCCATGAAAAGAAAGACTTGAAAAGCTGGGCTTCCTTAAAAAACAAAAACAAAAACAAACAGACAAAAACAAAAAAGAAACACTCTACCCTGAAAAAGACACCATGGAGAATATGAAATTAAAATCCACAGACTGGGATTTGTAAAAGGCATATCCAATAAAGGACTATTATCCAAAATTTACAAAAAACTCTTGATACTCAACAATAAGAAATCAAGACAGTTTAAAAAATGGGCCAAACACCTTAACAGACATGTCACCAAAGAAGAGATGCAGATGGCACATAAGCATAGGAACAGATGCTCCACATCATATGTCATAAGGGAAATGCAAATGAAAAGAACAATGAGATACCACTACACACCTATTAGAATGACCAAAATCTGGAACACTGACAACATCAAATGCTAGTAAGGGAGTTTAGTAATTAGAAAGATCAAAACACTATTATTTCTTGATTTCCTTTGTGGTGCTGGAGTTGATGCCTTTGGTTTTTGTCACATCCTCTCTGCCCACCTCTAATTTTAGCTGTTGCTATCAGGTAAGTTTGGGTTCATCTCATGTTAATAGCATCCATTGCCCTGTGTCTTTCTACTTTCTTCCTCAGGCCTTTCTGCAAATCTCTGAGAACCTGCTTGTGGGCTTCTTTGAAGTGTGGAGTGTTCACACCTCCAAGGGGAGTCTCAATCAGGAATCTCACAGATAAATTCTCCACTTCCTGTTCTTCAGGATGTGGTGATGTGCCCTGTATACTGATAAGAACTGGTGGGGAGTCCAGCTCCTATCACTACCAACAGCAACCTAGATTATGATACCTTATGATGCCTTTTCTCTTCCTCACACTTTTTTATTTCTTCTTCCAGATATCATCTTCCATCTCAACCTCCTTAGTCTAAGTCCTTATCTCAGGCTCTGCTTTTGGAGAACCCAAATGAAGACAAGCGACAAGCAGCTACCTGCTTTTTGAGCTTAAGATCAACAATTAAATTATGTAGCAAACATTTACTAAGCCTACCTTAGCTATAGGCCTATATTTGAGGTTCTGCTAGAAATAGAAGAATGAAGGAAACAAGAAAACAGTCTTCCCTTGTCAAGCTTACAATGTATTCAAGTCACAATGAAGTCCTTGGGGTTTTCTCATAGTGAGGGAAGCTCACCATGTGTTAGCTTGTGAAGAGGCAAAATAGTTGGGATTAGAGAAAAGACTAGAAAGACAGAGCTAGAGCATGGGTCACTTGGTGAGGTAGAAGGGACTGCTTTGGTTCCTCATATTGAGAGCAGCAGGAAGCCAGGAAGGGAGCAGGAGGGAAGAGACATAGTTACAGAATGTTAAAAATTGGTAAGTACAATTATTACCTCTTAATCAGATCAGTGTTTAAGGAGAGGGAAATGTTATCTACCCTGATTTCATCATTGTACCCTCTATGCAAGTATTGAATAATGACAATGTACTCTGTAAATATGTCCAATTAAATAAATAAATAGATAAATAAAAAGAGTTGATGCTGGGAGGGGGTCAAACTCAAGCTTCACCTATGTCACTATTTTTCATAAAGATCAAGCCTAGGTGAGAATTACAGTCTTTGGGATAGGCATGCCCTATATTTCTCCTTTGCAAGCAAAGTAATAAGCCTTCATTTTTCTTTTTCTCAAAACCATGTCCTTGATATTGGATTGGCATCAGGGACAATGACCGAACTTTTGGCAACAAATTTGGTAGCCCAGGTGGGACCCAAGGACAGCCCCAGCTCCAGCTTCCTTGAGCAGGCCTGGCTCTCCAAGGAACCCCATTTCCATGCAGAGGATGCAAGGTGCTGGTGAACTTGCTGAGAGCCTACTGCAGGAGAGTTAGGAGACCAGTGAATGTGCCTCCGGTTGAACCAGAGGAACTGACCTTGTGAGTAAAGAGAGGTACTGAGGGTCCATCCCAGAAGTTGCAGAAGCTCCTTTTACTTTGGGAACTCCTGCCTTCTCTTCCTGAATGGTATCGGTTGCTCCATCATGGTCCACTTTGAGAAAAAGGAAACTGAACTCAGGAAAGTCAAGACAACTTTAGCCATTTGGTAAGTCCCCTGGTTTGCATGCCAAGACCCTTGATTCCACACACTCTGTTCCTCTTTGTGGGAATATATGGTTCCTCTTTCTGGGGACATTTGAGCTGCCATGGTTAAGCGGGACTTGAGAACCTAGGGATATGTACTCCCTTCTGATCTGTTTTAGGTTCTCATCTGTTTTTAGTTTTGAACTTGAGAATTCCCTCTGGTTTTCTGTTTTGTTTGTATCTGTTACTGCCCCTTTTAAGACTTGGTCAGTACTGTGTTGTTTCTATAGGCATTCTCTTGGGAAAAATCTTGGCTACTAATTTTAAAGGTTCCTATTTGTCGGCCATGGTTTTGGGGTTCCTCTCTGGTTGTCTCTGTTTTTTTTTTTTTTTTTTTTTTGTACAATCTTGCAATTGGAGTTGGTCTGTCAGAGGTAAAGTGAGTTGAAGAAAGGGCCACCTCTAAGTGTAAGATAATGTTTTACTGAATGATCTTTTAAATAGTTTTCTAGATTATTATACAATCTTGCAGTTGGAGTTGATTTGTCAAAGGTAAAGTAAGTGGACGAAATTTATGTGTGTAGGTCCGTCTGTTTTAAAGGTTCCCATCTGTCAGCACAGCCCTCATTTCAATGATTCTTTCTCATCTGTTTTTTTTTTTTTTTTTTGGTCTGTTATTGACCCTTTAAGACACGGGCTATGCTGAATTGATCTTATTGGTAGTCTCTTGAGCAGAAAGATCTTAACTGCATGGGCCACCTATAGGGATAAACCTGTCTAAGAGAAAGAGGGTTTACTATAACACAATCTGGCCTAAATGGATTTTCTGGATTATTATACAGTCTTGACATTGGAGTTGGTCTGTCTGGGGTAAAGTATGTGAAAGAGATTTTGTATGTACAGGCATTTATGTAGTTGTTTGATAAGGGTGCCGAACAGTCAGGATCTAAGTTGAAGCGTACCAAAAGGCACTGCCTCTGGTGTGCAAGTGTAAGGCCCCCAAAAAGGAAACCCCAACTCTGTCCCATGGATGGATGGCAACCCCAATCAACCGCAGGAGGCGTCACTTGATGCAAACCGCAAGAGGTGTTTATTCCAGCGCGCTGGGACCCAACTCCAGGAGTCGAGTCCCTAGCAGAAAATCTTGTAGGTTTATAAAGGCAGAAACCACACATCGGGAGGGGTCACACATGAAAAGGGGAAAAGGGGGAACAAAGCTGCCAGGAAATTTCAAAGGGGGTCTGGGTTTGCTGACAAAATGTTTCACAATGTTTTACAACAGGCTGTAGATTCTGGTCAATAGTTTCTGGTAATCCTACTGTTTGAGCACTATCTGGCTATCAGGCTCAATTTACTCTTTTACTCTCTGTTTGGGAACAGAGAACAGCTTTAAGGGCTTTGTTCCCATTACTGGGAGGGAAACCTTAGGGAGTTGAGATAAAACAGACAGCTTAAAAAAATGTCCATTCTTTCACAAGGATAGCAGGACACCATAAGAAAGAGTCAAAAATATTTAAATCTTTTAAACCCAGTGCTGGCACTCCAAGCACTGTTTTTATGCCTGCCCCAGGCAGCCACAGATCATCTCACTGTGGTCAAGGACACTAACCTTAAATTTTGGGGAAAAAAAATCCCAGAAAAGCTACCTGCGCTATAAAAAAAGGGCCAAAGAGAACCTAGCCTCTGCCTTGCCTTCCAGCCCCTTTCGCCCATGGAGATGTAGCGGTAGGTTCCAGCACTATCAGTTTATGACTTGGGGACAGGCATAGTCTCCCCTTTAAGATCTGTCGGGAATCCCCATTTGGCCAGGGGATATTCATCCCTGGGGCAAAGCAATTCTCGTTATATAGTATCCTATCAAACTAAATGCCTGGGGAGACTGGCAGAATAAACAGCTGCACCCAGAAAAGAAAAAGACAGAAACTAAGGCCAACCTGTGTTTTGTAGACAGCCTCTGCAAAGGGATTTCAAGGAAATCTAAAGAAAAGGAAGGAAAAGGCCTCCTCCATTGCATATCAATATACCTTGTATAAGAAAAAGGCCCAAAAGGAGTCTCTGGGTACAATTGACTGTGGGGAACTCACTTAAAGTTGATGGCATTGTGATAATGATAACAGAGACAGTTCAGGTTCAAAAATATCCTGTGCTCCAACCCCTTGAATGCAATGTGAAAGAAAAGAGATTAAGGCACAGTTTTGTTTTGTTTTGTTTTTTTCATATGTTGGGTTGTCCAACCCTCTCCTGGGACAAAATTTGTTGTGTAAATAAAATACACAGATAACATTCATAGGTCTGTTTCAGAATATAAATTTAAGAAAGGATCTAAAACTATCAAAATAAAAGAAAGTTATAGGTATGAAAATATATTTTAGTATGGAAAATTATAAGGTAAAAGAAATGTTTCTGGATGAGAAAGGATGTTTTCTGGTAAAATAACATTCTTAAAGAGGGCTCAAGTTCAATATGAAAGAGGACAAAACTAAGGATGTAAAGTTGTGAATGTTTAATTAAGTTGTAGAAGGTTTATAGAAAGTAAATCTCAAAAAAGTTTGTGTTTGTGATTAAACTGATTATAATTAGCAGTTAAAGTTATTTGAACTTTATATACTGATATGAAGCAAAGTCTGAAACATTGAACTTCTATCGAGATAATTTTCCTGTATTTGTTAGGTTTTATTACTTGGGGAAACTAAGTCTTAAAGGAATTGGGATTTGTACCTGTTTTAATGTCTTAAATGATTAATTTGTAACTGGTTAAACAAATAACTGTTATTTGGATTATAACAATATAGTTGCCACTCTAAATAGATGCACTAGGTATACATATGCACCTAAGAACTATATCTAAGCCTTATCTAAGTGTTATGTAAAAGTTTATAAAGTGAAATTTAAGTAAGTTTATGGGCAAGATGACCCATAAGTACTCTCCTTTATACACTGTATCTGACATAGAATGGCTATCTTGTCATTTGAAAACCTGTCTTATATTTGTTTGCTTTTGATCATTAACGCTGTTTCCTAAATGTATAAGAGATTTAAGGTAATCCTTTGATATTTTGTTAACCCTATGCAGAAATGTGATTGTTGTTACCATTTACTCTGCATTCTAAATTGTACTTTAAAAGTTAAACTTAGTTAAATGTAAAGCTTAGGAGAGCACTTTACCAAGTTGGTGTTCTCCAAACTAAATTTATCTGTAGCAAAAGTCTTGGTTTTTATATAAAAATAACATATTTGGTTAGTATTTATTCATGTCATTTGATGTTTTATAACTGGATAAAGTAACTTGTTTTCAAGTTATATATACAATTTTGTGTTACTCTTCCCATTGGAATTGGAATTTAAATGCATTTTTTTAAGATAATAAGGAAATTCTGATCTGTTTAAAGGTAACATTGTAATAAAACATGGAAGCTAATTTTTTTCACAAAAAGAAAGTTAAAACCTCTCTTAGCCTTTCTTTGATTCATGTTTCAGATGTAATGTTGTATTGTGTTATTTGTGAGAAGCCTTGCCTTACCTAAGATAAGGCTCTGTCTCCCACCCTACTCCATGTTAAAATGGCTCCCAAATAGGCTAGACTTCATCTCATTTAAAGTTGTGTTCAAAGGATTGATTTTAGTTGTAAAGATTACTTTGGTCTCAAACAGGGAATATAATGTATAGTTAAGTAAGTGTTCAAGATTATTTTTCTTGGTTAATAGCTATTACACAAACTGAATATGTTGTTGCTCTGTTAATTTCATTTTGTATTTTCCTTGTAAACTTTGTAAATGTTTCCTGTTAGTGTTTTTCAGAGGTTCTGCTTCTTAAAAAAAATACAACCTGGTTAATTTGAGATAATAAGTTATCATCTACAGGACACATAGTATATAATGCTGACTTCCAGTACTAACACTAATCCCAATTAAGTGAAAGGGGTATCTGTAAAATTATAGATATTGAAGTTATAACCTGTTACTCCCTTTTTAAGACTGGCAAAACTGGCTTGCTGGGTGTTCAAAACCAAAAACTTTGAGATCAAAGTCAAGGAAGTAAAAGGGCTAAGGAAAAAGAAGATCACATTTTGGCTCTTGCCCCCTCTATGAGCAGCCAGGACCCAGAGAATAATGGACCTCTCTCTGGGCCCCACAAATCTGGTAAGTCACCCCATCTACTGATCAGGGAGATCGAGAGGACCCTAGAGAACAGGAAGTCAACCAGTGCACATTTTGCAAAGAGGAGGGTCATGGGAGACAAAAATGTCCCTGGTGCTTCCAAGAGAAGCCACATATAGTCAACCAGATCCCAACCCATTTGGGAAAGTGAGACCACTGACAGAGGAATGCTAAGAGCCAGGAGGCTTCTCACATGTCTGCAAGAGTGATCTCTGAGGAATTTCAGCTGACTCTTAATAGTAGATAGGAACAAGGTCAGTTTTGACCAACTTGGTCTTAAACACCTAGCAGGAGAATATAGCCTAAAAGCACTGTCCCACATGGATATTTAAAAGGAAAAACATTCTTTTTTAATGTAACTTAAGATGTACAATTTTCAGCCCTACCAAAAGTGAGTAAAACTGGAGGCTATAAAGGAAATGTTCTTGTGTGAGAGTGCCTAATAATAATGATAACAAGAGTCACAAATTTGTACTGAGTCAATCTCAGTTTGATTTCATAGACTTACACATCTTCCTAACCTCCTACATTGACACACTTGATCTGTTTTTCACTGATAAGATTATGACTTACAGTCCTCATGGTTTTCAGAGACTGAAATACTAATTGTTTTTGTTCTGCTTATTTACAAAAAACTAAAGCAAAACAAAATGATTAAGCCTAGTTAATAAATAGGTACTTGATAAATAATTGTCAATTTATGTATAGGTTGGAGTACAAGTCCTGGTTCTTCTGTTTTATTTCAGCATGTGATTTAGCATCTTTGTATTCATTTCTATGTCTCTAAATAAGGAAAATAACAATATTTGTCTCTTGGGATTACTATGTAGCATAAATGAGGAATTATAAGTGAAATGCACATTTTAAATTGCAAAGCAAATATGAGTTTTAGTGGTGGATCTGAAGGGATGCAGAGGGTATCAGTTAAAGTCCTGGTTAGCACCTGCTCTTTTAGATGTGCAAAATTCATATTGAGGGTTTATGACTGTATTGAATTCATCAGGTTTTGCTTCCCCTGATCCAGCTATCATACAATTAATGTCAAAGTACCAAAATGGTAAAATGATTTGTCAGTTTTAACATCTGATGGGGGTCTTATAGATTTTCTGTAGCTTGTAGTCTATAACTAATCATAAATGGTGGTGAGCTTTTTGTTCATGAGACTTAAATGAAAGCACAAGTAAAACATGAAAATGGGTCTTCTAAGAGCACTGATTTAACTGTATTCTTTCCATTTGTAGACAGTGGTAGGAAACCCTATGCCTCATGGACATCAGACAGCATGTCAATATCACTGTACAGATTTTCTTTCTTTATTCCCCCTGTGTGCTTGAGAATATCAAATTAAAAAAGAAAACAGCATCCATGTGAGCCATTGTCCTCAAAACTATTAAGCAAACAAATGAGTATTTCATAGACTTAACATGACAATGAATTACACGTCCAAAACAGGTTGTGTGTGTGGTTTAGCAAAACAAAATTAAGAGTCATTCTAGGGAAGGACATTGCCACAGCTTTGGCATAATTAGGAATCATCATAATCAAATACAGGAAATTGGCACATCTGCTTTTCAGGCTGTTGATCCAACTGTGAGGCTGCCTGTGCACACTGGCAGGAGCAGTTCTGATGCAGCTCGATGTGTTCTGCAAAGCTGTCTTTGCATAAATATTTACATAATTTTCTCCAAACACCACTATAAGCAGTTGTTTTTTATCACTTTTTCTCCCTTGGGTTATTATTTCTTCCGATCCATACTCCTGATGAAGGAATGATCACTTGTACTCTAAGGATTTCTCTTTCTTCAAGAGAGGTGTAGAGGAAAATCTGGAAACCTGAGAGTTTTATAAAATTGCAATGAGATGGAAGCAGTATTTTTCCATTATACTATTTGGTATATTTTACAAAAAAGAAAAAAAAAATTACACCCAACCCAGCTGAGGATAAGGCAAAGCAGACAAATAGAAGTCATAGAGGGAATCCACTCAGGGTTTGAGACAGATAAAACACAGAAAGTCAAATTATGTGAGGTAGAGCAGCATGGCCTTAAAGAAGTGGTTATGCACTGTTACTTATTAAAGATTAAAAAGCCCGCTACAGAAGCAGTAGTTGAGATGTTTTTACTTTTACTCATAAAAATGTTGGTGAGTTCCCTTTTCTTAAAATGATCTAAAAGATCTTTCAGTTTTGATGTTCTCTTTTACATTGTTGAAACCACAATGTGTTTTAAAATGATACATATTTTATGTTAAAAATCCAGTGTAATAAAATCTTGCATCTTCTCCATTTTCCAAGCACTGTTTTGCTTATGAATGTGCCAAGGTGTCCTATTTTTAGGATTATAGGTTTGATTAACATGTAAATCACAGTAGGTACAATATTTGATACTCTTCTAAATATTTATAAGGGTAATCTCCAATGTGGAAGGCATATTTTTTTCCTTTTTAATATGAACTATTTACTTTCTTTTGATGTTATATCCTTGGGACTTGTGCATCTGAGAGTGGTGTGGGATATATAGTCATAACCAAATAATTGAATAGTGTGTTCATTTTTCCTTCCAAAAGCATTAGAAAGAAGCAACTTGCCATTGATTTGCATATAGGAAAGAGAAGGGAGTCTAAAAAGAGAACAGGTGAGAAATCTCCCTTGATCATAGCCTCCATCCTGACTTTCATTAATACACAAATTATAGAGTATTGGTAGTTTTTGGTTGTATGTTATTAGTTATATATATATATATATATATATATATATATATATATATATATGAATGCTAGATTGGGCTGCCTGTGCAAGGTGCTGAAATGTTTCAGCAAACTTTACATAGTTTAACTTCACAGTATAATATCATTTTTTTCCAATTGATTCTTATGTAAACCACAATGAATCATAATAATCTCTTCTAATAATATTTTAAAAGACCCCATTTCCTGTTTTTATTCTGAGATCCTTAGAGAATTGGCCTTTGTTCTCATGCTATTTTCTCATGGGCCTTGGGGGCTGCTATGGCTCCAAACATTATAGCATCCAAGGTGAAGTATGAGAATCAGGCTATTTGGTGGACCCCTCTGTTGAGGACCCATTTCTGCTTTCTTGAACTCTTATTTCCCTTGGTATCTGTCTTCCCTTCTCAACCCTACTCTAGGCTTCTTCTCCCTTCAGTTTTCAGGTGAGTTAATCACAACTCCATGTCAATAAATGGCTCACTGGATTCTTTTATTATGCCTGCAGAAGAGTTTGGGAAGTTAAGGACTCAAAATGATACCATGAGTCAGAATCATTTGGGAAGAAAATCATGTTTGATTCAGAGCCATGCTGTTCTGAAGACTCTTTCAATCATAATTTTATAGCTTTGCATTTTATTTAATAGAATAAATTTTTGGTATGACCACATGTACAACCATGGATATTTCTAAAACACTTGCATTTGTGGTGTGGTGTCATGTGTGTATGTGAGTTTTTAGAATCATTCTTATCCATCTATCAACTACATGATAAATGTTTTAAACTTTCTCTTTCCTTCTCAGTCTGATAATTGAGTTTTTCCTCATTTTTTTTCTTTTTTTGGTCATGTCCTGGGAATAAATACCTATATTATGTCCTTATCTCCTCATGGTAGTAATCTGATTTAAAAACTGAGCAAAGATTAGAAACTTCTTTAATCATATCTATATCTCACAATCAGTTAGTAATTAAATTATTTTCTACTTGCATTTAACTAGGACAAGAATATTTTCTCCATGTCCCTTATCATATTTGTATCTTATAATTGTTATCATCCTTAGCCCTACTTAAAGTTACTCTGAAACTGTACAACATATACTTCAGTGTTTGAGGGGCAGTGTTGTGTGTTGTGAAGAACTCTTAAACTGGGTGCTTAACATTGTGTGTCCAGGGGTCCAGATTCTCATCTGTAAACTGAGGAACCTGGATTAGAGAATACTTAAATCAACATTTATTGAATAATTATCATGTGCCAGGTACTGTTGAAGGTGCTTGGAAGAAAAGGAAAAAGATTCTCAGTTGGTATTGTTGAAAGAAGACTCAATTCATGAGCAATTATAATTAGTGATAAAGTCTCTATAAGGAAATGCAGAGAGTAATATACTGGGTGCATACCAGATGCATTTATCTTCCTCCAGAGGAAATCAGGAAAACTTTGTAGAGTAAATTGTATTTAAGATGAGAATAGAGAACAATAAGTATTTAAAAAGGTGGAGAAGAATTTAAGATAAACATTCCCTTTTGGTATAAAACTCTCTTATTGTCATTTCAACTACTTTTATGTGATATAAACAGTTGAGAGAGTAGGATTACTTCTCTCTTAGAAATGTGGAACTTTGGGCTTAATCTGTAATTGATAAATCCTTAATTATTTTTTAATTTCCTGGCACTTTTTTTCTTTTTTAAGAGCTTCCTCTGGAACTGTTAGTTCAGAAAAGGAATACTTGTAATTTGAGTTCCACAACTGAAGTAATAGAATTTTCAAAGTTTCTTCAGTCCAGCCCTTTTATTTTGCAAGATGCTTTTTTGATTATGAGACATTAAGCAATTCATCTACTAAGTTCTTACAGCTGGTTAGTTGTGAATTTGTGGTGGTTCAGTTATGTCAGGCTGTTTTTCATAACATGAGGAACAATAAATGTACATTTCCATTATATTATATATCCAAAAGCCCGCAGAACAAAATTATAAAATGTAGTGGAAGTGAAAATTAAATGGCATAGATTTTGTTTGTTTTGGTTTCTCTGTTTAGCGATCTTACTATTCTGATAGTTATGAATGTGTTTCTAATATTTAAAGAATGGATCTCTTCAGTTTTGCTTACTTCAGGATACATTTTTGTGTTTCTTCCATGTGGTAGTATTTTGAGAAATATATGTTACTTCAGCCCAGAACAGTTAATGTGAATCAAAATTTCTTTTTTTCCTAGAAGCCTCTAGTCTGTGGTAGCATCTTTTAAATTTCATACTGCTATACAAATTCTTATATCCATTTGGTTGGCTGAATATGACAATGGCTAAGAGTTCAGGATCTAGCATAATTCTTGGTTAATACTGGACTTGATATTTTTAAGTTATGCAACCTTAGCCAAGTAATATAACTACTTTCTCTAATTCTATTCCTTTTGTGTGGAATGGAGATAAGTTTGTAATGAGGATTTAGAGTGACACTGCATGTGGAACATTTAGCCTGAGCCCAGAAAAGTGCTTACTATATGTCAATTGTTATTATTATGATTCATAAAAAGTTAGATTCTCAGTAAAAATAATGGTTGGAGTGGTCTCCAGAAACACTGCTTGCAGGGGCACTTGTCAAAGCAAATAAAAGCAAAATGTTTACATTTGTAGAATGGAACAAAACAGTTTTGATATTGATGTTACCACCACTGTTGCTGGAAACCAGGTTGAGTTTATGGGTCTTGGCTGCCAGATGAATGGAGAGCCAATTTTGTATAAGTGGGCCCCACATGATTCCTGGGAGTGTCCGGAATGTGAGGAAGGCGCAATGTGTGTTACTGTTGCAAATCTCTCTTCCTGCCAGGAATGACATTATCTGGATGCTTGGCTCAGCCTGGTCATCCCACCCTACTGGCAGCAGGACAACTGTGAGACACAAACAAACAGCCTGGGCCAGGCAAAGTAAGCCCCCTGGGGATATGGGAAGGGGGAGCAGAGAGCTTGTGAAAAGACAGAGAATAGAAAAGAAGTTTGGATAAGGAAGTGATCAAATGAAAATAATATAAGCTTCCAATTAGAAAAGGTGGGCTCATATTTTTGAGCTATTCATCAAGTTTTTCCTGGCATTTTCTGTTCCCACTGTCCTTCCTCATAAATTCACCCTCCACCCCTTCCCCCTGGCAGACTAAAGCTGGTTGGCACATGCCACAAGGACAGATGACACTGAAGATCAATTTCCACCTGTCTTCCCTCCACTCCTTCCCCAAATATACACATCTTGTCCCTGAAGAGGTCCTCTAATTGTAAATGAATACTGAAAACAGGAGAGTCATATAGTATTGATTGAAATTGTTTTCTGAGTCCAAATACTTTGAACCCCAGTAGAAATTGAGCAAAGATAAACACATAATATTAAATTCTTGAACATCTGGGTTTGAAGACAAGATTTAAATATGAAACATGTACCAATTGCATATATTTTTACTTTAATCTTGAATTTTCAGATTTTATCTGCAACAGACTGAATGTTTGTACTCTCTAAAATTCATAGGTTGAAATGCCAACTCCCAGATTGATGATATTAGGAGGTAGGACCTTTGGAGGGATAGGAACTTCTTTGGAGGTAGGAACTTCTGAGGGATAGTACAGTTCCTTGTACAAAGTCCTATTTTCTCTTCTTCCCTGGGTAAAGGCAGACTCAGGAAGACACCAAATTGGCTAGTGCCTTAATTTTGGACTCTCCAACCTCCAGAACGGTAAGAAATGAGTTCCAGATGTTTTTTAAGTTCCTCGGTCTATGATATTCTATTATAATAACCAAGTGAACTAAGACAATAATTTTAGATAGAATGTCTTAAGGAAGATTCATATTTTGTGATACTTGTGAAGAAGTATAAGGTAATTTCTTATGAGAATTTTGCTGCTATTCTTTATAATTGTTCTGCCAATATTGGTGCAACACAGCTGTATTTGAAAACAACAGTGAAAATAAACCTTAATTTTTCTTGTTGAACTGAACTAAGCCTTTCACTGAGGGAAACATCTTTGTGCTCATTCTTTCAATAAACATTTACTGAGCGCCAATTACGGGCCTGGCACTGGAGTACACTTATAAACAACATATGAGCCAGGGAGGGAGAGGATGGTTTGTCAGAGATTCTATGTGAATTAATGTGATGAGACAGTAGTTCTAAAGGTGGTTTTTCCTGGAAGTTATTTAATTATAGATATAAGTGGAAATGGGATAATCTGTATTTTTTTTCAATCAACAGTCTCATTCTCTAAAGAGCTTTGATGAGGGCCAGCATATTGAGAAGACTATGAGCAAGTGTGTTCATATCAGGGGATCTGGCTTGCTAATTCAAAGTGTAAGACCTCACCTCTCAATTACTTACTTAACATTCTGGTACATTTTGGGGACAACTGATAATTTTGGAAGCTGCCAAGCAGATGGATAAATGGTAACTGTCTTAGCAGATCTAGGAAAACTGAAACCTTAAGCTACCAATAAGCTTAATAAAACTGCTGAGCTTTGGAAATGCTTAGGAATTGAGAGAATCAAGTGCTTCTGAAGGTGAGAAAAGCAGGCCAAAAGCAGGAGGATAGTGTTATAAGGAAGAGTTCCATTCCTCCTTATCCCCCTTCTTCTCAAGCAAAAGCCTGAAGGTTATGCTTGAACCCAAAAGGTCCTGCTCTTGGAGTCTGCCTGCCTTCCTCCCTTCCTCCCTCCCTCCCTCCCTTTTGTCCTTCCTTCCTTCTTTCCTTCCTTCCTTTCTTCCTCCCTTCCTCCCTCCTTCTTTCTGTCCTCCCTCCCTCCCTCCCTCCCTCCCTCCCTCCCTCCCTCCCTCCCTTCCTTCCTTCCTTCCTTCCTTCCTTCCTTCCTTCCTTCCTTCCTTCCTTCCTTCCTTTCCTCCCTTCCTCCCTTCTTTCCTTCATTCCTTCCTTTCCTCCCTCCCTCCCTTCATTCCTTCCTTCTTTTCTTCCCTCCTCCTTTCCTTCCTAGTGCTAAGGGTTGAAAACACAGCCTTGCACATGCGAGGCCAGTGCTCTACCACTGAGCTGCATTCCAACCCCTAACATATTAACACTTTTAGAATGATAAGGAAATAAAGTCAACTCAGATCAAGGAAAGGAATAAGTATTTGGCTCTAAGCAAACCACATAGGCACAGCACAAAAACAGAAGGTGAGGTGAGTGAGGAGCAGGTACAGCAAAGCTTCTAAAGCACAGTTATATACATTCTTTAAGTCAAAGGAAGCAACTTAAAAGAAAGCTAGCTAATTCTAGTGAGAAAGAAGACATACATTTACTAAATAATGTTTTGTTGCTGCACTTGAACTCTTCTGTAGAACAAGAAATCATATCAATAAATCCAAAGCATTCACAGGATATCTGCAATGTGTAATACCTTAGCTAGATACTAGGTTCGATTATAAAATTACATGATTGCTATATTTAGTAAAATCACTTTTGCATACGTTCTTCCATATGGTTTTCATAATTGCCCTGAAAAATAGGTAGGAGAGTATTTGATATTCAGTTTTGTTAGGAGTAAGAAATGAGAAAGAGTGGCAAAAAGGACAGGAAACAAGAGTTGGGGATGTAGCTCAGTGACAGAGAGCTTGCCTTGTATATGCAAGGCCTGGATTTGATCCTTGGTACTACAAAACAAACAAAAAAAAAAAAAAAAAAAAGAAAAGGAAACAATGAAAGTTGCCTCAGCATTGGTGTAGCTACAGAAGCAGGGCAGAGATAACTTGGTTATAGGTGACTATTCTCATGATCAGTATGAGAATATTTTATTAATTCTCAGAAGTATAAGTGCCAAATAAACTAAAATACTGATATCTGCTGGTTTATACATTGTCTCTGTAAAAGAAAATTTTAAAAGTTTCCAGGGAAATTAAAATTGGTTAGTAGAATGCAATCAGAACACAGTTATGAGATGATCTTAATGGCTGACATCATCCAATTATGGCACACGATGTCCCTCAACACATTCTAAAACTGAACTTGCCAACCAGTCATGCCCTGGTCAGCTGGGTGAGGCACCTTTATCCCTGAGTGGTGTTGAAGCTACACTGACAGAAGTCTGTTCTTCAGCTTCATACAGACCATCTGCTGACACTTATTCTTCAGCTATATTTCAGTACAAGTGCCTGCCTTCCTCCAGTTGGGTTAAAGTCTTCTCTTATATCACATTCCAGGCATGCCTTCTTGATGAGTATTACATATTTTAAATGAAAATCTGAAAACTCAATTTCTGCAGGGATTAAAAATGAGTAGTGTATCCATATGGTTTTCTAATATACTTAGATGTACATTTTTAAAAAACCCAATAACTGACTAAGATGAACTTGACTACATTTTGATAAGAATGAAGCTAAAAATGATTAATCTATTGGATTAAACAAATATGGCAATTAGCAGCATAGGTGCCAATGTCAGCATATAGAATGCACAGTCTGTGGTATTCTTTATGATGTTGTGTGCACATTTAAGATGATATCAAACTCTTTTAATCACTACCCTTATGTTAGAAGCTTTGTTTGTCTTAGCTAGTGAAATGTCACTTCAACAAAACCAAAAGAATTAAAAAAAAAAATCCACATGCTTAGAAAGCAGAAAATAGCAAAATGTGGGAAAAGAGTCATCTTTGCAAGGAAAGGTCAGCAGAAACATATGGATCCCAAGTGAAATTAAAATAAGGTTTCTGTACAGACTAGATACTGTGGCAGATAACGGTGCCACAGGCCAAACAGAAGGTTCCCAAGGCCCCAGGCTGCTTTCTTACTTCTGCTTGGCTGAAGACTTTATCCAACATTATTTTGGTGATAACACTTGTTATACATCCTCTGGATCCTCAGATGCTAAATTATTCTGTAATAGACTTCATCCAGGAAACCTAAAGGCCAGCCATATTTCATAGTTTCTTAAGTTTCAGTGATTATAAAACAGCCATCTGTACATGTCTGGAAGCATATTTTTATTTGGGTTATTATTTGATAATGTACAGACAATCCAGTCTTCAATCCACTAATGTGTCTACTGAAGAAAAAGTCCATAGGAAATTTTTATATTGTTATATTTTTAAATTCTAATTTTATTTAGCTGAAATAGGACTTCATGCATATTAAATAAGAAAAGAATGAATAGTTACATGGAGTAATAGAGAACATGTTTATTGAAAAATATGACCACATTATCTTAGTGAACTTTTTATTAAGCAAACTTCCCATGAGCTCAGGGTTGGAGATCATACAAAAAGCATTCTGTATAGGATGTTCTTTTTTTCTAAAACATTCCATCTAAAACACTTTCTTTTTTGTGTGTGCATGTTAAGTTTTTTGAAAACTGTATTTATGTGGGTTTGTCTCTGTGTCTTCTATTCTGTAGCATTAGTCTACATGTCTGTCTTGGTGCCAATACCATGCCATTTTTGTTTCTACAGCTTTGTGGTATAATTTAACATCTGGTATTGTGATGCCTCCTGCTTTTCTTTTTTGCTAAGGATTGCTTTGTCTATTCTGGGTCTCTTATTTTTCCAAATGAATTTTGTGACTGCCTTTTCTATTTCTATGAAGAACATTATTGAAAGTTTATAGGAATTGCATTAAATCTGTACAGTGCTTTTGGTAGTACAGTCATTTTCACAATATTAATTCTGTCTATCCAAAATCATGGGAGATCTTTCAAACTTTTAAGGGTCTTCTTCAATTTCTTTTTTAGTATTTTGTAGTTTTCATTGTAGAGGTCTTTTACCTCTTTTGTTAGATTTATTTGCAAATTTTTTTAGGCTATTGTGAATTGGGTAGTTTTCCTAATTTCTCTTTTAGTTGATTTATCACTGATGTATAGGAACTCAATTAATTGATGGACAATAATTTTATATCCTGCTACTTCACTGCATTCATTTATGAGGTCTAAAAGTTTTCAGGTGAAGTTTTTTGGATCTTCAAAATATAGAATCATGTTGTCAGCAAATAGGGATAGTTCTTGAGTTCTTCTTTTCCTATTTGCATCCTTTTAATTTCTTTCTTCTGTCTAATTGCTCTGGCTAGAATTTCAAGGATGATGTTTTAGTCAGCTTTTGCACTGCTGCACCTGGAAGACCCAACCAGAACAATTGTAGAGGAGGAAAGGTTTATTTTAGGGCTTACCGTTTCAGAGGTCTCAGTCCATAGGAGGCCAATTCCATTCCTCAGGACTTAAGGTGAGGCAGAACATTATGGTGGAAGAGTGTGGCAGAGGGAAGCAGCTCACATGATGATCAGAAAGCAGAGAGACAGATTCTGCTTGCAAGATACAAATATATACCCCAAAGCCACACACTCATTCCCACCTCCTCCAGCCATACCCTTCCACTTCAGTTATCACTCAGGTAATTCCTATCAGGGGATTAATCCATGGATTAGGTTAAGGCTATAACCCAATCATTTCTCCTCCAAACCTTCTTGCATTGTATCACACATGAGCTTTTTGGGAAGACTTCACATCCAAACCATAACATTCCACCCCTATTCACCCAAAGCTCACACTCATCTGACAATGCAAAATACATTTAGTCCATTCCCAAGAGTCCCCATGGATTTCCATGGTTCCAAGATTGCTTAAAGTGTAAGTTCAAAGTCTTCTCTGAGGCTCAAGGCAATCTCACATTGTGAGCTCCTGTAAAATTAAAAGCAAGTCACAAGAATTCACAGATTAGGTATATAATGGTACTGAGTAAACATCTGTATGGCATGAAAAGCCATATGGAAAGAAGGGATAGGATCAAAGCAAGACCAAAACGAAGCTGTGCAAACAGGCCCTGTAGCTCCATATCTGGCATCTGGGACACATAGCATTGTGATGTTCTCTCCAAAGGGCTAATATAGCTCGGCCCCTATGGCTTTGTTGATTGCAGCCCAAGTGCCCTTTCTTTTGGCTTATCTCTGCTCAGTTCCTGCAGCTTTCCTAGAATGATGTCCCATTTCTTAATCTTGGGAGTCTCCATTACATCTCCACGCTTTGACTTGTCAGGGGGTGCCCACAGGGACTCAGACCCTGCTGCAGTTTGCCTAGCCTCCAAGGACTTCCTTTGAAATCTTGGTTCCTCAATGAACCTCTAACTCCAGCATCCTACATTCCTGCAGAACCAGCACCACACGGTTGATGACAAGGTCTGCATCTTGAGCAGTAACCAAGCCTCTAGGGACCCTGGTGATAGCAACCTCAGAGTGTCTGGGTGGCTGAACATGTTGAAAAAACTTCCTAGGGTCCCTTATGCAAGAAGGGTGACCCACTTGTTTCTTCTAAAGAGAATTTTCACCTTTACTCCCTTGAACTTTAGCTGGGTGTGGTCTTGCCAACTCCTGAGATGGCCTCAAGCCATCTTTCTTATTGTCTCTGGGCAGTCTTTAGCATTTCTTTAGTGATGGTAATGTCTTTAACAACTGCAACTTCTTTAGCACTAGTTTTACTCCAGCCTTTCAAGTCCATGGTTTTCAAATCTTTCTGCTCTTCTTTCTGCTCCTGATTATCACAATAAATTTGGCTAAAAGTCACCAGCAATATTCATGCCACCACCTGAATGCTATGCTGCCTAGAAATTTCTTCCCCCAGATTAAGAAGTGCATTGCTTTTAAAATCGGTCTCACAGAAAATCTCAGGACACCTGCCAAATGCAGACACCTTCTCAGGCCTGAACATTACAAGAATGACCTGTACTACAAATGCCAATATAGTCCTCATTTTCTAAACCTTCTTGAACCCTGTCTTCACTGTCCACAGTCCAAATTGCCATTCTGGTCTTCTGAGCTCCCGCCAGGATTGGCCATTAATCTTAGCTTACAACATTCTAAAGCATTTCCAGCTTGCACTGCTAAGTATCTCAAAATTTCTCCCACCAATTCCTAAAAGATCAAAAAGTTTATGAACCACATGGTTTAGTCACAGAAACAGCCCCACTTCTTGGTACCAATTTCTATTGTAGTCAGCTTTTTTTTTTTTTTTTTTTTTTTTTTTGCTGCTGTGACTAAAAGGAACCAACCAGCACAATTGTAGAAGAGAAAAGGTTTATTTAAGGGCTCATTGTTTCAGAGGTCTCAGTCCATATACGGCCAGCTCCATTTTGGTGGAAGAGTATGGCAGAAGTAAGCAGCTCACTGGTGATCAGGAAGCAAAGAGAGAGGTCTCCACTTGCCAGATACAAATATGTACCCCAAAGCCACGCCCCCATTCCCACCTCCTCAGACACACCCTACCACCTCAGTTAATCCCTATCAGGGGATTAATTAACAGATTAGGTTAAGACTCTTTCAATCATTTCTTCTCTGAACCTTCTTGCATCGTATCACACATGAACTTTTGGGGGACACTTCACATCCAAACCATTACAGACAATGTTGAATGGAAGAGGTGAAAGAGGGCATCCTTGTCAAGTTCCAGTTTTTAGAGGAAATGCTTCCAGTTTTTCTCCATTCAGAATGATGTTGGCTTTGGGTTTAGCATATATAGCTTTCACAATGTTGAGGTATGTTCCTGCTACCCACAGTTTTTCTAGTGTTTTGAACATGAATGCATGCTGTATTTTGTCAAGTGCTTTTACTGCATCTATTGAGATAATAATGTGATTCTCGTTTTTAAGTCTATTGATGTGAATTACATTTATTGATTTCTGTATGTTGAAACAACCTTGCATCCCTGGGATAAACCCCACTTAAGTGTGGTGTACTATCTTTAAAAAACCAATGGCTCAATCAATAAATGGGCAAAGGAACTGAATATGCCCTTCGCAGAAGAAATATGATTGGTCAACAAATATATGTAAAAGTGTTCAACATCTCTAGCAGCTAGAGAAATACAAATTAAAGCTACATTGAGATTTCATCTCACTCCAGTCAGAATGCAAGAATCAAAGAATACAAGCAACAATAAATGTTTGTGAAGATGTGGGGGAAAGGGCACATTCACACATTGCTGGTGAGACTTTGAATTGATGCAACCATATGCAAAGCAGTATGGAGATTCCTCAGAAAACTTGGAATGGAATTATCATTTGACCCAGTTCTCCCACTCTTCTGTATTTACCCAAAAGACTTTAAATCAGCATACTGTGGTGATGTGACCACATCAATGTTTATAGCAGCTGAATGCACAATAGCTAAACTATGGAATCAGCATAGATGCTCTTCAACAGATGAAAGGATAAAGAAAATGCAGTATATATACACAATGGAATATTATTCAGCCATAAAGAGAAACAAAATTTTGGCATTTGCCAGTGTGGATGTAATTGGAAACTATCATGCTAATTGAAATAAACCAATCCCCCAAAAGCAAAGGCTGAATGTCCTCTCTGATATACAGATGCTAATTTACAATAAGTTGATGGGTAGGGAAGAATAGAAGTACTTTTGATCATACAAAGGGGAATGAAGGAAGGGGGAATGGGAATAGGAAAGATACTAGAATGAATTGGAAATTAATTTCCTATGTTCATATATGAATATATGAATAATGTAATTCCACATCCTGTACAACCAGAAGAATGGAATGTTATACTCCATGTATACATAATATGTCAAAGTACATTCTACTGTCATGTATAACTAAAAAGAACAAATTAAAAAAAAAAACACATTCATCTTTTCTACTTTATATTGATATATCACCTATCACTATATATCTATTAGGTGCTTTTATCACCCACTGAATTCAAAGTAGGGAAGAATGATTTAGATGCCAAAGAAATAGCTTTGAATTTTAGCTATAGCCAACAATTCCTCTCCTTAACTACAAACCTTTGATCCCCCATGGTCAAAAACATCTGACCCTAAACCACATGGGACAGATGACTGGCATTTTGCCATTAGATATTCTTTGGGATTAAGGCAAACACAAATACTGTTGATCAGTTTAGGGAAGGGTTAGAAAGGAAGGTAATATATTAAGCACATCATGCCTATATTAATATAATATTTTTATATATTGGGGGTTGAATCTAGGGGTTCTTTACCACTGAGCTACATCCTCCAGCCCTCCTACCCCCTTTTAAATTTTGAGATGGGGTCTCACTAAGTTTCTGAGAGTCTCACTCAATTGCTGAGGTTGGCTTCAAACTTGGAATCCTCCTGCCTCAGCCTTCTGCTTCACTGGGATTCCAGGCGTGCACTACTACACCTGGTGTGAATGCATTTTTTTTTATCAGATCGTTTTCTCTTTATGAGGAAAACTTGACCCAGTTTTTCCAACTGATTCCCACCTCCTAGTAGTCCATTCAACTATCAATGAACTAGCTCACATGATTAATTAATTGGATTCATTCACTAATGATGTCAGACCCTTCATGATCCAATCATTGCCTAAAAACCTCACCCTCACCTCTGAACCTTGCTACAATTGCTTTCAACACATGAGTTTTTTGGGGGGACATTTCAGACCTCAGTCATAAAATATCTTAACTATTGTGAACAGTGCCACAATAAATATGGACATGTGTGTATTTCTTTTGTATGCTGACTTCATTTCTTCTGGATATGGACCCAGGAGTGGGATAGCTGGATCTTGTGGTAGTTCTATTTTTAGTTTTCTGAGCAACTGCCTCACTGTTTTCCATAGTGGCTGCACTAATTTACATTCCCGCCAACAGTGTATAAGGGCTTATTTTTATCCACATCCTTTCCAGCATTTGTTAGTTTTAGTTTAAAATATATATATAAGATAGCCATTCTAACTGGAGTGATTTGGTATCTCATTGTAAGTTTGATTTGCACCTGTTTGCTAATGATTTGATCATTTTTTCCTGTATTTATTAGTCATTTGTTTTTATTCTTTTGGGAAAAGTCTATTCACATCATTTTCCAATCTTTCAATTAGATTTTTTTGCTAAATGTGGCAGGTGAGACCTGGGGCCCAGGGTTACGCCACGTGCATCTAAAGATGGCGACTGGCAGAGAGCAAATGGTGTCCTGATTATGCCTGGAGAGAGGCAGGAAGTGTTTACAATTGGCTGTATGATAATCAGTTCTGCCGCCTAGCGCGAGGACAGATATACTTTACATGTATGCTTGAGCAAGTGATCGCTTGACCTTTAACAGGATTGGATGGACATATCTGGTTACAATTGCTTATGCATGAGACTGCTTATATATTGAGGGTGTTATTTGAATAAAGGGGAAGCTGCTTCATGAGCTTCTAAAGAGTACGTGTCTTTTGTCCTGCTGGTTAGGCCGAAAGAGCGGCCCTAGTCGCTTGAAGCAAACCCAGGCTAGAAGCTGCGGTTTTCCGTAGTTAAATCTTCTGGGTTCTTTATATGTTCTAAATATTAACACTCTATCAGATGAGTAATTGAAAAATATTTTCTCCCATCCTGCAGGTTGTCTTTTTACTCTGTTGATTGTTTCTTTTGCTGTACAAAAGTTTTTTATTTTTATGTAATCCCATTTCTTATTTTTTGCTTTTGTTTCCTGTGCTTTTGGATTCCTATCCTGAAAAGTATTGACTGTACCAATATCTTGAAATGATTGACCTACATTTTCCTCTGATACTTTCAGAGTTTCAGGATTAAGGTCTTCAATCCATGTTGAGCTGATTTCTTGCACAGAGTGATGGAGAGAGAACAAGTTTCAATTTTCTACTTGTGGATATCCAGTATTCCAAGCACCATTTTTTGAAGAGACTGTCCTTTTTCCAATGTATGTTTTGGCACCTTTGTGGAGAATCAGTTGGGTTTAGATCTTGGGTTTCTTTCTGGGTTTTCTGTTCTGTTCCACTGTTGCATTTGTCTGTTTTTATGCCAATACCACTTGCCAGATACCATGCTGTATTTGTTACTATGACTCTGTAGTGTGTGTTGAAATCTAATATTGTGATCCCTTTAGCTTTGCTCTTTTTATTTAGGATTGCTTTGGCTATTTGGGATTTTTTGTGTCTCCATATGAATTTTAGGATTTTTTCCCCTAGTTTTGTGAAGAATGTCTTTGGTATTTTGGTGGGGATTGAATTGAATCTGTATATTACTCTGAGTTTTAACAATGCTAATTCTTTCTATCCATGAACATGGGAGGTCTAGCCACTTTTTAGTGTCTTCTCCAGTTTTCTTCTTCAGTGTTCTATAATTTTTATTGTTGAATAAAATAAAACTTCCTTGATTTTGTTTATTCCTAGGTGTGTGTGTGTGTGTGTGTGTTTGTATGTGCCTATCATGAATGAGGTTGTTTTCTGATTTCTTTCTCAGCAAATTCATTATTGGGGTATAGAAATGCTAAGTTCGATTATTTTCTAATTGTCTTTTGTGCATCTTCTTGTCTAGTGCAATTTATATTTTCACATGCTAGCATGATGGCAATTATCATTCTTCCACTTCTGGATATAGGACTCAAAGTATCTTTTGTAAGGCTGGTTTGGTGGTCAAATTTTCTCAGATCTTCCTTATCTTAGATGGTCTTTATTTTTTCTTTACTTTGAAGGGTAACCTTGCTGCTGATTATGGTAATCTTGGTTGGCATGTGTTTTCTTTCAGGATTTTAAATGTGTCATTTCTTACACTGACCTGTAGGATTTCTGCTGAGACATCTACCATTAGTTTAATCAGGTTACCCTTAAACATGGCTTAGAACTTGCAGATTTAAAAATTCTTTGTTTCATATTTTTAGCACATCGATTATCAAATGTGGTCCAGATCTTTTCTGGTCATATCTATTTGGGGTTCTACTATACCTGAATATCCATGTCTCCTGTACCTGAGTGTCCATGTCTTTCCTAGGAGTAGGGAAGTTTTCTGCAATTTTTTTATTGAATAGATTTTCTATGCACTTAACTTTTATTTCTTCCTCTTTACGTATGCCCATGATGGGGGTATTTTATCTTTTAGTAATGTCCCAAAGATCTTTAAAGTGTTCTTCATTTTTTCTTATTCAAAAAAATTTTTTGGTCTGAACATGATATTCCAAAAGATAGGTCTTCATGTTCTGATGTTCTTCATTCTTTTATTCTGCTTGATCTAGTTTGCTGTTGAGACTTCCAACTGTTTTTTTTTTTTTTTTCTTTTTGGGTGTGGATTGAATCCAGGGGCACTCAACCACTGAGCCACATCTTCAGCCCTTTTACATTTTATTTTAAGACAGGGTCTCTCTAAGTTGCTTAGGATCTTGCTAAGTTGCTGAGTCTGACTTTGAATTTGTGATCCTCCTGCCTCAGCCTGAGAGACTGGGTTACAAGTGTGTACCACTATTCCTGGCTCAACTGATTTTTAAAATTTGATTTATAGAACTCTTCATTTGCAATATTTCTGATTGTTTTTCAACGTTTCTCTGCCGAATTTTTGGTTCATATCCTTCATTGTCTTTCTAATTTCATTTAAATTTGTATTTTCTCAGACTTCATTGAGATTAAAAAATCATTCTTTTGAATACTTTATCAGACATTTCAACCACTTTGATAACTTTGGAATCTGGTACTAGAGAGTTCCGAATTTTAGGAGGTGTCATATTAGCTGGTTTCCCCCCCCCCATATTTCTTGTGTTCCTATGTCAAAATTTATGCCTGTGGTGGAATGGATATCTCTACCATTGTTATGGGAGGGCTTTCTTAATGCCTTTCTCTCAGAGATGTGTCATGGAGTATTGGTTTATTATGCAATATTGAGTTTACTTCCATATAACCTCCCTGTACCTTGTTTGCCTGTGATTAGTGTTTAGGTGCAGAGCATCCTACATGGGAATAAGAGACCCACTATGTGGGTCATATAAGAGTAAGTCCCCTCTATCAGTTCAGGCAGGTGTGTAGACAGCAGAGTGTGTGTGGTGCAGCCTGTGTAGTTACTCCTATAATGGGAGTGATGACTCTGTCTGGTGATGGATTTTTTTCAGGCACTGTTACTTGAAAAGGTCTCTGGTACTGTCTGTACCAGTAGTGGTAGGGGACCATTTTAGTCAGCTTTTTCCCTGCTGGGACTAAAAGATCTGACCAAAAGAATTATAGAGGAGGAAAAGTTTGTTTGAGGGCTCACAGTTTCAGAGGTCTCAGTCCACATACAGCCAGTTCCATCATGGCAGAAGTGTGGCAGAGGGAAGCAGCTCACATGGTGATCAGGAAGCAGAGCGAGAGCTTCCACTTGCCAGATTCAAACATATATCCCAAAGCCACACAATTCCCATCTCCTCCAGCCATACCCTACCACTTCAGTTACCACTCAGTTAACCCTTATCAGAGGGTTCATTCACTGATTGGGTTAAGACTCTCACAACCCAATCATGACTCCTCTCAACCTTCTTGCATTGTCTCACATGTGAGATTTTGGGAGGCACCACATCTAAACCATAACAGGGCCTGAAGTACTTGTCCTCTGACTAGACACTGGTGTGGGAGTAGGTGCTTCACAGGCAGAGGTGAGGTCAGGAACCACAGCACTGTGACACTCACACCCAGTCTTGTCAGCAATGTGATATCAGAAAAGGCGCAGGGATGACTGACATTGGAGACTTGCACAGTGGCAGCAGGTATTGTATTTTTCTTCTCTGCTGTCACTGGGGGTGTACCTTCCCAGGAAAAGTTGTATAGCTGCATACCGAAATAAGTGACAAGCTCAACAGGAAAACAAAAACAAAAACAACACCCCCACCCCCACCCCAGAATCCTTTAAATTCAGAGACCTTGGATAGTAGCACAGCAAGAGAAACAAAATATCCCAACCCCTGCCCCTCCCCCACCTTAACACCTAGGGGAGAATCAGTCTTCCCTCTGTAGGAGTAAAGGTAAAGAAGAGTCTCGCCCAGCAAACTACTATCATGGAAGCTGGTAATCCTAGCTATTGGAAAGCTTCACAATCCTCCTAGACTTCCAGTCTAACTGCACAGAGGCCTGACTTTGGAAAAGGAATTCACCTTATCTCCCAGAAAATCCCCAGGGCACTGTAACCAGGAGCCATCTTTAAAAGGGACCTATTGTCTGAATATGAACTGCTCCAGGAGTCAGAAATCTCTGCATATTCCTATCTCTGGGACCCCATAGACATTCCACTCCACCAACTCAGCAAGTAGCTGCCTCATGAAGCAAACTTGGCTCAGTAGAGTGACTCCAGCACAAATCCTTGGAGAGCACTGCACTATTGGGAACAGGTGGTGTGGTACAGAGAGGAACAGGGTGCAGTGCACTGCCCTTGAGAACAAGGGGATCCATCCAGAGACCTGTCACTCAGACATGGGAGGTGGGCAGTCACATGCTGTTTCACAAGGCTGCCAGATCCAAAGGAAGTTATGGACAAGGTTCCTGCCACCCCTCTCCCAGCACTGCCCATGGGCACCAGTCACTAACAAGGCAGAGAAAGAACTCTGTGATTTTAGTGCTCCCTGATCACAGACAGGGGCTCGGAAGGTCTCCAATAATGATCTGCTTGTCACTCTTATCTTGGGGTTAATAGTTCCTCAATGCATGCCACATAGTTCACATTCTAAGAAAGCATTTCCTGGCTTTTAGGATGTCTGATATCCCCTATGGATCTCCCAGCAACTGCAGGTCAAAGGATGACAGATGCTGCAGCACAGCCACCTGGACCTGAGCAGAGGTTAGGGAACCTGAAGAAGGATCCCAAGATAGACTGAGAACACATTTTTTTTTCAAAAGGTAATTTTGAGAATGACATCATTTATATAAAAGCCCAAAACACAAACCCCCAAGAAAGAAAAATCTGAAGAAATGTTTAATATGAAAATGCTACAAAAATTCAAGGCACAAGTAAAGGGAAAGAAAGATCTTGTTTTCTTGAGGCAAGTCCCAGGGCTGATTCCCAGGAGGTGATTAATTTGCCTATAGTGCTCACAGATGTTTTAGAGACATGCATGTGTACATCTGGCATCAATAAACCAGCAAGGTGAGGAATAGAGGACAGAGAAGGAGAGGAACCATCCCCTCCCAAAATACCCAAAACTTTTTCCCAAATCTTTAGGATACAGGACATTAAATGCAGACACGATCATGGGAGCCATCTACTTCATATACTATGAACAGAATAGCTCATAACTTTTAGTAAAGGGATGAATACAAATATTTTGTAATTTCCTTCATAAATTTATTTCAGACTCACACATACAGTTTTAGTTTTAACTGTTAAATTTCTTGAGTCACAACAAGGAGATTTAAAATACTGCTTTTTTTTTTTTCTTATTTCCCTATGGAGCTAGCTTTCAGTTTAAATTTCAGCATATAGACATATATGAAGAATGTCAATGCACTTTATCTACTAAAAGTTCTCTTGTAAGAAAAATTACTAGTTAAAAGGGATGGTACATATCTTAAGTCTGTATCAGGGAAAGAGAAATTATGTGTTTGATCTCAGGAGTTTAGTATTGTGTCATGATACCATTTAACTCAACTGCAGTTTAAAATTCTATGTGAATTCTTGACTGTTTTGATTGTCAATCTAGGGTGGAAAACCCACTTGATAGAAGTGTCAAGGAAATGATGAACGAATGGTGAAGATATCAGCTTTGTTAGCTTATTATTATTTTTTTGACGTCCACATGATTCTTCTTGTACTATATCATGATTGAACAAAAAAGGCATGAATTCAAAGACCAGAAATTCAGTGAGTTTTAAACTAATCACCTCAAGGTGTACTGGATTTATCTGCAATATCCTTTACATATTGATGCTTATGCTCACTTGGTTTGTATTCAGTATTTGTGCCACAGACAGGAAATCATTAATGAATGACTTTAAAATGCAAATTGTCAAGGTCAGAATTTCAAAAACAGAAGCTTGTTGATTGAACTTGCACTGCATTTTATTTCTCTTTAACAGTTTGTTGGATTATCAATCAAAATGTTGACTGTAATTTTTTATGAATTATAAAAGTCATTTTTCAGTCTATGTCTAATTGAGCTTAATGTGAGAGAAAAATCTTTCGGACAGAGAGGAGATGTGAATATAATCAGTATAAACAATACAGATACATTATTCTATGGAACCAAGGTGTCCCAGAGAACTTGGTTGTAATTAGAATGTTTGTAAAATAAATTTAGCTCCCCAATGTCTCTCTTTATGAAAAGGGGGCTGTACTTCTTACGAAAGACACCTTTTGAGGTCTCTTTCTAGCTCATCATCTTTAGGAAACATCCTCTTACTTCCTGGAACGCTGCCGGCCATATTGTGATGATATAGCATATGATCATAAGTCTACTGCCATCAAGAATGCGCATCTGATCCACACTAGATCAATACTGTAAAATCTACTTCCCTGAAAATTTTCATTTGAGACCTGAGTTTTGAAAATTAGAGTCTAGACACATCCGTTAGTGCTTTGATGTTTTCCTCCTTAGTTTCCATGAGACACTTCATGGCTTACTAGTATGTTTCCTTGTGCCTTTTATGTGTTCACATTGTCATCTATTACTGAAACCAAATTTAATTTTTCTTTGGGGGTAAACCTTATGGATCTAGTTGAAAAGGTTGGCTCACTATTTACTGCCAAGACCTTAGGAGACATGGTTAACAGTGAGATTTCCCATGTGCTGTTTCCTCTCAGCCTTCCCATGCACAGTTCATACAAAACTGCCCCATCTCAGGCTTTTTTTCAGACAGAGCTTATCCCAGATTACACATCTCTTTTGGAGGCATAGAAATAACCTTGCCTTACCACGCTTAAAGTTCTTCTGATTTTACTTTGAAATTTTTAGTTTCGAGACAATGTGGGCTTTCATATTTCATTGAGCACAAATAAAAATAAACTACCAAATTTTATCTGTTTTAAAAATAGTTTTAAAAGTTCTCAGCTCCTCCTTGTCTTTCTTCTCTAATTTGTCTTGTGATATCAACCTGACTGTCCCTATAAAAAAATGGTTCTAGTCGAACCTTTCTGAAAGGTCTAGCTTTTCTGAAAATTTGTGATTGCCTCTATTTTGTCTACAAAAAATGTTCATATGATTAAAGGTTTTTATAAAAGCAAAATTTGTTAAACTTTTCAATTATTATTGAAGGTCAAATAGTACATATTTTAGGCATGTGAGCCACATAGTCTCTACCTCAACTATTCAACACTGCTATTTCAGCAAAAAATGTAGTCATAATACATAAGCAAATGGGTGCGGCAGTGTCCAATAAACTTTATTGACAAAAACAGGTGGTAGGCAGAGTTGACCAAAAGCCTCCTGTGAGATCTATCCTGGCCCAAATTTGTAATTTTACTTTCTATTTCATCTCCACTAAAATTGATTTTTTTCCCCTTTCTCTCTCTCTGTTCGCATAGGTACTCTACATTCACTTCTCTATGCTTCCACTCCTTTGAATGAGGGTTGGCTTAGGGTATAGGGTGACTTTTTTTTCTTTTCAAGCAAATTTTTATAAAAGCTACCTTTATTTCAACTTTATTGTAATTTATTGTCATATGACTTGTTAAGCATAAGATGAATGCTTGAAACAATTTTAGCTTAGAGTGGTGGTGCATGCTGAAAGTTCCAAGTAGTCAGGAAGCTGAGGCAAGAGGATCGCTTGAGGCCAGGAGTTCAAGGTCAACCTGGGCAACATAGTGAAGCCCTGTTTAAATATGTATTTTAGCTCAATAATTAGAATATCCAACTAGTGTATCTCTTTTAATAGACTTTATGAATTCCAAAAAGCACAGATCTCTGCTTTGCAGAAAGTAGGCATTAAATAATTATTTGATTAATATATTTAAAACTTTATATAAATGGAGTTCTTCAAATTCTCCTTTTATTTGATGAATAAATGTGAACTCTGTATGAAGATCAGTGTTAAAAGCAAACTTCTGAAGTATTAATCTTTAAAAAATATCATCAGTCACTTGTGGTCCAGTATTATTGAATTTACATTGATATTTTTGCTAGTATAGTTTGCTACATATGCAACCCATTGGCCATTTGGGGATTGACAACTTTCCTACCACTCCTTACAAAGAACTTCCCAAGAAAACTGGGATAGATAATCTATGTACCATATGTGCTGTTAAGATAAAGTTGGATGTGCACTAATCAAGTGGTTTCCATGAGAAACACAAGGCCTCCAAAATATGAAAAAATCTTTTTAATTGTAGTACTTATGGTAGTCACTCCAAAGAGCAAAATTACATTTCAATTTTTTTTTTTTAATCTTAAAAAAGGAGTTAAATATCCAAAGCTGAAATATCTTGGAGCAGAAACACTGTGACTGTTAAAAATGTTATATAAACAAGTAAAAAAAGTTTTCTCTCTTTCATATTGCCTATAAAGTCTTTAAATTAGTGCTTATCCTGAAAGAGAGTTTTTTTTTTTTCTCTGTGCAAATGGTGGGGTCTAAGTTATAGGGTGTCCTTCAACCATAGTAGGTTGCAGGCAAGGGAACAGGAGAGTCAACCCTGAATTCCCTTAGCTGAGTGCATTGGGTAGAGAGCATCTTCATTGAAGTACCAGTCCCAGGACAATCCAGGTTTTTTGTTTGTTTCTTCTTGGTATTGGATAAGGAAAAAAGATTAAACGCTGTTAATTTTTTTTTTTTTTTTTAGTACTAGGGATTGAATCCAGGAGTGCTATACTACTGAGGTACATACCTTGTTCCTTTTTAATTTTTGAGACAGGGCCTCACTAAATTGCTGAGACTGATCTTGAACTTGTGATCCTCCTGCCTCAGCTTCCTGAATTGCTGGGATTACAGGGGCATACCACTGTTCCTGGCCTAACACTGTTATTTTTTAATGTCTCAAAAGTCAGCTGGTTTGAAACTAGAAATGTGTTTATGAAAAAGACAATGTATATAGAAGCACTTTAAAAACTAAAAATGGTTATCAAATTTGTTTCTATTATTATCTTCCAAGTGCAATATGTTATCATCACATAAAATAAATATTACTATTATAATTTAAAATCTTCTAAGTTATTCTATATTGTAACCTCTAGAAGCAGATATAAATATGCAATTTGTTTAATCAAGGAGTAGCATATTGAAAGATTATTTTTGTCCTTGATCATTTTAAGTATTCCTTACTTGCTTTATCTTCCTTTTGAGCTGCTTCTATCTGTATCTATCAATCTCATTCTTTGAATTTTTTTAAGTAAAATTCCTGCTTTTGTTTTTTTGTGTGTAGGTAGTTAAAAAGACTTACTTGTCTTGCAAAATTCTCTAAGCAGTATGTTAGTTCATCTCCTCTACCTTTTCCTCCTCCTTGAATCTAACTTTGCTTTTTCTTCCTTGGAATAGTATTATATAAATGCAATGAATAAGAGAAAAATTCACAATTTGTTATCTTTTTTACTTATTGTATTTTCATCATAATTATAAATGACGGACAAAACTACTAACTTAAGTTTCATAGAGACTATAGGTTAGAATTTGTCAATGTCTTTGAAAACAGAATCTACTCTCATTACATTCAATGAAAAGAATATATTAAGGGGGATAAATAACTCACAGTCTCTTGTGGTTTGCTGAAGAAAAGCTCCCCAAACTATACTCCTGCACTAGGTTGTGAGGGAGCTGCAGGCTGTGCTGAGCACCACCTGTGTTATGACCTAAACCAGCAAGAACCCTACTCCATGTCCTGCCTCTTTCCTCATGTGTTATGGTTTGGATATGTGGTGTCCTCCAAAAGCTCAATATGAAACAAAGCAAGATCGTTCAGTGGTGAAACAATTTTGCTTATATAGTGCATTAGTTCACTTGAATTGACAGGGTGGAAACTGTAGACCAGTAGGGTGTGGCTGGAGGAGGTGGGGCACTGGGGGCATACCTTTGGGGTTTATATTTTTTTCCCTGGTGAGCACAGCTTTCTCTGTTTCTTGGTGACATGTCCTGAGCTACTTTTCTTCCCCACACCCTCCTACCATGTTGTTCTGCCTCACCTAAGAGCCAGAGCAACAAATTTAGCTATCTATGGACTGAGACCTCGGAAGCTGTGAGCCCTAAATGAACTTTTCCTTCTCTAAGGTTGTTCTTATCAGATCTTTTGGTCACAATGATAAAAAAAAAAAAAAAAAAAAAAAAAAAAAAAAAAAACTGACTAAAACATCATGTAATCCAGTTTTCTGAATCAAAGTTTAGTATGAATGTATATGGGTGGACTCTGAACCATGAGAAAACTTGCCTGTACAGGAGTCTAAGAAATGTCTAAATGTCTAATTTTTTCCATCTTTCTCTGATGGGCAGAGAGACATGTTAGAATGGGTATGTGTAAGTAGTGAATGAGCTCATTCCTGTGTCCACCATTGCAGTCAACAGTTTCTGTTTTCTTTTTTTCTAGTACCCACATTCTCCTCACTGATAAACAGTAAAATGACTAGAATTTGAAAAGTGAGTTATGAATCAAGTCATGTCAGGCTGCATTGAGGACCTATGAGAAGAATAACTGTAAGCTATGTTGAGATGTAAAGGAGAGACGAGTTAGGAAAGGTTTCATAAAGAATCTTGACCTCCTATGCTGGGGTCCCTCACTTCCATGACATTGGTCTGAAGCTTTCCTTTCTCTGCTTTAGTTCAGATACCCTACTCTGGGCTGTGTCCCTTGTGCAAAATTCCTCTTCAGATGCCTAGGCTGTTACACACTGCATTCTGCTGTGCTGTCTCTGCTCATATCCCTCATGCTCTGACATGGAGGTAACTTGCTGTCCTCAAGTTTGCATGAGTCCACGCTTGGGCTCCAAGCACTCCAGAATGAGCTTTCCCAGACAGAAGCACTCTTCATCTTGTTCAGGATCAGAAACCTCAGTGTCTCTTTACTATCCCACTGCAAGGTAACCCTCTCAGCTGTTTTGACTCTTCATGTTGGCTCACCACCTTGCCATGTGGACGTCTTCCTCACCCTTCTCTGGTTCTAATATCTCTTGCCAGGCTACCTCTCCCTGCACCATGGGGACATTTTCCTCACTGGGCTCAGCCTCTGATACCATGCTCTGGACTACCATAGCTCCTCTCTACCCTGACAGCCATTTGGTTGACCCTGCTAAGTGGCTTTTGACCTGAATTGTTCAGTAAGGGAATAGAAAGGAAGAAAAAGAGGAGATAGCAGCTGACACCTGGAACATGGTGTAAGGGAAATTGGGGTACAAAATGAGGTAAGACTCAAAGGTATAAATTGTGCATTTGAGGGGAACAGTGATTATCATGGTTTCTGGATCATAGAGTACTTGGGAGGACTAGAATTTTAAAGGATATAGAGTAATGAGGCTGTTATTGAAGTCCTTAAATTGTTAGGAAATGATATTGCATTGCCAATAAATACTTGGGTAAATATGTGATCAGTTTGCACTTCAGAAAATTCACATTGAAGTGTGTAGTAGGTATAGGGAAACAGAACACTATTAAACTAATTGCTTTGAGAATTGAGAAAATGACCTGAATCAGGCCTACAATAGAAGGCAGGAGAGAAGGGATGCCAATGCATGACTTTATCATTTCAGGATGCCAAGCCAAGCTTGAGCTGTCTTGTGAAGGCCTGACCTTATACCTAAGAGAGGACTTTCATCAAGCTAACTTTCAGGTACCTTGGATTTTGTGGGTGCTCTGGATGTTGTGGTTGTAGATGCTATAGTTGCATCACCTAGATTCTTCCTTCAGGATTGGGACACTAATTTCCCCACCCCAGAACTTCCCCACTGACAGCTCACATCTAAGTCCCTCTTCAGAATTTCCCTTAAGTCAAAGGAAACTGCCTGTGCTCTTCATAAAGTTGCAGCCCACATTTGATGACTTCTCAATGAGGGGATACAAAACCCTGTTCCCCTTGCCTCACTTGATTTAGGAAAACTATGAGAGAACATCCCAGCTTCAGATGTCCTCACCTTGAGGTTGGTTGAGACCTACTTTGCAATTATATCATAGTTCTACCTTCCCCCTGACCATTCCTGTTCTCCTGATCCTTCATAGGTATTGCTTTTGACAGTATGACCCAATATACCTCCTTTCAGTCTCAAGTTTGGTTCTGATAAACTGGATTTAAAATAAATTGGTTCTAAAGACAGGTGTTGGTAATTATTCTCTCTGACCTTGGTTAACATCCCTTGTTGTCATGTATAGAGTTGTTAATTTAGAAAGAATTGCACCTTCCAAAAGCGTTTTATTCACTCTCAGAAACTAGTTCAGACATAGGGAAAATTTAGTTCTTTAATAACTATACCTGATAAAAATTGAAATAAGCTTTGTCACCTATAGGTTTTAAAGATTTATTTACTTCCTCTGAATCACTGTAGCTATCATGTACTGAATCACTTCCCATGTGATGTGACGATGAATCACTCCCAGTGCAGTTCTTGACTTCCAGGAGACTCATGTCTATCATCATGGAGGCCATACAAAGATATCTACCTTAAATAATATATATTATATGATTTTTTACACCTCAAGGATACATTTAAATTTTTTTTATTGTTGTTATTTTCATTTTTGTTGTTTATGATGGGGGAACAATAAAAATAAATTGATGATAGGTTGTATTTCTTGAGAGTCTAACATTTGGGCTTAGAACATTACCTGATACGTAGTAGGTATCAATAAACATCTGTTAAATAAAAATCAGTTACCAAATAATTATTAACTCTGCAAGTAGAAGAAATTAACAATGATAGGGGTTTAAAACGGTAATCATCAGGTGTCAATCTCTTGCTATTCTTGCTGCATTTGTCTGAGTTTAAAATGTTTTGGGGGACTGAGGATATAGCTCAGTTGGTGGAGTGCTTCCCTTGCATGCAGAAAGCCCTAGGTTCAATCCCCAGCATTACACACACACACACACACACACACACACACACACACACACACAATGTCTTGGGGTTTGTTAGGATTTTTTTTTTGTGTGTGTGTGGTAATAAAGTGATCTATTCTAACATTGACTTAGAAGTGTGATTTGACAACGAATGATTTTCAAAGATGGAGGGCATGGATTGATTGTGAAGCAAAATGCTTTAGCAGACATCCAGATAATTTGATGCAAAAATGTTTCTGTTTTATTTATCTAAATAATTAAGTCTAAAGTTCCATTCTCTCTCTCTCTGCCCCACCCTTAAAAATTTGTGTTTCTTTTCTCATTTTTGACTTAAAACAGAGTTAAACAGGGTCCCAAGATGGCTATCATGGTACAAAAGTCATTTTGAAACCTCGTTAGGCTAGTCTCTGGCTGACATGAGGCCCAGTGCCTTTCCTCTCCTCACTGATGGGTGAGAAGTGGAAGTCCTGCTGCTGCTGCTGCTGTCACTCCTTCATGGCTTGGAGAAACGCCTGCGCCTACTCACTATTGCTTGTGAATAGAATGACCATCAGTCCTATTTGCCAGGGACTATTCCAGAGATTGTCCTAGTTTTAGTACTAAAAGTCCCCTGTCCTTAGACACTCCACAGTCTGAAACAAATCTGGAGAGCTGGTTGCCCTCATAAATAAGGACTTTCCCATGAACATTTATTAGATGAAAGTGATTTGGTTAATTACTGGTCTGTACTAGGTGAAGAAGACATATCCTGCTTTGCTACAGATTTTACATGAACAAGTGAGTGAAATGAAAAAAGCTCTATAACTGGACTGAATTCATTACCCAGGCAAAAAAAAAAAAAAAAAAAAAAAAAAAAAAAAAGGTAATGTGCTTTAGTAGCCACCATCTCAGCTGGACTTGTCATCAGGAAAGAACTCAGTGGACCAAGAACTGAAAATTCTAAGAAAGTCTGAGAGGTTTGAGGGGGGAAAAAAAAAAGTTTAAAATCAAGGTATCCTTTAGTTTGGGCCTCAAAGATAGATTCTTAGACCAATTTGTGGAGTCCAGACGATGAGGTGGCAATGAGTCAAGAAGCCAGGAGGAAAGGAAGCCAATAAATATGTGTTTAAAATACTTCATTCTGAGGATAGAGTACATGGTTAGCCTCACAGCTCATATTTCTTCACTGTTTAACTTGAAACCTGCTGTCACAATTTTTGGCAGACATTTTTTCACAGATTTTATTCAGTCATATATTGATATGGCATGAATTGGTAAAGGTATATAATATCTTGGATTCTGTTTAGATTGCTATTGCAATCGAAAATGGAGACCACTCTGTAAGCTTCATGAATGAAGGGTCTTGTCCTCTTGCCCTGTGCACTGACTGGTTTCTATCCTCACAGAATTGACAGACCTGGTTGCATATGAATGACAATGTAAACGAAAAGTTAAATACACATAGCAACAAACAGAAGAATTACTAAAAGGCAGCGTGTAAATAGGATGTGAATTTTTTATAATAAAGCATTGACTCTTAAAATGAAAAGTATGAGGTGGCACCTCATACTACTGTCTGTCATTGATATGCTAGTGGAATTGTAAGTTCTGAAAGCCAGTCTTGACCAAGAGAGGTGGAAGTTATAGGTGGAGGTGGCAAAAAGGACAGGGAGGGAGAGAGTGCAAGATGAATAAGAGAACGTCACACAGACTTCAGATTTCTGCAGGAGTTTGGGTAGGGTACCTAGCTTGCACTAAGATCAAATTATTTTCTAATTAATTAAGTTTACTTTTAAGTGATCTATAAAAACAAAATTGTTCATAATAATGTCAATGTTTCATATATTTGTGCATTGTGTAATGTTTAAATCAGTTTACACATGTCCATCTCCTTAAACAATTATCATTTCCAAGATGAAATTCTCCATTCTGGAGCTTGGGGTGAACAACAGGTCAAAATATTTTGAGGTACAACTTTTCATTCCTGAAGAAGTCCCTCCCTTCCTCTTCCCTTCCCACCCTTTCTTGGCTGGGTGAGATGCAGTTCTAAAAAAAAAAAAAAAAAAAAAAGAAAAGAAAAGAAGAAAAGAAAGAAAAAAGGAAAAGAAGTTCCCCTTTTTAAATACAGGCGCCTCATGTAAAAGTGCGTGTGTGTGGTGGTGGTGGTGGGGCTGAATGAGGTCTGAGTAGGCCACCACCTCCCAGGGAATTGCTGACCTTTGGTCTTCAAACCTGGCACAGGGCTGTTCCAGCACAGCTGGGGGAAATAGGCCAGGCCTGCAGGATCTGTGGGTATGTTTAATTTCTAGAGGACATTTGTTTTTCTCAACTCCTCTCCCCCTTCCAAAATCTGGCAAGCGTTAGTCATGTTCAGCTCGTCATGAACCCACAAGTGTGAGTGTGTAGCTGTGCGGGCCTCAGATCCGGCCCCGCCCGCCCTCGGGCGCACACTGACACACTTAGCCCGGAGCTGGCCCGGGCGCACTCTTGGTCTTGGCCGGGCTTCTGTCAAACCGCGGGCCCCAGGGCGCGCTCCGCCTCCTCCGCTTCAGGGGACGGCCTGGCCCAGCTGCGCCGTGTCCGATCCGAGCACAGGGAAGAAAGTTTCGGTGTGCGGACGAGAGTTGGGCCGCCGGAGGAAGAAAACCAAAAGAGGAGGGTCTCCACTCCAAGTTTGTGTGGCGGTCGCCGCGATCCTGGGGCGCGTGTCCCGCAGCTCACCACAGCGGCCAGACTTCAGTCCTCCGGGCGGAATGGGACTATCTGTCGGGGTCCGAGACCGGCGCTAGAGGCTTGGTCGGAGGCCGAGGAGGAACTTGTCTTGAGAGCTGTCGCTGCGGGCCTTCATTGTCTGCAGGAACTCTCCGGAATCGGGAGGGGGAGGACTGGATCGCGCTTCCACTGGGATTCGTCAAGAGTTCCGGCAGCAGCTGTGGCGGCAGCGGAGACTCCCTTTGTCCTCTCAGGACCTCCCTCTCTCCCTCTCTACCTCCCTCTATCAGTTGGTGGGTCCAGCTGACCCGGCGCCGTCGCTCCAGCCGCTCGCAGCACCCCCATCCCAGGGCCAGTCCCTGGTGACTCCCGGCTCCTTCGTATCTACCCAGCCGAGCAGAGGGGTCTGCAAGCAGGAGGGAGTCGCAGGCCCCTGGCCACAGGATGGTGACCGGGGGGTCTTCGGCCCGCTGCTCCGGGAGCTGGCTGTTCCCCGGGCTGTGGTTGCTGGTGCTCAGCGGTCCTGGGGGGTTGCTGCACGCGCAGGAGGAGCCGTCCTGCAGAAGAGCCTTTGATCTTTACTTCGTCTTGGACAAGTGAGTGCCGGAGGGAGGCCAGGGTCTCCTGGTGAGGGCGGCACCAGATCAGCTGCAGTTAGGGAGGCTGAGATGAACGTGTGTGCCCTGGGGAGGGGTGTTGGAAACCCGCCGATGGGTGCCCTGTTGCTATCCCCTTTCGAAGGCAAGCGCTTTTGGATCTGTGTAGGCTGGAGAGGGGATGGAGTGGTGGTGATGGGAACTCAAGGCTACTGGGCTTTCTGGGGAGGTGGTGTATATTCACTGCTTGTCAGTTTGGGGGCCGCTTGGGATATGGGAGTGCGACCACCTGCGTAGCATTCTTATCCCAAGGACTCTCCCCGCCTTGGTCCCAACCCACTAAGCACACACACGCTGTCTAAAGTTTCCCTGATTTTCATCCTGATCACGGGCGCTTTCATTGGAGCAAGGAAGAGCCTTAACGTGCTCGATATGGTTTGCATTTTCTACGAAAAAAAAGGCTTCTGTGTTTATTGTGAAAAACTGAGTCCTGCTCCAAATAATTAGCAGGGAGAGAGCCCCCAAATGGGAGGATGTTCTTGGCTTTGGCTAGCACCAAAGTTACTGCTTAGGGTATCCTCAGGTTGCCTGAAGAGGAGAGCAGCCAGGGTTCCCCGTCTTCTCGGTACTGAAGAAATGTTTGCATTTTAGTTTTGTTTTTCTGATCAGTTTAATTTCCTTTTTCAGGTCTGGGAGTGTGGCACACAACTGGATTGAAATTTACAATTTTGTCCAGCAACTTACTGAGAGATTTGTGAGGTATTTTTCCCACTTTACTTTTCTTGGCAATGGAGAGGAAATAGATCAAAATGTAGAAGTTCCCCTTTCCGAAACCTTTCGCAGGAAAAAGCCTTTTTTCTGAAATGTTGATTTTTAAGTGCCTCAAGGAGGTTATTGCACGCATGTTATTAGGACAGCTGTTCAGGCCTCGAGGGCTTATTTTATCTGGATCCCCCAAACTTGGCTTAGACTCTGTGGAAGCATCTTCAAATACTCTTCCAAATGTCTTTTCCTTTTTGAATTTTCATCTGTTTTGAATTTTAGTTATGCTTTCTCATAATTTATCACATTAAAAAATAAATTTTATGCTAATAGTATCCATAATATATTTTCCATTTCACACAATTTTTAGCATTGTAGAGGTCCTTATTTAAGAAAAAAATGTTGGAAAACTTCAAATGAACATGTGTTAATAACCCACTACCAGAAAAAGCACTTGTGTGTGTGTTTAAAGAAATGACTTGTGTTTACACAATGTGTGGGTGTGTGGCTGGTTTAAAATTTAACTGTTCTATATATGCAATAAGCTTCACTAGAAAGACTGGTTTCCTTTCCTAAAAAAAGCATTACTGCTATGAAATCCAGCTTACTCTTTTATTTAGAGGTAACCAGGAATTAGTGGCATCTCCTATTTAAAAATAACCCTGGAATAGTAGGCTTTTGAGACTTTTTTTCCCCCTATCTCTCTCTCTCTCTCTTTTTTTTTTTTTTAAAGAAAAAAATGCAATGAGCAAATGCAAGTTATCAAGATAATGGAAAGGACATGAATAGGAACTGTATCATTAAATATTGCTTCTTTCAGTCTTGTTAGCCCAAATGTTTTCTGTAAAACAGGCTTGGATGATCAAAACATTTTGAAAGTCATGTTGTAAGTAACTTCAAACAATCTGTAGAGGCCTAGGCAATCCTTGCTTTCAGTTATTGGCAGCAGTAAAGTTATCCCTATAAAAATGTATGCCTGTCCATGTTCAATCATCAGTCTCCCTGCTTAAGAAGCCAAGTACAGCACTCTCATTTCTGGACAAGGTCTGAGGTAAATCTGCCTAGGAAAGAAAAAGAACCAAGACCCTATGTCCTTATTTGTCAAAATAGAACAGACAGTTGTTTATAAATTTTCTGATTTAATCCTATGGTGTTCAGAGTGTCACATAGTTTTAATCAAAAGCAATAAATTATTTCAATGCAACAGTTGCGAAAGTGAGTCTTATATACATTTGGTCTGGTTTGCAAGGTGGATTTCTATAGCATACAATTCTCTCTATAACATACAAGCTTATTTGCTCAGTTATTAAGTATATATTGTAGGAATTGAATACCAGATGACTACTGAAGAGAGTGATGTTTAAAGTATGTATGAGTCTGAGATAATTCTGATCTTCAGTTTGTAGACCTTAGTTTCATATCTTCAGTTTCAGATCTTAATAATAGTTGCATAGAATGTACTAGAAACAAGAGCCATTTGAGCTAGCTGCCTAAAACCTAAAAGATGTAGCTGACTGGGACAATTACTGCTGATTGGAAATATAATATTTGAGATTACAAAACTGAAAATACCTCATTAAAAAGTGATGTGTTAGTTTTTTGTTTTATTACAATTTCCATGAAACTCTTTAAATATTCTCACTTCAGGAAGAATTGTATATGAACCCTTATCATAGATGTGGTCATTAAGTCAAACTGGCTGCTCAAGAGCCCTAAATATGATTAATGATAATCACCCCAAAGGGTCTAGCCTCCTTCAAGGGGATGAATCTAACACTAAGGGAAGAAGTGTTTTCTCTGAAAGATTTTACATCAGCCCAGAATTTATCTTTAGTTAGACTCTTTCTAAATGCAAACTCCTATGAGTCATGGAGGAGCATTTGAGCACCAACAAGCATTGACTAAATCCAAATTGACTTATGCAGTAATGTTAAGCAGACTCAGTGTAGCTACTTAGGAAGTTCGATTTAAAAAAAGCCTGGACCATCAGTGAGACCAATTTCAAATGAGATTCCTTAGTTATACATCTGTATTATATCAATATTTCTTTTAAAAATGTTTTAAATGGCTCTTTTCTTATTTTGCAGCCCTGAAATGAGATTATCTTTCATTGTGTTTTCTTCTCAAGCAACCATCATTTTGCCATTAACTGGAGACAGGTTAGTGCATTATCGTCTCACAGCAGGCTTTTTAGTAGAGATGAATCTTAAAGGCATGATTGATATTTCCAAGTAGTAATTCAGGCCTCTCAGTGGAATCAAGCAAATGCACAGACAATTCAGTTCTCTATACTAATAGAAGGGAAAGGAGGAATGAGCAATAGAAAAGAGCAGATAATCTGAAAATCAATATTATTTATGTTGGCTGTGGAATGTACAAGGAAGCCCAGATCCCTGCCTTAGTTGTGTATTCATAATTTTCTACCTTTCCCCTCACTATTACTGTGAGTTGCTCCTTCATTTTCTTGTTTGGATGTATGTATTAGTCAGCCAGGGTTTGAAGGATGGTAAGAAAGGAGAAAGATATGAATCTATTTGGATAATTTATTAGATTCAGTAGAAACCCCAGATTTTCTCTCCTTTAAGGTCCACAGGACTTCTCTTTTGAGGTCCACTGACGTTGAATATATTCAGCTTTTTGAAGCAACACACACACCACACACATGATCTCAGTGCTTTTAAGAGGTGTGGCTTTTCCCAATCTAATGTCATGCATTTCTTTCACTTGATCTTATCATGGCAGACTGAAAGTATGACTATTGACATATTTAAAGAAAGGCTGCTTTCAAGGAGATCAGTTTTGCTTAGTAGTCTGTAAGTTCCATGGCCTAGAAGGAAGATTTCTTCATTTTTATTTTTACTTTGTTTAACCCAAAGTATGTAAGATCTTGCTCAGGTTAATTCTTATTTAATGAACAAATGAATTAGCATTATTTGAGATCAAATTTCTCCAATGTGTAGTTTTTAGCAAGGGAACTGATGCACTTTCATGTGGATTTCTGAAATGATATAGTATTATTATTATTATTTTTTTAAATCAATTTTTCAATGATTGACTGTCACTTGTTTCTGACCAACCTATTCTTTGAAACAGGTCAAGAAAGCATAACATTTAAAAAGGCACAAGGGAGAGGAATTTAATTTATAATTTCACTGAATTGATTTAGAAAGATTTATATGTAAGCTTCTAACTTTGTTTCATTAAGTTTCCTTTTCTGGAGAGGAAATCTAGGTGGTGAGTTCAGCCTCGGACTTCAGTCTTCCAATTAATATTTTGCTTCCTTACTTTCTTGTGTAATGCAGTTCTCATTAGGGATCAGCGCAACAGTAGTTCCTTACAACCTCTGTACAGCAGTTTTCTATGCCCAGTGATACAAACAGTTCTTGACTTTATAAAAAGAAATTTCTCTCCATTGCCCAGTTTAATTTCCAAAGAAACAGGGTTTGGATCTAGCATATCAAGGGAAATAAAAAAGAACAGTTTTAACATTTATTGGCATGCATATATATAGAAAAGCACTTAGCATAATGCCAGACCATAGAAGATCTCAGTAATTGACAGCTACATTGCATTGTGCCAGGTTCTCTAGGCACTTTGCATAGGGTCCTCCAGCACTTTGGAGATGAAGTGTAGTCACTGGTTGCCCGATTGGATTCCTTAGACATGCATGGAAGGGGTTGAAATCTTTTAGAGATTCTTTCTTTATGGGTGGTTGAATCCTGTAGAGGAGAGACTGAATGGGTGGGAGAAAGAGGCTTCTCTTTCAAGAGGCAGCATATTGTTGTACTTTAATGTTACAGTTACATCAGTTTTCCAATTTGGAGCCATATGGTCAAGAATAAGTTACTTAACCTCTTTTTGCCTCAATTTCCCCCATCTACATAGTGATAATGACAATAATGGTGATAATAATGTCAACCTCAGAAAATTTTTTGCAAGATTTGAATTGATAGTATGGAGATTGTAGGACAGAGTCTAGAACATAAGTATTCAGAGATATAAACTTTATTATTATTATTATTATTATCTAGAGCTAGGGAATATGCAGTATTTTAATGACCAGGGAAGAATTATATAAAGAGATATTGTCCTACTTGAAAGGATTGATAATATACCATGAGTAATTTTAATAATACTACTTGTAATCTGTTTTATATGTAGCTGGCTCCTCTTTTTCTAATAGAAATGCTTTGGGTTTTAATGAATTTCACTATTTATGGCATATTGAAATAGTTTGGGGTGACAGAAAGTATACTGAGAAAACCCTGGGTAACTACTCTAGCTTTGCCACTTAATGATTTGGAGACTGGGGCAAATCATCAACTTGGTGTCAGTTTTCTGTCTATAAAATATAGACATAAAATCTGCCATATTTTCTTAGAGAGTTGTGTAGATCAAAATAAGATGATACATAGAAAGGTACTTTTTATATCATAGAACAATTTCTAATAAAGGATATTTTTTTCTTCTAAATTGTTCTTTTATTAATTTTTATTAGTTGAATCAGCAATTTTTCAATTTCTATGATGCTCTATGTTTGGTATGGGTCACTTTTTTTTCCATTAAACAATTTTAAGTATGTACAATTTACATGTTTTATGGTTGAGGAAATGTTTCCACCTACTCTTATGGATCTTTGTTTGAAAACCTAGAATTTGGAATCCTCCACATAAACTTTCCCAACTTCTTGAAGCATGCTCACAGATAGGTGTCTAAGTACACTGATTCGAAAAGCAAAGATTAAGCAAGGTACAGTGATTTTCATAATTTTGGTTCCGTTACCTGTAAATCTTCAGTACCTCCAGTAAATATGAGAAGTAGCTCTTTTGTGTTCTCAGTATTGCTAAGAGTTTTTCAGGAGAGACAAGGCAAGTTTGGAGGGCAGGAAGGCCTTATGTAGAGCTGTTTCTTCTGATGACTTCAGGATGGTGTTCAATAAATCAGTGTACAAATGAATAATTAACATTGCAAGAAATTTGAGCTATATATTTATATGCCTCATTATTTTAAACAATTCTTTTAAATACTTTAGTTTGAATCACTCCCTTCTTTTCTCTCACCGCCCTGATTTTATCCTTCATGGGTCTGTTAGTTCATCCATTACCTACCTACCTATTTGCCTGTCTACTTTAATACAGGACGTAAGAGATAACATAAAAATGAATGATCTGAGTGGTCAGTAGGACATGACCAATATACATACCTAGTCTGGGGTTGCACTTTAGGGTCAGGTAAGAGGAAAGTGCCAAAGTGGTGATTCAATATGGAAATATCCAACTTTTCCATATTATAGAATATGAATCAGGATGGATTTTAAAGGTTCATTATTATCATGGCATAAATAGGGAATGGAATATGCCTCATGTTCTGTTCAATATTTATCTTAATGCTTTCATAGTGATATTTAGTTTAAAACATTTGTTAAGGCAATTTTGTGTGCCAGGCCGTGTGCAAAGTGCTTTCTATGCATGGGCCTCAGTTATCCTGTCAATTCCTCTATAGAAAGTATTATCTCATTTTATAATGAGGAAACCGAAGCCAAGAAAAGTAATGTAGCTTGTCTAAGGACACACAGTTAACAAGCAGCAAGTAGTATATTAGACAGAATGATCTTTTAAAGTTTAAAAACAGATCATACCACTCGCATATTAAATCAGTGTAATGGCTTACGACTAGACAGTAAGTGCTTCTGATGGCCTTAGAGCCCTACCTGGTCTCTGCTAAACCCTGATCCTGCAGCCTAGCCCAGCCATTGTCCTTTCCAGACCCTGCACGGCCAAGTTGTTTGCACATTAGGATCTTCACTCCTTCTCTGCCCCAGATCTCCCCTGGGTAGCTTGTTCTTGTCATAACTTGTCTCCTATGTCACCTCTTCTAAGAAGCCTTGTGTGGTCACCAAGTCTAAAGGAACCCAACCCTCTTTCAGAGTTACCTCTTAACAACAACTGTTTTGGTTATTACTTTTTGAAACTTTTTCTCTTAATCATTTTAGTTTATTTCTATGACCAATATTATAAAATATGAAAGTAGGGGGAGGGGACCTTATTTGTTTTGTGCATGCATATCGCCCCACCTCCTAAAACAGGGCATGGCACATGGTAGAAAATCAATTTATGTGTTGAATGATGTTTAAGTTCTTCTGACTCTAGAACCTGAGTTATTAATTGCTCTCATATATTTTCTTCTTTATAGTTGTACTATATAATTGATGGTGACTGGATTTCCTACTTTCCTTATGCCTATTTACATATTTCAGTGGTAAATATTTTAAAACTTCCTTTTCATATATGTACTGCATCCAAATGAGTCATAATTGTTTGACCTGAGGACAATAATCAACTACTTAGGGGAAAAACCGTTCCTTAGGCAAACTAGTAGGAAATTATAGAACAGTCAATTAAATTCAGACATATACACATTTCTATTATTTACAAGAGTTTCTTCTGTTTCCTTAAAACTGAATTAAAAATTCATGGGAAAGTAGTCCTTTATACACAGTTGATAACTTAAAATTGGAACATCCAATTGGAGCTAAATTTGTCAAAATCTATAAGTCTAGAGGGTTTGTATGTAGTAATTCTGCTTTTTAGGGACTAAGACCTACTGAAGTACTAGCACTGCTTTACCAGGACAGGTATATGCACAAAATTAGAACTGGAATAATGTTCATAATAGTGAAAAACTCATATCTTCTAAATGTTCATCAATTGATGATTAATATAAAAGATTACAGTTTATACATAAAATAAGATGTATAGACTGCCTTCATTAAAAAATTGGGAAATCCATATTATTGAAAGTATATACAAGATGTAGCAAGTGAGAAACCACGGTTTCAGGACATAGTCAGTATGCTTTTAGTTTTGTAAAATAAGAACAAAATAAAATCCTTAAATATTTATATGGTGTGTGGTGTGTGTGTGTGTGTGTGTGTGTGTGTATAAAAATGCATGGAAAAATGCTAGAGGATAAACAATATAATATTGTTATTATTGAAAATAATACTATCTTAGGCATGGAATTGAATGTGAGGAAACCTTCATAGTTTCAATGTTATATATCCATCTTGTTTAATTTTATTTCAATAGGAATGTATTTTGTAAAAAAATGAAGCAAATACTTAAAGAGGAATGTGGGCCAGGGGTGTAGCTCAGTGGCAGAGTGTTTGCCTTGCATGTGTGAGACTCTGGGTTTCATCCCCAGTACTGCAAAGAAAAAGAAAGAAAAGAAACTTGACCAACTCCTTCTATAGCAACATATTGCTAACTTGGAATCAGAATGGAATTTCAGGGAACAGGTCATTCAACCGTTACCTGGAGGGTCCTGAAGTCTTCCTATCAGACTGAAACAAACAAAACAAAACAGTATGGGACCTTGGGTCAAGTGACATAGGAGCTACCTAGTAGCTCTGTGACCTTGAACAGTTAAACTCTTTATAGTGCATGGGAAAGCTTCACGAAGGGTGTGACACCTGCAAGGAACATCACAGCTGTTTGTCATTCCATTCACTTTTCTTTCTTTGCTTCTCCTCAAGTGTCTGCATATTACCTGCCTTTTGATACTTATCATTTAATTATTTGTCTAGTTCACTTTTCTGTTTTCATTCTATGTTGAGATTAGGTAGGAAGGGAACTAAGACTGAAGGGGAGTTGGAGGTAATCTGTGGACACCATCATCATCACTTTTGTGTGCTAGGATGCCAAAAGAAGGTTGAAGGAGTTGAAGGACCTTGCAAGCTCACATGGGCACAGCTCCGTAATTAGAACCAGGATTCACAACTGGGTCTGATGCTGAGTGTGAGTCCTGCACTGTGAGAGCTCAGGTCCCCTGTGCTTCCCTTCTGCAGTTTTCACATTAATCAGAATTTGTCATAATTCAAAGACATGGTCATCCTTTACATTTACTCTGTATTAGCAAGCCAGTTAGTGGGGAGAGAAAGTAACCACGGTTAGGTTAGTTAACAACCAAAAAAAAAAAAAAAATATATTATATATATAATAAATGTGTGTGTGTGTGCTGTGTGTATTTTCTCCTGTTTAGAAATGTCCAAACTTTGGCCCACACATTGTGCTAACCCAGAGGGGTCTGCTTATGCAGCAGTGCAGATCCTAGTGTGGAGGTGTTAGTAGACACTTTCAGTGAAGCCCCCACAATCTGCTTTATGAGTTTGTTCTAGAAATTAAGTACACTGTTACTCATGCTGGAGGACAAACCTGGCACACAGACAGTGGTAAGATGCAGGGGTTGATTCTAATGGTTTCATTAAGGTAGTGAGTGAGGAAATGGAAGTAAAAATATGTGAAATGCAGTAGTCATGAACTTCAGATGTGAGCCAAGAGTGAATAGATGCACAGCAAATTGGGAAAAACTTTCGCAAAACTCAGGGTACTTCGTGAGCAGATTATTTTGGGATCCAGGACCACCACCTAGGACTTATTGGTCTGTATTCTAGACCCACAGAGACCTTGGCAAATGTTGGCCTTAGAGTGATCTAATAAAAAATAAAAAATGAGCCAAGTTTGTAATAAATGACAGTAAGAGGTAGTTAAAGCCTATTAATTTGTAAGATGATAGAATGTATAGAAAACACACACATTCAGACATACACACCACTTTTAAAAGTTGAAGCTGGGCCTTTTAGTGACTGACTTTAAAAAATGAACATACATGAAAGTGAAATTGTACCAATACTAGTTCGAGGCCTAAGACTTAGTAAGTCCTGGGAGTTTTCTTGTGTTGCACTCTTAGAAACCAGGTGCCATATAAAGCTTAGACTACCCTGAGACCACATGGTAGGTGAAGCCCAACCTGGCCACATAGAAGAGAATCATGGTTCTGGTCAAAAGTCCTAGCTGAGTTCTTAGGTAACAGCCAGCACCAGCACTAGCTCCAAGTAACTCAGCATGTGAGTGAGGCCATTTCAACCCTTCTACTCATTCCAACTTCCCAACAGGCAGCATGTGAAGCATCAGGACTACCCATTCTATGTATGGTATCCTGAGAAACAATCTATTTTTTGGCTAATTTATTATGCAGCATTATGAAACCAACATAGAAATTGTGACTTCGCAGCAGCTGAAAGACCTTGAGCAGACTGATGTGAACACTTAAAGAAACAGTGGCATAATTTATTATTGGAGGCAGAAGCAGAGGTGGCCTTTGTGTGTAGTGGTAGAAGTCTGGTGAGAATAAGGAAAGTTAAAAATGTATGCAATCAGCTGATGGATGTAGCTCAGGAGCCCCCTAGGAGGACTGTTGAAAGGTGCCAGGTAGCTTCTTTCAGCTACCTGTGATAACATGAGAGGAGGAAAAATGGGCAAGAAGAAGGAACTTCTGTTTTCAAGCAGGATTTAGAGAAAGTATAAAGAGTAAAAAACTTCATGGATTTAAGAAATAGAAAACTCTTTTGCATCCTGTTCTCCCTCATCAAAAGGTTCCCCAAATTTAGGAAATGGCCTTACTTAGATCAATAATCCGACTCAGATTGCTGCTTAGAAACTGTAGAATCAGGAAAAATAGGTGGAGGGTGCAGCTGAAAGGTACTTTGTTAAGAGTTCAAAAGATTTAAGATGGGGACTTATAGCTCATCTCATCTACACAAAAGGGCTTATAAGAATCTGAAAAGTCTACTTATATAGATGTTCTCAGGCAAAACATTAAGGTTTCTAAGAATCTTTGGGTATTGGTCTCACCTGACTTATAATCTAAAGTTAAAAGGAGCCTCTTTTGAAGAAATTTTGTGCTTATGGATTTTGTCTAGTAGAGTGGATCATAATTCCATACATAGGTATCACAAAATTTTTGAAGAACTTATATCAATGGATTAAAAGAGACAGACTTGAAAATGAGAGCTTCTGGTCCCTCAAACTTCTATGGACAGGAAGGAGTTAAAATGGAATCTTTTTCTTATGAAAAAGGAGGAATGAGCTGGGTAGCTATGGTGGTGCATAACTGGGGAGACTGGGATAGGAGGATTGCAAGTTCAAGGCCAGCACTAACAATATGGGGAGACTCTCAGCAACTTAGTGGAGACCCTGTCCTCAAAACAAACAACAACAGCAACAAACAATAAAGGAAGGATGACTCAGAAAGTGCAGTCAAAGCCAGAAAGTGGATCCAGGAAGCATATATGAAAAACATATATAGATACATAGTAGGATTCCCAAGAGATAGGACTGAGCGTACTAAAGAATGGGAACTTGGGTAGTGATGACATAGCTGACACTTCTGGTACTGTTACTAGTTTCTTTTTTTGGTTATTCAATGACTCATGAAAAAAGCATTCCCAAATAAGTGACTTAGACAATAATAATTATATTCTCTGTCACTGTTCAAGGGGTTTGACCGGGCTCACTGGGAGTTTTCTCTGCCCAGTGTAATTTTACTTGGTGCTGCAGTCACAGAATTGGCTTTTGGTTCAGACTTCGGCTAGGGCTGTTTAGTGGAGCAACTGGGGGTCTCCTCCATGTGTCTTTTACAGGTGGCTTAGGTTTTCTCACAGCTTGGTGCCTGGGTTCCCAGGAAGAATATTCCAAAAGCAAGTATTCCAAGATGAAGGAAGTACAATTTTCATTGTTCTCAAAGTTGGAGTCCAGATGGTCAGGAACATACCTTCTACCTTATTTTAGTGACATGTTGTAATAGGGGTAGTCAGATTCAAGGGGAGGGGAGAGAAACATTATCTCCTGGTCAGAGAATAGGCACATGTAGATTGGAAAGAATTGATAGAAGTTGTATTTAGAAATTATGTACCATAGTTTATATGAAAAGAAACAATAAAATTTGCAAGATGAATCTCTTCATGAGCTAAATGTCAGTTTAGGGTAAAAATAAATCCAAATAACAAATTAGAGTGGTAATTTTGGCACTAGTCTTTGGATTCTGTTGTAACCAAATAAACTATCTCAGAAAATTTTAAATGACAAAGTCTTTACTTTTATTATTTGTTATTAACTTCTTCTCAACCTCTCCTTTACTTTTGTATAAAGTAATATTTGTTCTTAATAATAGTAGCACATTCTCCTTTACTTCCATTTATTTGAAGATTGCATCATTTCTTGAGCAAGGTTAGAATAGATTGTTCCCTTCATAATTTTGACTAGTATTGTTACATTCCAAACTTTCAAGGACTTAAGAATTAACGATACATAGAAATACTTAGCTAGTACAATATGAAAATGTTTATTTCCTAATTTAGAATATTTCACATTTGTAGTCTAAAATGTACGTTTTGAGATTGTTTTATATTTAAACTATTCAAGAGCAATACTCAATATTTATTATGCATATGATTTGTAGTTTGTATGAATTAAAAATTTTAAATTCTAGGTGTTTCATGAAGGACTAATAAAGGAATAGTCCTCAGATGAGGTGTGCAAACTGTGACTAACTAGGCTGACAGTTTATACTCAAATTATCTTCTATGGATAAAGACCAGGGCTATAGTGAATAGATGCAAACTATTCCTATGGATTATTAATCCCTTAGGTGCCATGAAGTACACCAAATGTTTGGATGTAATAGCTCTGTTAATTTTTTGTAATGACTCCATTATGCAAGTAATATTATTATCTCCATTTTTTTTTAACTAGGGGGAAAAGGGGGGCCAGAAAGACTACACAAGTTTCCCAAAGTCACAGGATGAGGAACTAAGTGCCAGAACTGAGGCCAAGCTCCCAGGCTTGACCTGTGTGATGTGTTTGTTGTTTAATGCAGAGTAGCCTAAGGAAGCATTGAGGGAGATGCTTTACTCTGTCTCTGACACACCATATGACAGAGAATGAAAACTAATATCTGTTCCAGACACCTTACATGTGTAAATTTATTTGGTTTTCACAATAGCTCCATAGAGTAAGTACGGCATTGCTCTTATTATAAATGAGGTAACTGAAGAACAAAGTTTGAATAACCTGCCCAGGCTCACATGCCTTGTAAGTGGAGGAGATGGATTTTGAAACCAAGCAGTCTGATTCTGGGCCCTGAGATCCTATCCATTGTACTGACCTGTCACCTCAAATCCAGCTGCCACCATTTATAGGTTTCTGGAACAGCAGCATGATAATCTAAAGGAGAAATGCAGATGACGAGGGTGCGTCTTGTCACGACTCACTCTTTTCTCCTCTTCCCTTTTTCCTAATACCCCTTGTCTAGGCACACCACAACCCTCTGAATGTTCAAAGACACCAGATAACATTATATTATAAACATCATAGTGAACATGTAATAAATTCTATAGAATTAATGAAACAAAATTGGGACAGGCATTGTTATTTACATTTCATAGAGACCAAACTGAGTTCAGAGGAATTTAAATAACTGCTTTTGGTTACACAGTCCATTACTTATAGAATCAGGATTTTAAATTCATCTCTTTACTTCAGTTCCTGAGTGTTCTATCTCATTATATACAGTTAATGATTAATTTTCACAGTGGCCCCATGGGGAAGGTATTTTTAATCCCTGATTTATAGATGAAGAAACAAGGTTGGTCTTAAACATGTTCTATCAAAGTGTGATCCTCTCATATACAGTTATCCCTTAGTATCTGCGAAGGCTTGGCTATAGGACTACCCACAGATACCAAAAAAATCCATGGATGCTCAAATCTCTTATTAACAGTGTAGTATTTACATATAACTTATGTGTATCCTTCCATATGCCTTCGGTCACCTCTAGATTGCTTATACAATCTGAGACATTATATGCACTATGTAGTTGTTACAATATAGTGTTTGGCGAATAATGAGAAAAAAAGGTCTATACATGTTTAGCAAGGATGAATTTAAAAAATGTTTTGGTCTGCAGTTGATTGAATCTGCTGATACCTGTGGTTATGGAGGGCTGACTGGAATTCCTTTTCAAGACCTTCCTCTCACTAAAGCTTTTCCCTTTCTCTCTTCTTCCTTTTCTTTTTTTTTTTTTTTTTTTTTTTTTTTTTTGTGCTGGGGATTGAACTCAGGGGCATTAAATCACTGAGCCACATCCCTAGCCCTTTATTGCATTTTATTTAGAGACAGGGTTTCACTGAGTTGCTTAGCACCTCGCTGTTGCTGGGGCTGGCTATGAACTTGCCATTCTCCTGCCTCAGCCTCCTGAGCAGCTGGGATTACAGGTGTGGGCCACCAGGCCTGGCCTTTTTTGATTTCTACATGAGAAAACTTTGACCCTCAGTTTACTGCTTTTGATTTTCACAGTGGCCCCATGGGGAAGGTATTTTTAATCCCTATTTTATAGATGAAGAAACAAGGTTGGTCTTAAACACATTCTATCAAAGTGTGATCCTCTTGAGTTATATCATACCAGAAAGGGTGTTTATAGTTTAAGAGATCATCCTGTTTACCCCAAATCCCTTGAAAGAGCAGATTGTCAAAATAGGGAAGGGAACAAATATCCCAACAACACAGGAAGGTTTTGGAATTAGGTTAGATCAGAGGGTTTTTTTGAGGGGTCGGGGAGAGTTGGGGACCAGTAATTAAATACAGCAGCACTTAACTAGTGAGCCATATTCCCAGACATCTCCAGTCCTTTATTTTTATTATTATTATTTTTATTTTGAGGCAGGGTCTGTCTAAATTACAGAGGCTGGTCTCCAACTTGAGATCCTCCTGCCTCAGCCTTCCAAGTTGCTGGGATTACAGCATGTGGCACCACACCCAGCAGATCAGAGGTTCTTAATTCTGGCTATGCATTAGAATACTCTGAGAGCCCTCCCCCTGCTGCCCTCTACCCCTCCTGCCCTCTCCTCCCCTCCCCTCCCCTTCCCTTTTCTCCTCAGCAGAGAAATTTGAAACATACTAACAGAACCCTCCCTCTCTGGCTCCCCAGCTCCCTCCTCCTTTAGAGTTTGGTTCCTTGGATTCTCAACTTAAAAACAGAGTTAACCATTTTATTTGTTTAAATTCTACCTCTTTACAAAAAGCATTTGAGGCTGCATAGAACATAGTAATATACAGAAAATTAATAAAATATTAAAAGAAAAGATTTTGGAAAAGAAGCTGAAGCAATGCGATAACTATAAGAACTTAGAAAATTTGTGAATAAGAAATTCACTGTAGGCTTTCCGGTAATCAGGGTAAGAAAAACGTTTACATAGTTGTAAACAGCAGAAAGGAGGAAGTGTGTAGCAATTTCTGAGGGGTGACAAAGAAACTTCTGCTGTGAGACCTCATAGGGGACGGTTGCACATCATGATAGCAGCATCCTTGACAACGGTTTCACAACAAATACTGAAGTAGTTTCGATATTACTATTCCTTGTGGTTGAAGATCTGACATTAAAGCCAAACTCAGTAAAGCTGATCTTCTAAGATGATGTTGGATTTGAGCTTATCTTTATAACATAACCACTTCTTCCTCTCCCTTCCTCCTCCCCCTTCCTTCCTTTCCCCCATTCTCCTTCCTCCCTCCTTCTCCTTTATTTCTCTCTTTACTCTTTAGAGTTTTGTTGAACATCACAATGTGGATGGATGAGTTTTATTTTTAACCTACTATATCAATTTGCTTTTCTCTAGTTAACTAGATTAAGAGTCCTAGACCACTACAGTCCTAGTCCACTTTCCAAAAGTCTCTAAATACCACATTTGGCAAGTTTCTCCCTCCAGAGTCTTATGCTGATGTTATCTGGTCCTTTGAATCATGAGCTGATCTGAACTGAATGGAGAAGGCTATTTTCACCATGCACATTTGTTTGTGTAAACTTGTATTTCAGTTGTCTTTTTCATTTCCCTTTTGGCAGCAAATATTAATGCTTGAGGACACGCTGCCACTCATTTCTGGGAAGCACCAAATATTTGGTATTTATCTGCATTTAGACAAAATCAGTTTCGAGTGTTTCCATATATATCAAACATAAATATTTAGGTAAAACAAGCTCATAAATTACGTAATTTACTGTATTATCTGTGGAATTATGAATTTTTTTCTATGGTAGATTGAAATATTTATTGAGTGTGGACTTTGCAAAAGACATTATAATAAGTAATGTATGGAGAGTAGAAGAATACATCGTAAATAAATGACCTAGGGATAGAACATTGTAAACTTTTATTCTAGTTAAGAAGTGAAAACATTAATTTTAATTAATGAAATTATGTAAATTATTTTAAAGTGCAATGTTTTTTAAAAAAAATTTTATTAGTTGTTGATAAACCTTTATTTATTTATTTGTATGTGGTATTAAGAATCAAATCCAGTGCTTCACACACGCTAGACAAGTGCTCTACCACGAGCCACAACCCCAGTCCCAAAGTGCAATGCTTTTAAGAGACAATAGTTTTTTCATTGTAGAAGTTGAATATAGGTATGAGTAAAAAACTTGGGACGCTTTAGAAAAGAGTGAAATGAAGCTAGAGAAAGGTTTAGAATAGGCAGAGTTTTAAACCAAGTATTAAAAGATACAGTCCACATGGTAGTAGAAATTGTATCAGGAAGAAGGAAGGTTAGGCTCATACCTTGTAAGTTGTCTTGTGTTTTCTGTAAATTTCTTGAGATGGAGAACATTTTATATCCTAATTAAAATATAATTTTAAAATATATCATTATAATAAATATAATTTATATTATATAAATAATAATAATTTATTATTTTAAAATATAATCAATAAATTACTTTTAAAACATGTTTGAGGACTCTGGTGAAAGGCTCATTTATTTCCAGTATTTGAAACACAAAATTATAGCATTGAAAAAAAGATATGTACAGTATTTACTATTTTGTTATAATAGTGTAATGTAGATGTAGAAGTACACATACACATATACATAAAATGTGTCTGACTCCATTCTTTTTTTCCACATTTTTATTGATACATTATAACTGCACATAATGGTGGGATTTGTTGTTACATATTCATACATGCACATAATGTAACAACATAAGTTGGCCAGTATCATTCCTCAGTATTTCCCCGGTTATTATTTGATAATGTACAGACAATCCAGTCTTCAATCCACTAATGTGTCTACTGAAGAAAAGTCCATAGGAAATTTTATATTGTTATATTTTAAATTCTAATTTTATTTAGCTGAAATAGGACTTCATGCATATTAAATAAGAAAAGAATGAATAGTTACATGGAGTAATAGAGAACATGTTTGAAAAATATGACCACATTATCTTAGTGAACTTTTTATTAAGCAAACTTCCCATGAGCTCAGGGTTGGAGATCATACAAAAAGCATTCTGTATAGGATGTTCTTTTTTTCTAAAACATTCCATCTAAAACACTTTCTTTTTGTGTGTGCATGTTAAGTTTTTTGAAAACTGTATTTATGTGGGTTTGTCTCTGTGTCTTCTATTCTGTAGCATTGGTCTACATGTCTGTCTTGGTGCCAATACCATGCCATTTTGTTTCTACAGCTTTGTGGTATAATTTAACATCTGGTATTGTGATGCCTCCTGCTTTTCTTTTTGCTAAGGATTGCTTTGTCTATTCGGGTCTCTTATTTTTCCAAATGAATTTTGTGACTGCCTTTTCTTTCTATGAAGAACATTATTGAAAGTTTATAGGAATTGCATTAAATCTGTACAGTGCTTTTGGTAGTACAGTCATTTTCACAATATTAATTCTGTCTATCCAAAATCATGGGAGATCTTTCAAACATTTTAAGGGTCTTCTTCAATTTCTTTTTAGTATTTTGTAGTTTTCATTGTAGAGGTCTTTACCTCTTTTGTTAGATTTATTTGCAAATTTTTAGGCTATTGTGAATTGGGTAGTTTTCCTAATTTCTCTTTAGTTGATTTATCACTGATGTATAGGAACTCAATTAATTATGGACAATAATTTTATATCCTGCTACTTCGCTGCATTCATTTATGAGGTCTAAAAGTTTTCAGGTGAAGTTTTGGATCTTCAAAATATAGAATCATGTTGTCAGCAAATAGGGATAGTTCTTGAGTTCTTCTTTTCCTATTTGCATCCTTTTAATTTCTTTCTTCTGTCTAATTGCTCTGGCTAGAATTTCAAGGATGATGTTTTAGTCAGCTTTTGCACTGCTGCACCTGGAAGACCCAACCAGAACAATTGTAGAGGAGGAAAGGTTTATTTTAGGGCTTACCGTTTCAGAGGTCTCAGTCCATAGGAGGCCAATTCCATTCCTCAGGACTTAAGGTGAGGCAGAACATTATGGTGGAAGAGTGTGGCAGAGGGAAGCAGCTCACATGATGATCAGAAAGCAGAGAGACAGATTCTGCTTGCAAGATACAAATATATACCCCAAAGCCACACACTCATTCCCACCTCCTCCAGCCATACCCTTCCACTTCAGTTATCACTCAGGTAATTCCTATCAGGGGATTAATCCATGGATTAGGTTAAGGCTATAACCCAATCATTTCTCCTCCAAACCTTCTTGCATTGTATCACACATGAGCTTTTTGGGAAGACTTCACATCCAAACCATAACATTCCACCCCTATTCACCCAAAGCTCACACTCATCTGACAATGCAAAATACATTTAGTCCATTCCCAAGAGTCCCCATGGATTTCCATGGTTCCAAGATTGCTTAAAGTGTAAGTTCAAAGTCTTCTCTGAGGCTCAAGGCAATCTCACATTGTGAGCTCCTGTAAAATTAAAAGCAAGTCACAAGAATTCACAGATTAGGTATATAATGGTACTGAGTAAACATCTGTATGGCATGAAAAGCCATATGGAAAGAAGGGATAGGATCAAAGCAAGACCAAAATGAAGCGGTGCAAACAGGCCCTGTAGCTCCATATCTGGCATCTGGGACACATAGCATTGTGATGTTCTCTCCAAAGGGCTAATATAGCTCGGCCCCTATGGCTTTGTTGATTGCAGCCCAAGTGCCCTTTCTTTTGGCTTATCTCTGCTCAGTTCCTGCAGCTTTCCTAGAATGATGTCCCATTTCTTAATCTTGGGAGTCTCCATTACATCTCCACGCTTTGACTTGTCAGGGGGTGCCCACAGGGACTCAGACCCTGCTGCAGTTTGCCTAGCCTCCAAGGACTTCCTTTGAAATCTTGGTTCCTCAATGAACCTCTAACTCCAGCATCCTACATTCCTGCAGAACCAGCACCACACGGTTGATGACAAGGTCTGCATCTTGAGCAGTAACCAAGCCTCTAGGGACCCTGGTGATAGCAACCTCAGAGTGTCTGGGTGGCTGAACATGTTGAAAAAACTTCCTAGGGTCCCTTATGCAAGAAGGGTGACCCACTTGTCTCTTCTAAAGAGAATTTTCACCTTTACTCCCTTGAACTTTAGCTGGGTGTGGTCTTGCCAACTCCTGAGATGGCCTCAAGCCATCTTTCTTATTGTCTCTGGGCAGTCTTTAGCATTTCTTTAGTGATGGTAATGTCTTTAACAACTGCAACTTCTTTAGCACTAGTTTTACTCCAGCCTTTCAAGTCCATGGTTTTCAAATCTTTCTGCTCTTCTTTCTGCTCCTGATTATCACAATAAATTTGGCTAAAAGTCACCAGCAATATTCATGCCACCACCTGAATGCTATGCTGCCTAGAAATTTCTTCCCCCAGATTAAGAAGTGCATTGCTTTTAAAATCGGTCTCACAGAAAATCTCAGGACACCTGCCAAATGCAGACACCTTCTCAGGCCTGAACATTACAAGAATGACCTGTACTACAAATGCCAATATAGTCCTCATTTTCTAAACCTTCTTGAACCCTGTCTTCACTGTCCACAGTCCAAATTGCCATTCTGGTCTTCTGAGCTCCCGCCAGGATTGGCCATTAATCTTAGCTTACAACATTCTAAAGCATTTCCAGCTTGCACTGCTAAGTATCTCAAAATTTCTCCCACCAATTCCTAAAAGATCAAAAAGTTTATGAACCACATGGTTTAGTCACAGAAACAGCCCCACTTCTTGGTACCAATTTCTATTGTAGTCAGCTTTTTTTTTTTTTTTTTTTTTTTTTTGCTGCTGTGACTAAAAGGAACCAACCAGCACAATTGTAGAAGAGAAAAGGTTTATTTAAGGGCTCATTGTTTCAGAGGTCTCAGTCCATATACGGCCAGCTCCATTTTGGTGGAAGAGTATGGCAGAAGTAAGCAGCTCACTGGTGATCAGGAAGCAAAGAGAGAGGTCTCCACTTGCCAGATACAAATATGTACCCCAAAGCCACGCCCCCATTCCCACCTCCTCAGACACACCCTACCACCTCAATTAATCCCTATCAGGGGATTAATTAACAGATTAGTTAAGACTCTTTCAATCATTTCTTCTCTGAACCTTCTTGCATCGTATCACACATGAACTTTTGGGGGACACTTCACATCCAAACCATTACAGACAATGTTGAATGGAAGAGGTGAAAGAGGGCATCCTTGTCAAGTTCCAGTTTTTAGAGGAAATGCTTCCAGTTTTTCTCCATTCAGAATGATGTTGGCTTTGGGTTTAGCATATATAGCTTTCACAATGTTGAGGTATGTTCCTGCTACCCACAGTTTTTCTAGTGTTTTGAACATGAATGCATGCTGTATTTTGTCAAGTGCTTTTACTGCATCTATTGAGATAATAATGTGATTCTCGTTTTTAAGTCTATTGATGTGAATTACATTTATTGATTTCTGTATGTTGAAACAACCTTGCATCCCTGGGATAAACCCCACTTAAGTGTGGTGTACTATCTTTAAAAAACCAATGGCTCAATCAATAAATGGGCAAAGGAACTGAATATGCCCTTCGCAGAAGAAATATGATTGGTCAACAAATATATGAAAAGTGTTCAACATCTCTAGCAGCTAGAGAAATACAAATTAAAGCTACATTGAGATTTCATCTCACTCCAGTCAGAATGCAAGAATCAAAGAATAGAAGCAACAATAAATGTTTGTGAAGATGTGGGGGGAAAGGGCACATTCACACATTGCTGGTGAGACTTTGAATTGATGCAACCATATGCAAAGCAGTATGGAGATTCCTCAGAAAACTTGGAATGGAATTACCATTTGACCCAGTTCTCCCACTCTTCTGTATTTACCCAAAAGACTTTAAATCAGCATACTGTGGTGATGTGGCCACATCAATGTTTATAGCAGCTGAATGCACAATAGCTAAACTATGGAATCAGCATAGATGCTCTTCAACAGATGAAAGGATAAAGAAAATGCAGTATATATACACAATGGAATATTATTCAGCCATAAAGAGAAACAAAATTTTGGCATTTGCCAGTGTGGATGTAATTGGAAACTATCATGCTAATTGAAATAAACCAATCCCCCAAAAGCAAAGGCTGAATGTCCTCTCTGATATACAGATGTTAATTCACAATAAGTTGATGGGTAGGGAAGAATAGAAGTACTTTTGATCATACAAAGGGGAATGAAGGAAGGGGAATGGGAATAGGAAAGATACTAGAATGAATTGGAAATTAATTTCCTATGTTCATATATGATATATGAATAATGTAATTCCACATCCTGTACAACCAGAAGAATGGAATGTTATACTCCATGTATATAATATGTCAAAGTACATTCTACTGTCATGTATAACTAAAAAGAACAAATTAAAAAAAAACACATTCATTTTCTACTTTATATTGATATATCACCTATCACTATATATCTATTAGGTGCTTTTATCACCCACTGAATTCAAAGTAGGGAAGAATGATTTAGATGCCAAAGAAATAGCTTTGAATTTTAGCTATAGCCAACAATTCCTCTCCTTAACTACAAACCTTTGATCCCCCATGGTCAAAAACATCTGACCCTAAACCACATGGGACAGATGACTGGCATTTTGCCATTAGATATTCTTTGGGATTAAGGCAAACACAAATACTGTTGATCAGTTTAGGGAAGGGTTAGAAAGGAAGGTAATATATTAAGCACATCATGCCTATATTAATAATATTTTTATATATTGGGGTTGAATCTAGGGGTTCTTTACCACTGAGCTACATCCTCCAGCCCTCCTACCCCCTTTTAAATTTTGAGATGGGGTCTCACTAAGTTTCTGAGAGTCTCACTCAATTGCTGAGGTTGGCTTCAAACTTGGAATCCTCCTGCCTCAGCCTTCTGCTTCACTGGGATTCCAGGCGTGCACTACTACACCTGGTGTGAATGCATTTTTTTTTTATCAGATCGTTTTCTCTTTATGAGGAAAACTTGACCCAGTTTTTCCAACTGATTCCCACCTCCTAGTAGTCCATTCAACTATCAATGAACTAGCTCACATGATTAATTAATTGGATTCATTCACTAATGATGTCAGACCCTTCATGATCCAATCATTGCCTAAAAACCTCACCCTCACCTCTGAACCTTGCTACAATTGCTTTCAACACATGAGTTTTTTGGGGGGACATTTCAGACCTCAGTCATAAAATATCTTAACTATTGTGAACAGTGCCACAATAAATATGGACATGTGTGTATTTCTTTTGTATGCTGACTTCATTTCTTCTGGATATGGACCCAGGAGTGGGATAGCTGGATCTTGTGGTAGTTCTATTTTTAGTTTTCTGAGCAACTGCCTCACTGTTTTCCATAGTGGCTGCACTAATTTACATTCCCGCCAACAGTGTATAAGGGCTTATTTTTATCCACATCCTTTCCAGCATTTGTTAGTTTTAGTTTAAAATATATATATAAGATAGCCATTCTAACTGGAGTGATTTGGTATCTCATTGTAAGTTTGATTTGCACTTCCCTGTTTGCTAATGATTTGATCATTTTTTCATGTATTTATTAGTCATTTGTTTTTATTCTTTTGGGAAAAGTCTATTCACATCATTTTCCAATCTTTCAATTAGATTTTTTTGCTAAATGTGGCAGGTGAGACCTGGGGCCCAGGGTTACGCCACGTGCATCTAAAGATGGCGACTGGCAGAGAGCAAATGGTGTCCTGATTATGCCTGGAGAGAGGCAGGAAGTGTTTACAATTGGCTGTATGATAATCAGTTCTGCCGCCTAGCGCGAGGACAGATATACTTTACATGTATGCTTGAGCAAGTGATCGCTTGACCTTTAACAGGATTGGATGGACATATCTGGTTACAATTGCTTATGCATGAGACTGCTATATTGAGGGTGTTATTTGAATAAAGGGGAAGCTGCTTCATGAGCTTCTAAAGAGTACGTGTCTTTTGTCCTGCTGGTTAGGCCGAAAGAGCGGCCCTAGTCGCTTGAAGCAAACCCAGGCTAGAAGCTGCGGTTTTCCGTAGTTAAATCTTCTGGGTTCTTTATATGTTCTAAATATTAACACTCTATCAGATGAGTAATTGAAAAATATTTTCTCCCATCCTGCAGGTTGTCTTTTTACTCTGTTGATTGTTTCTTTTGCTGTACAAAAGTTTTTTTTTTATGTAATCCCATTTCTTATTTTTTGCTTTTGTTTCCTGTGCTTTTGGATTCCTATCCTGAAAAGTATTGACTGTACCAATATCTTGAAATGATTGACCTACATTTTCCTCTGATACTTTCAGAGTTTCAGGATTAAGGTCTTCAATCCATGTTGAGTTGATTTCTTGCACAGAGTGATAGAGAGAGAACAAGTTTCAATTTTCTACTTGTGGATATCCAGTATTCCAAGCACCATTTTTTGAAGAGACTGTCCTTTTTCCAATGTATGTTTTGGCACCTTTGTGGAGAATCAGTTGGGTTTAGATCTTGGGTTTCTTTCTGGGTTTTCTGTTCTGTTCCACTGTTGCATTTGTCTGTTTTTATTCCAATACCACTTGCCAGATACCATGCTGTATTTGTTACTATGACTCTGTAGTGTGTGTTGAAATCTAATATTGTGATCCCTTTAGCTTTGCTCTTTTATTTAGGATTGCTTTGGCTATTTGGATTTTTTGTGTCTCCATATGAATTTTAGGATTTTTTCCCCTAGTTTTGTGAAGAATGTCTTTGGTATTTTGGTGGGGATTGAATTGAATCTGTATATTACTCTGAGTTTTAACAATGCTAATTCTTTCTATCCATGAACATGGGAGGTCTAGCCACTTTTTAGTGTCTTCTCCAGTTTTCTTCTTCAGTGTTCTATAATTTTTATTGTTGAATAAAATAAAACTTCCTTGATTTTGTTTATTCCTAGGTGTGTGTGTGGTGTGTGTTTGTTGTGTGCCTATCATGAATGAGGTTGTTTTCTGATTTCTTTCTCAGCAAATTCATTATTGGGGTATAGAAATGCTAAGTTCGATTATTTTCTAATTGTTTTGTGCATCTTCTTGTCTAGTGCAATTTTATTTTCACATGCTAGCATGATGGCAATTATCATTCTTCCACTTCTGGATATAGGACTCAAAGTATCTTTTGTAAGGCTGGTTTGGTGGTCAAATTTTCTCAGATCTTCCTTATCTTAGATGGTCTTTATTTTTTCTTTACTTTGAAGGGTAACCTTGCTGCTGATTATGGTAATCTTGGTTGGCATGTGTTTTCTTTCAGGATTTTAAATGTGTCATTTCTTACACTGACCTGTAGGATTTCTGCTGAGACATCTACCATTAGTTTAATCAGGTTACCCTTAAACATGGCTTAGAACTTGCAGATTTAAAAATTCTTTGTTTCATATTTTTAGCACATCGATTATCAAATGTGGTCCAGATCTTTTCTGGTCATATCTATTTGGGGTTCTACTATACCTGAATATCCATGTCTCCTGTACCTGAGTGTCCATGTCTTTCCTAGGAGTAGGGAAGTTTTCTGCAATTTTTTTATTGAATAGATTTTCTATGCACTTAACTTTTATTTCTTCCTCTTTACGTATGCCCATGATGGGGGTATTTTATCTTTTAGTAATGTCCCAAAGATCTTTAAAGTGTTCTTCATTTTTTCTTATTCAAAAAAATTTTTTGGTCTGAACATGATATTCCAAAAGATAGGTCTTCATGTTCTGATGTTCTTCATTCTTTTATTCTGCTTGATCTAGTTTTGTTGTTGAGACTTCCAACTGTTTTTTTTTTTTTTTTTGGGTGTGGATTGAATCCAGGGGCACTCAACCACTGAGCCACATCTTCAGCCCTTTTACATTTTATTTTAAGACAGGGTCTCTCTAAGTTGCTTAGGATCTTGCTAAGTTGCTGAGTCTGACTTTGAATTTGTGATCCTCCTGCCTCAGCCTGAGAGACTGGGTTACAAGTGTGTACCACTATTCCTGGCTCAACTGATTTTTAAAATTTGATTTATAGAACTCTTCATTTGCAATATTTCTGATTGTTTTTCAACGTTTCTCTGCCGAATTTTTGGTTCATATCCTTCATTGTCTTTCTAATTTCATTTAAATTTGTATTTTCTCAGACTTCATTGAGATTAAAAAATCATTCTTTTGAATACTTTATCAGACATTTCAACCACTTTGATAACTTTGGAATCTGGTACTAGAGAGTTCCGAATTTTAGGAGTGTCATATTAGCTGGTTTCCCCCCCCCATATTTCTTGTGTTCCTATGTCAAAATTTATGCCTGTGGTGGAATGGATATCTCTACCATTGTTATGGGAGGGCTTTCTTAATGCCTTTCTCTCAGAGATGTGTCATGGAGTATTGGTTTATTATGCAATATGAGTTTACTTCCATATAACCTCCCTGTACCTTGTTTGCCTGTGATTAGTGTTTAGGTGCAGAGCATCCTACATGGGAATAAGAGACCCACTATGTGGGTCATATAAGAGTAAGTCCCCTCTATCAGTTCAGGCAGGTGTGTAGCAGCAGAGTGTGTGTGGTGCAGCCTGTGTAGTTACTCCTATAATGGGAGTGATGACTCTGTCTGGTGATGGATTTTTTTCAGGCACTGTTACTTGAAAAGGTCTCTGGTACTGTCTGTACCAGTAGTGGTAGGGGACCATTTTAGTCAGCTTTTTCCCTGCTGGGACTAAAAGATCTGACCAAAAGAATTATAGAGGAGGAAAAGTTTGTTTGAGGGCTCACAGTTTCAGAGGTCTCAGTCCACATACAGCCAGTTCCATCATGGCAGAAGTGTGGCAGAGGGAAGCAGCTCACATGGTGATCAGGAAGCAGAGCGAGAGCTTCCACTTGCCAGATTCAAATATATCCCAAAGCCACACAATTCCCATCTCCTCCAGCCATACCCTACCACTTCAGTTACCACTCAGTTAACCCTTATCAGAGGGTTCATTCACTGATTGGGTTAAGACTCTCACAACCCAATCATGACTCCTCTCAACCTTCTTGCATTGTCTCACATGTGAGATTTTGGGAGGCACCACATCTAAACCATAACAGGGCCTGAAGTACTTGTCTCTGACTAGACACTGGTGTGGGAGTAGGTGCTTCACAGGCAGAGGTGAGGTCAGGAACCACAGCACTGTGACACTCACACCCAGTCTTGTCAGCAATGTGATCAGAAAAGGCGCAGGGATGACTGACATTGGAGACTTGCACAGTGGCAGCAGTATTGTATTTTTCTTCTCTGCTGTCACTGGGGGTGTACCTTCCCAGGAAAAGTTGTATAGCTGCATACCGAAATAAGTGACAAGCTCAACAGGAAAACAAAAACAAAAACAACACCCCCACCCCCACCCCAGAATCCTTTAAATTCAGAGACCTTGGATAGTAGCACAGCAAGAGAAACAAAATATCCCAACCCCTGCCCCTCCCCCACCTTAACACCTAGGGGAGAATCAGTCTTCCCTCTGTAGGAGTAAAGGTAAAGAAGAGTCTCGCCCAGCAAACTACTATCATGGAAGCTGGTAATCCTAGCTATTGGAAAGCTTCACAATCCTCCTAGACTTCCAGTCTAACTGCACAGAGGCCTGACTTTGGAAAAGGAATTCACCTTATCTCCCAGAAAATCCCCAGGGCACTGTAACCAGGAGCCATCTTTAAAAGGGACCTATTGTCTGAATATGAACTGCTCCAGGAGTCAGAAATCTCTGCATATTCCTATCTCTGGGACCCCATAGACATTCCACTCCACCAACTCAGCAAGTAGCTGCCTCATGAAGCAAACTTGGCTCAGTAGAGTGACTCCAGCACAAATCCTTGGAGAGCACTGCACTATTGGGAACAGGTGGTGTGGTACAGAGAGGAACAGGGTGCAGTGCACTGCCCTTGAGAACAAGGGGATCCATCCAGAGACCTGTCACTCAGACATGGGAGGTGGGCAGTCACATGCTGTTTCACAAGGCTGCCAGATCCAAAGGAAGTTATGGACAAGGTTCCTGCCACCCCTCTCCCAGCACTGCCCATGGGCACCAGTCACTAACAAGGCAGAGAAAGAACTCTGTGATTTTAGTGCTCCCTGATCACAGACAGGGGCTCGGAAGGTCTCCAATAATGATCTGCTTGTCACTCTTATCTTGGGGTTAATAGTTCCTCAATGCATGCCACATAGTTCACATTTAAGAAAGCATTTCCTGGCTTTTAGGATGTCTGATATCCCCTATGGATCTCCCAGCAACTGCAGGTCAAAGGATGACAGATGCTGCAGCACAGCCACCTGGACCTGAGCAGAGGTTAGGGAACCTGAAGAAGGATCCCAAGATAGACTGAGAACACATTTTTTTTTCAAAAGGTAATTTTGAGAATGACATCATTTATATAAAAGCCCAAAACACAAACCCCCAAGAAAGAAAAATCTGAAGAAATGTTTAATATGAAAATGCTACAAAAATTCAAGGCACAAGTAAAGGGAAAGAAAGATCTTGTTTTCTTGAGGCAAGTCCCAGGGCTGATTCCCAGGAGGTGATTAATTTGCCTATAGTGCTCACAGATGTTTTAGAGACATGCATGTGTACATCTGGCATCAATAAACCAGCAAGGTGAGGAATAGAGGACAGAGAAGGAGAGGAACCATCCCCTCCCAAAATACCCAAAACTTTTTCCCAAATCTTTAGGATACAGGACATTAAATGCAGACACGATCATGGGAGCCATCTACTTCATATACTATGAACAGAATAGCTCATAACTTTTAGTAAAGGGATGAATACAAATATTTTGTAATTTCCTTCATAAATTTATTTCAGACTCACACATACAGTTTTAGTTTTAACTGTTAAATTTCTTGAGTCACAACAAGGAGATTTAAAATACTGCTTTTTTTTTTTTCTTATTTCCCTATGGAGCTAGCTTTCAGTTTAAATTTCAGCATATACATATATGAAGAATGTCAATGCACTTTATCTACTAAAAGTTCTCTTGTAAGAAAAATTACTAGTTAAAAGGGATGGTACATATCTTAAGTCTGTATCAGGGAAAGAGAAATTATGTGTTTGATCTCAGGAGTTTAGTATTGTGTCATGATACCATTTAACTCAACTGCAGTTTAAAATTCTATGTGAATTCTTGACTGTTTTGATTGTCAATCTAGGGTGGAAAACCCACTTGATAGAAGTGTCAAGGAAATGATGAACGAATGGTGAAGATATCAGCTTTGTTAGCTTATTATTATTTTTTTGACGTCCACATGATTCTTCTTGTACTATATCATGATTGAACAAAAAAGGCATGAATTCAAAGACCAGAAATTCAGTGAGTTTTAAACTAATCACCTCAAGGTGTACTGGATTTATCTGCAATATCCTTTACATATTGATGCTTATGCTCACTTGGTTTGTATTCAGTATTTGTGCCACAGACAGGAAATCATTAATGAATGACTTTAAAATGCAAATTGTCAAGGTCAGAATTTCAAAAACAGAAGCTTGTTGATTGAACTTGCACTGCATTTTATTTCTCTTTAACAGTTTGTTGGATTATCAATCAAAATGTTGACTGTAATTTTTTATGAATTATAAAAGTCATTTTTCAGTCTATGTCTAATTGAGCTTAATGTGAGAGAAAAATCTTTCGGACAGAGAGGAGATGTGAATAAATCAGTATAAACAATACAGATACATTATTCTATGGAACCAAGGTGTCCCAGAGAACTTGGTTGTAATTAGAATGTTTGTAAAATAAATTTAGCTCCCCAATGTCTCTCTTTATGAAAAGGGGGCTGTACTTCTTACGAAAGACACCTTTTGAGGTCTCTTTCTAGCTCATCATCTTTAGGAAACATCCTCTTACTTCCTGGAACGCTGCCGGCCATATTGTGATGATAGCATATGATCATAAGTCTACTGCCATCAAGAATGCGCATCTGATCCACACTAGATCAATACTGTAAAATCTACTTCCCTGAAAATTTTCATTTGAGACCTGAGTTTTGAAAATTAGAGTCTAGACACATCCGTTAGTGCTTTGATGTTTTCCTCCTTAGTTTCCATGAGACACTTCATGGCTTACTAGTATGTTTCCTTGTGCCTTTTATGTGTTCACATTGTCATCTATTACTGAAACCAAATTTAATTTTTCTTTGGGGGTAAACCTTATGGATCTAGTTGAAAAGGTTGGCTCACTATTTACTGCCAAGACCTTAGGAGACATGGTTAACAGTGAGATTTCCCATGTGCTGTTTCCTCTCAGCCTTCCCATGCACAGTTCATACAAAACTGCCCCATCTCAGGCTTTTTTTCAGACAGAGCTTATCCCAGATTACACATCTCTTTTGGAGGCATAGAAATAACCTTGCCTTACCACGCTTAAAGTTCTTCTGATTTTACTTTGAAATTTTTAGTTTCGAGACAATGTGGGCTTTCATATTTCATTGAGCACAAATAAAAATAAACTACCAAATTTTATCTGTTTTAAAAATAGTTTTAAAAGTTCTCAGCTCCTCCTTGTCTTTCTTCTCTAATTTGTCTTGTGATATCAACCTGACTGTCCCTATAAAAAAATGGTTCTAGTCGAACCTTTCTGAAAGGTCTAGCTTTTCTGAAAATTTGTGATTGCCTCTATTTTGTCTACAAAAATGTTCATATGATTAAAGGTTTTTATAAAAGCAAAATTTGTTAAACTTTTCAATTATTATTGAAGGTCAAATAGTACATATTTTAGGCATGTGAGCCACATAGTCTCTACCTCAACTATTCAACACTGCTATTTCAGCAAAAAATGTAGTCATAATACATAAGCAAATGGGTGCGGCAGTGTCCATAAACTTTATTGACAAAAACAGGTGGTAGGCAGAGTTGACCAAAAGCCTCCTGTGAGATCTATCCTGGCCCAAATTTGTAATTTTACTTTCTATTTCATCTCCACTAAAATTGATTTTTTTCCCCTTTCTCTCTCTCTGTTCGCATAGGTACTCTACATTCACTTCTCTATGCTTCCACTCCTTTGAATGAGGGTTGGCTTAGGGTATAGGGTGACTTTTTTTCTTTTCAAGCAAATTTTTATAAAAGCTACCTTTATTTCAACTTTATTGTAATTTATTGTCATATGACTTGTTAAGCATAAGATGAATGCTTGAAACAATTTTAGCTTAGAGTGGTGGTGCATGCTGAAAGTTCCAAGTAGTCAGGAAGCTGAGGCAAGAGGATCGCTTGAGGCCAGGAGTTCAAGGTCAACCTGGGCAACATAGTGAAGCCCTGTTTAAATATGTATTTTAGCTCAATAATTAGAATATCCAACTAGTGTATCTCTTTTAATAGACTTTATGAATTCCAAAAAGCACAGATCTCTGCTTTGCAGAAAGTAGGCATTAAATAATTATTTGATTAATATATTTAAAACTTTATATAAATGGAGTTCTTCAAATTCTCCTTTATTTGATGAATAAATGTGAACTCTGTATGAAGATCAGTGTTAAAAGCAAACTTCTGAAGTATTAATCTTTAAAAAATATCATCAGTCACTTGTGGTCCAGTATTATTGAATTTACATTGATATTTTTGCTAGTATAGTTTGCTACATATGCAACCCATTGGCCATTTGGGGATTGACAACTTTCCTACCACTCCTTACAAAGAACTTCCCAAGAAAACTGGGATAGATAATCTATGTACCATATGTGCTGTTAAGATAAAGTTGGATGTGCACTAATCAAGTGGTTTCCATGAGAAACACAAGGCCTCCAAAATATGAAAAAATCTTTTTAATTGTAGTACTTATGGTAGTCACTCCAAAGAGCAAAATTACATTTCAATTTTTTTTTTTTAATCTTAAAAAAGGAGTTAAATATCCAAAGCTGAAATATCTTGGAGCAGAAACACTGTGACTGTTAAAAATGTTATATAAACAAGTAAAAAAAGTTTTCTCTCTTTCATATTGCCTATAAAGTCTTTAAATTAGTGCTTATCCTGAAAGAGAGTTTTTTTTTTTTCTCTGTGCAAATGGTGGGGTCTAAGTTATAGGGTGTCCTTCAACCATAGTAGGTTGCAGGCAAGGGAACAGGAGAGTCAACCCTGAATTCCCTTAGCTGAGTGCATTGGGTAGAGAGCATCTTCATTGAAGTACCAGTCCCAGGACAATACAGGTTTTTTGTTTGTTTCTTCTTGGTATTGGATAAGGAAAAAAGATTAAACGCTGTTAATTTTTTTTTTTTTTTTTTAGTACTAGGGATTGAATCCAGGAGTGCTATACTACTGAGGTACATACCTTGTTCCTTTTTAATTTTTGAGACAGGGCCTCACTAAATTGCTGAGACTGATCTTGAACTTGTGATCCTCCTGCCTCAGCTTCCTGAATTGCTGGGATTACAGGGGCATACCACTGTTCCTGGCCTAACACTGTTATTTTTTAATGTCTCAAAAGTCAGCTGGTTTGAAACTAGAAATGTGTTTATGAAAAAGACAATGTATATAGAAGCACTTTAAAAACTAAAAATGGTTATCAAATTTGTTTCTATTATTATCTTCCAAGTGCAATATGTTATCATCACATAAAATAAATATTACTATTATAATTTAAAATCTTCTAAGTTATTCTATATTGTAACCTCTAGAAGCAGATATAAATATGCAATTTGTTTAATCAAGGAGTAGCATATTGAAAGATTATTTTTGTCCTTGATCATTTTAAGTATTCCTTACTTGCTTTATCTTCCTTTTGAGCTGCTTCTATCTGTATCTATCAATCTCATTCTTTGAATTTTTTTAAGTAAAATTCCTGCTTTTGTTTTTTTGTGTGTAGGTAGTTAAAAAGACTTACTTGTCTTGCAAAATTCTCTAAGCAGTATGTTAGTTCATCTCCTCTACCTTTTCCTCCTCCTTGAATCTAACTTTGCTTTTTCTTCCTTGGAATAGTATTATATAAATGCAATGAATAAGAGAAAAATTCACAATTTGTTATCTTTTTTACTTATTGTATTTTCATCATAATTATAAATGACGGACAAAACTACTAACTTAAGTTTCATAGAGACTATAGGTTAGAATTTGTCAATGTCTTTGAAAACAGAATCTACTCTCATTACATTCAATGAAAAGAATATATTAAGGGGGATAAATAACTCACAGTCTCTGTGGTTTGCTGAAGAAAAGCTCCCCAAACTATACTCCTGCACTAGGTTGTGAGGGAGCTGCAGGCTGTGCTGAGCACCACCTGTGTTATGACCTAAACCAGCAAGAACCCTACTCCATGTCCTGCCTCTTTCCTCATGTGTTATGGTTTGGATATGTGGTGTCCTCCAAAAGCTCAATATGAAACAAAGCAAGATCGTTCAGTGGTGAAACAATTTTGCTTATATAGTGCATTAGTTCACTTGAATTGACAGGGTGGAAACTGTAGACCAGTAGGGTGTGGCTGGAGGAGGTGGGGCACTGGGGGCATACCTTTGGGGTTTATATTTTTTTCCCTGGTGAGCACAGCTTTCTCTGTTTCTTGGTGACATGTCCTGAGCTACTTTTCTTCCCCACACCCTCCTACCATGTTGTTCTGCCTCACCTAAGAGCCAGAGCACAAATTTAGCTATCTATGGACTGAGACCTCGGAAGCTGTGAGCCCTAAATGAACTTTTCCTTCTCTAAGGTTGTTCTTATCAGATCTTTTGGTCACAATGATAAAAAAAAAAAAAAAAAAAAAAAAAAAAAAAAACTGACTAAAACATCATGTAATCCAGTTTTCTGAATCAAAGTTTAGTATGAATGTATATGGGTGGACTCTGAACCATGAGAAAACTTGCCTGTACAGGAGTCTAAGAAATGTCTAAATGTCTAATTTTTTCCATCTTTCTCTGATGGGCAGAGAGACAGTTAGAATGGGTATGTGTAAGTAGTGAATGAGCTCATTCCTGTGTCCACCATTGCAGTCAACAGTTTCTGTTTTCTTTTTTTCTAGTACCCACATTCTCCTCACTGATAAACAGTAAAATGACTAGAATTTGAAAAGTGAGTTATGAATCAAGTCATGTCAGGCTGCATTGAGGACCTATGAGAAGAATAACTGTAAGCTATGTTGAGATGTAAAGGAGAGACGAGTTAGGAAAGGTTTCATAAAGAATCTTGACCTCCTATGCTGGGGTCCCTCACTTCCATGACATTGGTCTGAAGCTTTCCTTTCTCTGCTTTAGTTCAGATACCCTACTCTGGGCTGTGTCCCTTGTGCAAAATTCCTCTTCAGATGCCTAGGCTGTTACACACTGCATTCTGCTGTGCTGTCTCTGCTCATATCCCTCATGCTCTGACATGGAGGTAACTTGCTGTCCTCAAGTTTGCATGAGTCCACGCTTGGGCTCCAAGCACTCCAGAATGAGCTTTCCCAGACAGAAGCACTCTTCATCTTGTTCAGGATCAGAAACCTCAGTGTCTCTTTACTATCCCACTGCAAGGTAACCCTCTCAGCTGTTTTGACTCTTCATGTTGGCTCACCACCTTGCCATGTGGACGTCTTCCTCACCCTTCTCTGGTTCTAATATCTCTTGCCAGGCTACCTCTCCCTGCACCATGGGGACATTTTCCTCACTGGGCTCAGCCTCTGATACCATGCTCTGGACTACCATAGCTCCTCTCTACCCTGACAGCCATTTGGTTGACCCTGCTAAGTGGCTTTTGACCTGAATTGTTCAGTAAGGGAATAGAAAGGAAGAAAAAGAGGAGATAGCAGCTGACACCTGGAACATGGTGTAAGGGAAATTGGGGTACAAAATGAGGTAAGACTCAAAGGTATAAATTGTGCATTTGAGGGGAACAGTGATTATCATGGTTTCTGGATCATAGAGTACTTGGGAGGACTAGATTTTTAAAGGATATAGAGTAATGAGGCCGTGTTATTGAAGTCCTTAAATTGGTTAGGAAATGATATTGCATTGCCAATAAATACTTGGGTAAATAGTGATCAGTTTGCACTTCAGAAAATTCACATTGAAGTGTGTAGTAGGTAAGGGAAACAGAACACTATTAAACTAATTGCTTGAGAATTGAGAAAATTACCTGAATCAGCCTACAATAGAAGGCAGGAGAGAAGGATGCCAATGCATGACTTTATTCATTTCAGGATGCCAAGCCAAGCTTGAGCTGTCTTTGAGGCCTGACCTTATACCTAGAGAGGACTTTCATCAAGCTAACTTTCAGGTACCTTGGATTTTGTGGGGTGCTCTGGATGTTGTGGTTGTAGATGCTATAGTTGCATCACCTAGATTCTTCCTTTCAGGATTGGGGACACTAATTTCCCCATTCCCCAGAACTTCCCCACTGACAGCTCACATCTAAGTCCCTCTTCAGAATTCCCTTAAGTCAAAGGAAACTGCCTGTGCTCTTCATAAAGTTTGCAGCCCACATTTGATGACTTCTCAATGAGGGGATACAAAACCCTGTTCCCCTTGCCTCCTTGATTTAGGAAAACTATGAGAGAACATCCCAGCTTCAGATGTCCTCACCTTGAGGGTTGGTTGAGACCCTACTTTGCAATTATATCATAGTTCTACCTTCCCCCTGGACCATTCCTGTTCTCTCCTGATCCTTCATAGGTATTGCTTTTGACAGTATGACCCAATATACCTCCTTTCAGTCTCAAGTTTGGTTCTGATAAACTGGATTTAAAATAAATTGGTTCTAAAGACAGGTGTTGGTAATTATTCTCTCTGACCTTGGTTAACATCCCTTGTTGGTCATGTATAGAGTTGTTAATTTAGAAAGATTGCACCTTCCAAAAGCGTTTATTCACTCTCAGAAACTAGTTCAGACATAGGGAAAATTTAGTTTCGTTTAATAACTATACCTGATAAAAATTGAAATAAGCTTTGTCACCTATAGGTTTTAAAGATTTATTTACTTCCTCTGAATCACTGTAGCTATCATGTACTGAATCACTTCCCATGTGATGTGACGATGAATCACTCCCAGTGCAGTTCTTGACTTCCAGGAGACTCATGTCTATCATCATGGAGGCCATACAAAGATATCTACCTTAAATAATATATATTATATGATTTTTTTACACCTCAAGGATACATTTAAATTTTTTTTATTGTTGTATTTTCATTTTTTGTTGTTTATGATGGGGGGAACAATAAAAATAAATTGATGATAGGTTGTATTTCTTGAGAGTCTAACATTTGGGCTTAGAACATTACCTGATACGTAGTAGGTATCAATAAACATCTGTTAAATAAAAATCAGTTACCAAATAATTATTAACTCTGCAAGTAGAAGAAATTAACAATGATAGGGTTTAAAACGGTAATCATCAGGTGTCAATCTCTTGCTATTCTTGCTGCATTTGTCTGAGTTTAAAATGTTTTGGGGGACTGAGGATAATAGCTCAGTTGGTGGAGTGCTTCCCTTGCATGCAGAAAGCCCTAGGTTCAATCCCCAGCATTACACACACACACACACACACACACACACACACACACACACACAATGTCTTGGGGTTTGTTAGGATTTTTTTTTTGTGTGTGTGTGTGGTAATAAAGTGATCTATTCTAACATTGACTTAGAAGTGTGATTTGACAACGAATGATTTTCAAAGATGGAGGGCATGGATTGATTGTGAAGCAAAAATGCTTTAGCAGACATCCAGATAATTTGATTGCAAAAAATGTTTCTGTTTTATTTATCTAAATAATTAAGTCTAAAGTTCCATTCTCTCTCTCTCTGCCCCACCCTTAAAAATTTGTGTTTCTTTTCTCATTTTTGACTTAAAACAGAGTTAAACAGGGTCCCAAGATGGCTATCATGGTACAAAAGTCATTTGAAACCTCGTTAGGCTAGTCTCTGGCTGACATGAGGCCCAGTGCCTTTCCTCTCCTCACTGATGGGTGAGAAGTGGAAGTCCTGCTGCTGCTGCTGCTGTCACTCCTTCATGGCTTGGGAAACGCCTGCGCCTACTCACTATTGCTTGTGAAATAGAATGACCATCAGTCCTATTTGCCAGGGACTATTCCAGAGATTGTCCTAGTTTTAGTACTAAAAAGTCCCCTGTCCTTAGACACTCCACAGTCTGAAACAAATCTGGAGAGCTGGTTGCCCTCATAAAATAGGACTTTCCCATGAACATTTATTAGATGAAAGTGATTTGGGTTAATTACTGGTCTGTACTAGGTGAAGAAGACATATCCTGCTTTGCTACAGATTTTACATGAACAAGTGAGTGAAATGAAAAAAGCTCTATAACTGGACTGAATTCATTTACCCAGGCAAAAAAAAAGAAAAAAAAAAAAAAAAAAAAAAAAAAAAAGGTAATGTGCTTTAGTAGCCACCATACTCAGCTGGACTTGTCATCAGGAAAAGAACTCAGTGGACCAAGAACTGAAAATTCTAAGAAAGTCTGAGAGGTTTGAGGGGGGAAAAAAAAAAGTTTAAAATCAAGGTATCCTTTAGTTTGGGCCTCAAAGATAGATTCTTAGACCAATTTGTGGAGTCCAGACGATGAGGTGGCAATGAGTCAAGAAGCCAGGAGGAAAGGAAGCCAATAAATATGTGTTTAAAATACTTCATTCTGAGGATAGAGTACATGGTTAGCCTCACAGCTCATATTTCTTCACTGTTAACTGAAACCTGCTGTCACAATTTTTGGCAGACATTTTTTCACAGATTTTATTCAGTCATATATTGATATGGCATGAATTGGTAAAGGTATATAATATCTTGGATTCTGTTTAGATTGCTATTGCAATCGAAAATGGAGACCACTCTGTAAGCTTCATGAATGAAGGGTCTTGTCCTCTTGCCCTGTGCACTGACTGGTTTCTATCCTCACAGAATTGACAGACCTGGTTGCATATGAATGACAATGTAAACGAAAAGTTAAATACACATAGCAACAAACAGAAGAATTACTAAAAGGCAGCGTGTAAAATAGGATGTGAATTTTTATAATAAAGCATTGACTCTTAAAATGAAAGTATGAGGGTGGCACCTCATACTACTGTCTGTCATTGATATGCTAGTGGAATTGTAAGTTCTGAAAAGCCAGTCTTGACCAAGAGAGGTGGAAGTTATAGGTGGAGGTGGCAAAAAGGACAGGGAGGGAGAGAGTGCAAGATGAATAAGAGGAACGTCACACAGACTTTCAGATTTCTGCAGGAGTTTGGGTAGGGTACCTAGCTTGCACTAAGATCAAATTATTTCTAATTAATTAAGTTACTTTACGTGATCTATAAAAACAAAATTGTTCATAATAATGTCAATGTTTCATATATTTGTGCATTGTGTAATGTTTAAATCAGTTTACACATGTCCATCTCCTTAAACAATTATCATTTCCAAGATGAAATTCTCCATTCTGGAGCTTGGGGTGAACAACAGGTCAAAATATTTTGAGGTACAACTTTTCATTCCTGAAGAAGTCCCTCCCTTCCTCTTCCCTTCCCACCCTTTCTTGGCTGGTGTGAGATGCAGTTCTAAAAAAAAAAAAAAAAAAAAAGAAAAGAAAAGAAGAAAAGAAAGAAAAAAGGAAAAGAAGTCCCCTTTTTAAATACAGGCGCCTCATGTAAAAGTGCGTGTGTGTGGTGGTGGTGGTGGGGCTGAATGAGGTCTGAGGAGGCCACCACCTCCCAGGGAATTGCTGACCTTTGGTCTTCAAACCTGGCACAGGGCTGTTCCAGCACAAGCTGGGGGAAATAGGCCAGGCCTGCAGGATCTGTGGGTATGTTTAATTTCTAGAGGACATTTGTTTTTCTCAACTCCTCTCCCCCTTCCAAAATCTGGCAAGCGTTAGTCATGTTCAGCTCGTCATGAACCCACAAGTGTGAGTGTGTAGCTGTGCGGGCCTCAGATCCGGCCCCGCCCGCCCTCGGGCGCACACTGACCACTTAGCCCGGAGCTGGCCCGGCGCACTCTTGGTCTTGGCCGGGCTTCTGTCAAAACCGCGGGCCCCAGGGCGCGCTCCGCCTCCTCAGCTTCAGGGGACGGCCTGGCCCAGCTTGCGCCGCGTGTCCGATCCGAGCACAGGGAAGAAAGTTGTCGGCTGGTGCGGACGAGAGTTGGGCCGCCGGAGGAAGAAAACCAAAAGAGGAGGGTCTCCACTCCCAAGTTTTGTGTGGCGGTTCGCCGCGATCCTGGGGCGCGTGCTCCCGCAGCTCACCACAGCGGCCAGACTTCAGTCCTCCGGGCGGAATGGGACTATCTGTCGGGGTCCGAGACCGGCGCTAGAGGCTTGGTCGCGAGCCGAGGAGGAACTTGTCTTGAGAGCTGTCGCTGCGGGCCTTCATTGTCTGCAGGAACTCTCCGGAATCGGGAGGGGGAGGACTGGATCGCGCTTCCACTGGGATTCGTCAAGAGTTCCGGCAGCAGCTGTGGCGGCAGCGGAGCACTCCCTTTGTCCTCTCAGGACCTCCCTCTCTCCCTCTCTACCTCCCTCTATCAGTTGGTGGGTCCAGCTTGACCCGGCGCCGTCGCTCCAGCCGCTCCGCAGCACCCCCCATCCCAGGGCCAGTCCCTGGTGACTCCCGGCTCCTTCGTATCTACCCAGCCGAGCAGAGGGGTCTGCAAGCAGGAGGGAGTCGCAGGCCCCTGGCCCACAGGATGGTGACCGGGGGGTCCTTCGGCCCGCTGCTCTCGGGAGCTGGCTGTTCCCCGGGCTGTGGTTGCTGGTGCTCAGCGGTCCTGGGGGGTTGACTGCACGCGCAGGAGGAGCCGTCCTGCAGAAGAGCCTTTGATCTTTACTTCGTCTTGGACCAAGTGAGTGCCGGAGGGAGGCCAGGGTCTCCTGGTGAGGGGCGGCACCAGATCAGCCTGCAGTTAGGGAGGCTGAGATGAACGTGTGTGCCCTGGGGAGGGGTGTTGGAAACCCGCCGATGGGTGCCCTGTGCTATCCCCCTTTCGAAGGCAAGCGCTTTTGGATCTGTGTAGGCTGGAGAGGGGATGGAGTGGTGGTTGATGGGAACTCCAAGGCTACTGGGCTTTCTTGGGGAGGTGGTGTATATTCACTGCTTGTCAGTTGGGGGCCGCTTGGGGATATGGGAGTGCGACCACCTGCGTAGCATTCTTATCCCAAGGACTCTCCCCGCTTGGTCCCAACCCACTAAGCACACACACACGCTGTCTAAAGTTTCCCTGATTTTCATCCTGATCACGGGCGCTTTCATTGGAGCAAGGAAGAGCCTTAACGTGCTCGATATGGTTTGCCATTTTTCTACGAAAAAAAAGGCTTCTGTGTGTTATTGTGAAAACTGAAGTCCTGCTCCAAATAATTAGCAGGGAGAGAGCCCCCAAATGGGAGGATGTTCTTGGCTTTGGCTAGCACCAAAGTTACTGCTTAGGGTATCCTCCAGGTTGCCTGAAGAGGAGAGCAGCCAGGGTTCCCCGTTCTCTCGGTACTGAAGAAAGTTTTGCATTTTAGTTTTGTTGTCTGATCAGTTTAATTTCCTTTTTCAGGTCTGGGAGTGTTGGCACACAACTGGATTGAAATTTACAATTTTGTCCAGCAACTTACTGAGAGATTTGTGAGGTATTTTTCCCACTTTACTTTTCTTGGCAATGGAGAGGAAATAGATCAAAATGTAGAAGTTCCCCTTTCCGAAACCTTTCGCAGGAAAAAGCCTTTTTTCTGAAATGTTGATTTTTAAGTGCCTCAAGGAGGTTATTGCACGCATGTTATTAGGACAGCTGTTCAGGCCTCGAGGGTTATTTTATCTGGATCCCCCCAAACTTGGCTTAGACTCTGTGGAAGCATCTTCAAATACTCTTCCAAATGTCTTTTCCTTTTTGAATTTCATCTGTTTTGAATTTTAGTTATGCTTTCTCATAATTTATCACATTAAAAAATAAATTTTATGCTAATAGTATCCATAATATATTTTCCATTTCACACAATTTTTAGCATTGTAGAGGTCCTTATTTAAGAAAAAAATGTTGGAAAACTTCAAATGAACATGTGTTAATAACCCACTACCAGAAAAAGCACTTGTGTGTGTGTTAAAGAAATGACTTGTGTTTTACACAATGTGTGGGTGGTGTGGCTGGTTTAAAATTTAACTGTTCTATATATGCAATAAGCTTCACTAGAAAGACTGGTTTCCTTTCCTAAAAAAAAGCATTACTGCTATGAAATCCAGCTTACTCTTTTATTTAGAGGTAACCAGGAATTAGTGGCATCTCCTATTTAAAATAACCCTGGAATAGTAGGCTTTTGAGACTTTTTTTCCCCCTATCTCTCTCTCTCTCTCTTTTTTTTTTTTTTTAAAGAAAAAAAATGCAATGAGCAAATGCAAGTTATCAAGATAATGGAAAGGACATGAATAGGAACTGTATCATTAAATATTGCTTCTTCAGTCTTGTTAGCCCAAATGTTTTCTGTAAAACAGGCTTGGATGATCAAAACATTTTGAAAGTCATGTTGTAAGTAACTTCAAAACAATCTGTAGAGGCCTAGGCAATCCTTGCTTTCAGTTATTGGCAGCAGTAAAGTTATCCCTATAAAAATGTATGCCTGTCCATGTTCAATCATCAGTCTCCCTGCTTAAGAAGCCAAGTACAGCACTCTCATTTCTGGACAAGGTCTGAGGTAAATCTGCCTAGGAAAGAAAAAGAACCAAGACCCTATGTCCTTATTTGTCAAAATAGAACAGACAGTTGTTTATAAATTTTCTGATTTAATCCTATGGTGTTCAGAGTGTCACATAGTTTTAATCAAAAGCAATAAAATTATTTCAATGCAACAGTTGCGAAAGTGAGTCTTATATACATTTGGTCTGGTTTGCAAGGTGGATTTCTATAGCATACAATTCTCTCTATAACATACAAGCTTATTTGCTCAGTTATTAAGTATATATGTAGGAATTGAATACCAGATGACTACTGAAGAGAGTGATGTTTAAAGTATGTATGAGTCTGAGATAATTCTGATCTTCAGTTGTAGACCTTAGTTTCATATCTTCAGTTTCAGATCTTAATAATAGTTGCATAGAATGTACTAGAAACAAGAGCCATTTGAGCTAGCTGCCTAAACCTAAAAGATGTAGCTGACTGGGACAATTACTGCTGATTGGAATATAATATTTGAGATTACAAAACTGAAAATACCTCATTAAAAAGTGATGTGTTAGTTTTTTGTTTTATTACAATTTCCATGAAACTCTTTAAATATTCTCACTTCAGGAAGAATTGTATATGAACCTTATCATAGATGTGGTCATTAAGTCAAACTGGCTGCTCAAGAGCCCTAAATATGATTAATGATAATCACCCCAAAGGGTCTAGCCTCCTTCAAGGGGATGAATCTAACACTAAGGGAAGAAGTGTTTTCTCTGAAAGATTTTACATCAGCCCAGAATTTATCTTTAGTTAGACTCTTTCTAAATGCAAACTCCTATGAGTCATGGAGGAGCATTTGAGCACCAACAGCATTGACTAAATCCAAATTGACTTATGCAGTAATGTTAAGCAGACTCAGTGTAGCTACTTAGGAAGTTCGATTTAAAAAAAGCCTGGACCATCAGTGAGACCAATTTCAAATGAGATTCCTTAGTTATACATCTGTATTATATCAATATTTCTTTTAAAAATGTTTTAAATGGCTCTTTTCTTATTTTGCAGCCCTGAAATGAGATTATCTTTCATTGTGTTTTCTTCTCAAGCAACCATCATTTTGCCATTAACTGGAGACAGGTTAGTGCATTATCGTCTCACAGCAGGCTTTTTAGTAGAGATGAATCTTAAAGGCATGATTGATATTTCCAAGTAGTAATTCAGGCCTCTCAGTGGAATCAAGCAAATGGCACAGACAATTCAAGTTCTCTATACTAATAGAAGGGAAAGGAGGAATGAGCAATAGAAAAGAGCAGATAATCTGAAAATCAATATTATTTATGTTGGCTGTGGAATGTACAAGGAAGCCCAGATCCCTGCCTTAGTTGTGTATTCATAATTTTCTACCTTTCCCCCTCACTATTACTGTGAGTTGCTCTTCATTTTTCTTGTTTGGATGTAATGTATTAGTCAGCCAGGGTTTGAAGGATGGTAAGAAAGGAGAAAGATATGAATCTATTTGGATAATTTATTAGATTCAGTAGAAACCCCAGATTTTCTCTCCTTTAAGGTCCACAGGACTTCTCTTTTGAGGTCCACTGACGTTGAATAATTCAGCTTTTTGAAGCAACCACACACACCACACACATGATCTCAGTGCTTTTTAAGAGGTGTGGCTTTTCCCAATCTAATGTCATGCATTTCTTTCACTTGATCTTATCATGGCAGACTGAAAGTATGACTATTGACATATTTAAAGAAAGGCTGCTTTCAAGGAGATCAGTTTTGCTTAGTAGTCTGTAAGTTCCATGGCTAGAAGGAAGATTTTCTTCATTTTTATTTTTACTTTGTTTAACCCAAAGTATGTAAGATCTTGCTCGGTTAATTCTTATTAATGAACAAATGAATTAGCATTATTTTGAGATCAAATTTCTCCAATGTGTAGTTTTAGCAAGGGAAACTGATGCACTTTCATGTGGATTTCTGAAATGATATAGTTATTATTATTATTATTTTTTTTAAATCAATTTCAATGATTGATTGTCACTTGTTTCTTGACCACCTATTTCTTTGAACAGGTCAAGAAAGCATAACATTTAAAAAGGCACAAGGGAGAGGAATTTATTTATAATTCACTGAATTGATTTAGAAAGATTTATATGTAAGCTTCTAACTTTGTTCATTAAGTTTCCTTTTTCTGGAGAGGAAATCTAGGTGGTGAGTTCAGCCTCGGACTTCAGTCTTCCAATTAATATTTTGCTTCCTTACTTTCTTGTGTACATGCAGTTCTCATTAGGGATCAGAGCAACAGTAGTTCCTTACAACCTCTGTACAGCAGTTTTCTATGCCCAGTGATACAACAGTTCTTGACTTTATAAAAAGAAATTTTCTCCATTGCCCAGTTTAATTTCCAAAGAAACAGGTTTGGATCTAGCATATCAAGGGAAAAAAAAAAGAACAGTTTTAACATTTATGGCATGCATATATATAGAAAAGCACTTAGCATAATGCCAGACACATAGAAGACTCAGTAATTGACAGCTACATGCATTGTGCCAGGTTCTCTAGGCACTTTGCATATGGGTCCTCCAGCACTTTGGAGATGAAGTGTAGTCACTGGTTGCCCAGATTGGTATTCCTTAGACATGCATGGAAGGGGTTGAAATCTTTTAGAGATTCTTTCTTTATGGGTGGTTGAATCCTGTAGAGGAGAGACTGAAATGGGTGGGAGAAGAGGCTTCTCTTTCAAGAGGCAGCATATTGTTGTACTTTAATGTTACAGTTTACATCAGTTTTCCAATTTGGAGCCATATGGTCAAGAATAAGTTACTTAACCTCTTTTTGCCTCAATTTCCCCATCTACATAGTGATAATGACAATAATGGTGATAATAATGTCAACCTCAGAAAATTTTTTGCAAGATTTGAATTGATAGTATGGAGATTGTAGGACAGAGTCTAGAACATAAGTATTCAAGAGATATAAACTTTATTATTATTATTATTATTATCTAGAGCTAGGGAATATGCAGTATTTTAATGACCAGGGAAGAATTATATAAAGAGAATATTGTCCTACTTGAAAGGATTGATAATATACCATGAGTAATTTTAATAATACTACTTGTAATCTGTTTTATATGTAGCTGGCTCCTCTTTTTCTAAATAGAAATGCTTTGGGTTTTAATGAATTTCACTATTTATGGCATATTGAAATAGTTTGGGGTGACAGAAAGTATACTGAGAAACCCTGGGTAACTACTCTAGCTTTGCCACTTAATGATTTGGAGACTGGGGCAATCATCAACTTGGTGTCAGTTTTCTGTCTATAAAATATAGACATAAATCTGCCATATTTTCTTAGAGAGTTGTGTAGATCAAAATAAGATGATACATAGAAAGGTACTTTTTATATCATAGAACAATTTCTAATAAAGGATATTTTTTTCTTCTAAATTGTTCTTTTATTAATTTTTATTAGTTGAATCAGCAATTTTTCAAATTTCTATGATGCTCTATGTTTGGGTATGGGGTCACTTTTTTTCCATTAAACAATTTTAAGTATGTACAATTTACATGTTTTATGGTTGAGGAAATGTTTCCACTACTCTTATGGATCTTTGTTTGAAAACCTAGAATTTGGAATCCTCCACATAAACTTTCCCAACTTCTTGAAGCATGCTCACAGATAGGTGTCTAAGTACATGATTCGAAAAGCAAAGATTAAGCAAGGTACAGTGATTTCATAATTTTGGTTCCGTTACCTGTAATTCTTCAGTACCTCAGTAAATATGAGAAGTAGCTCTTTTGTGTTTCTCAGAGTATTGCTAAAGTTTTTCAGGAGAGACAAGGCAAGTTTGGAGGGCAGGAAGGACTTATGTAGAGCTGTGTCTTCTGTATGACTTCAGGATGGTGTTCAATAAATCAGTGTACAAATGAAATAATTAACATTGCAAGAAATTTGAGCTATATATTTATATGCTCATTATTTTAAACAATTCTTTTAAATACTTTAGTTTGAATCACTCCCTTCTTTTCTCTCACCGCCCTGATTTTTATCCTTCATGTGTCTGTTAGTTCATCCATTTACCTACCTACCTATTTGCCTGTCTACTTTAAATACAGGACGTACGGATAACATAAAAATGAATGATCTGCGTGGTCAGTAGGAACATGACCATATACATACATAGTCTGGGGTTGCACTTTAGGGTCAGGTAAGAGGAAAGTGCCAAGTGTTGATTCAATATGGAAATATCCAACTTTTCCATATTATAGAATATGGAATCAGGATGGATTTTAAAGGTTTCATTATTATATGCATAAATAGGGATAGTGAATTATGCTCAGTTCTGTTCAATATTTATCTTAATGCTTTAATAGTGATTTAGTTTAAAACATTTGTTAAGGCAATTTTTGTGTGCCAGGCAGTGTGCAAAGTGCTTTCTATGCATGGCCTCAGTTAATCCTGTCAATTCCATCTAATAGATAATGTTATTATCTCAATTTTATAAATGAGGAAACCGAAGCCAAGAAAAGTAATGTAGCTTGTCTAAGGACACACAGTTAACAAGCAGCAAGTAGTATATTAGACAGAATGATCTTTTAAAGTTTAAAACAGATCATACCACTCTCATACTTAAATCAGTGTAATGGCTTACAATAGAAAGTAAGTGCCTTCTGATGGCCTTAGAGCCCTACCTGGTCTCTGCTAAACCCTGCATCCTGCAGCCTAGCCCAGCCATTGTCCTTTCCAGACCCTGCACGGCCAAGTTTGTTTGCACATTAGGATCTCACTCCTTCTCTGCCCCAGATCTTCCCCTGGGTAGCTTGTTCTTGTCATAACTTGTCTCCTATGTCACCTCTTCTAAGAAGCCTTGTGTGGTCACCAAGTCTAAAGGAACCCCAACCCTCTTTCAGAGTTACCTCTTAACAACACTGTTGGTTATTACTTTTGAAACTTTTCTCTTAATCATTTTAGTTTATTTCTATGACCATATTATAAATATGAAAGTAGGGGGAGGGGGGACCTTATTTGTTTTGTGCATGCATATCGCCCACCTCCTAAAACAGGGCATGGCACATGGTAGAAAATCAATTTATGTGTTGAATGAATGTTTAAGTTCTTCTGACTCTAGAACCTGAGTTATTAATTGCTCTCATATATTTTCTCTCTTTATAGTTGTACTATATAATTGATGGTGACTTGGATTTCCTACTTTCCTTATGCCTATTTACATATTTCAGTGGTAAATATTTTAAACTTCCTTTTCAATATATGTACTTGCATCCAAACTGAGTCATAATTGTTTGACCTGAGGACAATAATCAACTACTTAGGGAAAAAACAGTCCTTAGGCAAACTAGTAGGAAATTATAGAACAGTCAATTAAATTCAGACAATATACACATTTCTATTATTTACAAGAGTTTCTTCTGTTTCCTTAAAAACTGAATTAAAAATTCATGGGAAAGTAGTCCTTTATACACAGTTGATAACTTAAAATTGGAACATCCAATTTGGAGCTAAATTTGTCAAAATCTATAAGTCTAGAGGGTTTGTATGTAGTAATTCTGCTTTTTTAGGACTAAGACCTACTGAAGTACTAGCACTGCTTTACCAGGACAGGTATATGCACAAAATTAGAAACTGGAATAATGTTCATAATAGTGAAAACTCATATTCTTCTAAATGTTCATCAATTGATGATAATATAATAAGATTACAGTTTATACATAAAATAAGATGTATAGACTGCATTCATTAAAAAAATTGGGAAATCCATATATATTGAAAGTATATACAAGATGTAGCAAGTGAGAAAACCAAGGTTCAGGACAATGTCAGTATGCTTTTAGTTTTGTAAAATAAGAACAAAATAAAATCCTTAAATATTTATATGGTGTGTGTGTGTGTGTGTGTGTGTGTGTGTGTGTGTGTAATAAAAATGCATGGAAAAAATGCTAGAGGATAAACAATAATAATATTGTTATTATTGAAAATAATACTATCTTAGGCATGGAATTGAATGTGAGGAAAACCTTCATAGTTTCAATGTTTATATATCCATCTTGTTTAATTTTATTTCAATAGGAATGTATTTGTAAAAAAATGAAGCAAATACTTAAAAGAGGAATGTGGGCCAGGGGTGTAGCTCAGTGGCAGAGTGTTTGCCTTGCATGTGTGAGACTCTGGGTTTCATCCCCAGTACTGCAAAGAAAAAGAAAGAAAAGAAACTTGACCAACTCCTTCTATAGCAACATATTGCTAACTTGGAATCAGAATGGAATTCAGGGAACAGGTCATTCAACCGTTACCTGGAGGGTCCTGAAGTCTTCCTATCAGACTGAAACAAAACAAAACAAAACAGTATTGGACCTTGGGTCAAGTGACATAGGAGCTACCTAGTAGCTCTGTGACCTTGAACAAGTTAAACTCTTTATAGTGCATGGGAAAGCTTCACGAAGGGTGTGACACCTGCAAGGAACATCACAGATGTTTGTAATTCCATTCACTTTTCTTTCTTTGCTTCTCTCAAGTGTCTGCAATTACCTGCCTTTTGATACTTATCATTTATTATTTGTCTAGTTCACTTTTCTGTTTTCATTCTATGTTGAGATTAGGTAGGAAGGGAACTAAGACTGAAGTGGAGTTGGAGGTAATCTGTGGACACCATCATCATCACTTTTGTGTGCTAGGATGCCAAAAGAAGGTTGAAGGAGTTGAAGGACCTTGCAAGCTCACATGGGCACAGCTCCGTAATTAGAACCAGGATTCACAACTGGGTCTGATGCTGAGTGTGAGTCCTGCACTGTGAGAGCTCAGGTCCCCTGTGCTTCCCTTCTGCAGTTTTCACATTAATCAGAATTTGTCATAATTCAAAGACATGGTCATCCTTTACATTTACTCTGTATTAGCAAGCCAGTTAGGTGGGGAGAGAAAGTAACCACGGTTAGGTTAGTTAACAACCAAAAAAAAAAAAAAAAAATATATATATATATATAAATAAATGTGTGTGTGTGTGTGTGTATTTTCTCCTGTTTAGAAATGTCAACTTTGGCCACACATTGTGCTAACCCAGAGGGGTCTGCTTATGCAGCAGTGCAGATCCTAGTGTGGATGTGTTAGTAGACACTTTCAGTGAAGCCCCACATCTGCTTTATGAGTTTGTTCTAGAAAATTAAGTACACTGTTACTCATGCTGGAGGACAAACCTGGCACACAGAAGTGGTAAGATGCAGGGGTTGATTCTAATGGTTCATTAAGGTAGTGAGTGAGGAAATGGAGTAAAAATATGTGAAATGCAGTAGTCATGAACTTCAGATGTGAGCCAAGAGTGAATAGATGCACAGCAAATTGGGAAAAACTTTTCGCAAAACTCAGGGTACTTCGTGAGCAGATTATTTTTGGATCCAGGACCACCACCTTAGACTTATTGGTCTGTATTCTAGACCCACAGAGACCTTGGCAAATGTTGGCCTTAGAGTGACTAATAAAAATAAAAATGAGCAAGTTTGTAATAAATGACAGTAAGAGGTAGTTAAAGGCCTATTAATTGTAAGATGATAGAATGTATAGAAAACACACACATTCAGACATACACACCACTTTTAAAAGTTGAAGCTGGGCCTTTTAGTGACTGACTTTAAAAAAATGAACATACATGAAAGTGAAATTGTACCAATACTAGTTCGAGGGCCTAAGACTTAGTAAGTCCTGGGAGTTTTCTTGTGTTGCACTCTTAGAAACCAGGTGCCATATAAAGCTTAGACTACCCTGAGACCACATGGTAGGTGAAGCCCAACCTGGCCACATAGAAGAGAATCATGGTTCTGGTCAAAAGTCCTAGCTGAGTTCTTAGGTAACAGCCAGCACCAGCACTAGCTCCAAGTAACTCAGCATGTGAGTGAGGCCATTTCAACCCTTCTACTCATTCCAACTTCCCAACAGGCAGCATGTGAAGCATCAGGACTACCCATTCTATGTATGGTATCCTGAGAAACAATCTATTTTTTGGCTAATTTATTATGCAGCATTATGAAACCAACATAGAAATTGTGACTTCGCAGCAGCTGAAAGACCTTGAGCAGACTGATGTGAACACTTAAAGAACAGTGCATAATTTATTATTGGAGGCAGAAGCAGAGGTGGCCTTTGTGTGTAGTGGTAGAAAGTCTGGTGAGAATAAGGAAAGTTAAAAATGTATGCAATCAGCTGATGGATGTAGCTCAGGAGCCCCCTAGGAGGACTGTTGAAGGTGCCAGGTAGCTTCTTTCAGCTACCTGTGATAACATGAGAGGAGAAAAATGGGCAGAAGAAGGAACTTCTGTTTTCAAGCAGGATTTAGAGAAAGTATAAAGAGTAAAAACTTCATGGATTTAAGAATAAAACTCTTTTGCATCCTGTCTCCCTCATCAAAAGGTTCCCCAAATTTAGGAAATGGCCTTACTTAGATCAATAATCAGACTCAGATTGCTGCTTAGAAACTGTAGAATCAGGAAAAATCAGGTGGAGGGTGCAGCTGAAAGGTACTTTGTTAAGAGTTCAAAAAGATTTAAGATGGGGACTTATAGCTCATCTCATCTACACAAAAGGGCTTATAAGAATCTGAAAAGTCTACTTTATAGATGTTCTCAGGCAAACATTAAGGTTTCTAAGAATCTTTTGGGTATGTGTCTCACCTGACTTATAATCTAAAGTTAAAAGGAGCCTCTTTTGAAGAAATTTTGTGCTTATGGATTTTGTCTAGTAGAGTGGATCATAATTCCATACATAGGTATCACAAAATTTCTGAAGAACTTATATCAATGGATTAAAAGAGACAGACTTGAAAATGAGAGTCTTCTGGTCCCTCAAACTTCTATGGACAGGAAGGAGTTAAAATGGAATCTTTTTCTTATGAAAAAGGAGGAATGAGCTGGGTAGCTATGGTGGTGCATAACTGGGGAGACTGGGATAGGAGGATTGCAAGTTCAAGGCCAGCACTAACAATATGGGGAGACTCTCAGCAACTTAGTGGAGACCCTGTCTCAAAAACAAACAACAACAGCAACAACAATAAAGGAAGGATGACTCAGAAAGTGCAGTCAAAGCCCAGAAAGTGGATCCAGGAGCATATATGAAAAACATATATAGATACATAGTAGGATTCCCAAGAGATAGGACTGAGCTGTACTTAAAGAATGGGAACTTGGGTAGTGATGACATAGCTGACACTTCTGGTACTGTTACTAGTTTCTTTTTTTGGTTATTCAATGACTCATGAAAAAGCATTCCCAAATAAGTGACTTAGACAATAATAATTATATTCTCTGTCACTGTTCAAGGGTTGACCGGGCTCACTGGGAGTTTTCTCTGCCCAGTGTAATTTTACTTGGTGCTGCAGTCACAGAATTGGCTTTTGGTTCAGGACTTCGGCTAGGGCTGTTTAGTGGAGCAACTGGGGGTCTCCTCCATGTGTCTTTTACAGGTGGCTTAGGTTTTCTCACAGCTTGGTGCCTGGGTTCCCAGGAAGAATATTCCAAAAGCAAGTATTCCAAGATGAAGGAAGTACAATTTTCATTGTTCTCAAAGTTTGGAGTCCAGATGGTCAGGAACATACCTTCTACCTTATTTTAGTGACATGTTGTAATAGGGGTAGTCAGATTCAAGGGGAGGGGAGAGAAACATTATCTCCTGGTCAGAGAATAGGCACATGTAGATTGGAAAGAATTGATAGAAGTTGTATTTAGAAATTATGTACCATAGTTTATATGAAAAGAAACAATAAAATTTGCAAGATGAATCTCTTCATGAGCTAAATGTCAGTTTAGGGTAAAAATAAATCCAAATAACAAATTAGAGTGGTAATTTTGGCACTAGTCTTTGGATTCTGTTGTAACCAAATAAACTATCTCAGAAAATTTTAAATGACAAGTCTTTTACTTTTATTATTTGTTATTAACTTCTTCTCACCTCTCCTTTACTTTTGTATAAAGTAATATTTGTTTCTTAATAATAGTAGCACATTCTCCTTTACTTCCATTATTTGAAGATTGCCATCATTTCTTGAGCAAGGTTAGAATAGATTGTTCCCTTCATAATTTTGACTAGTATTGTTAAATTCAAACTTTCAAGGACTTAAGAATTAACGATACATAGAAATACTTAGCTAGTACAATATGAAAATGTTTATTTCCTAATTTAGAATATTTCACATTTGTAGTCTAAAATGTACGTTTTGAGATTGTTTATATTTAACTATTCAAGAGCAATACTCAATATTTATTATGCATATGATTTGTAGTTTGTATGAATTAAAAATTTTAAAATTCTAGGTGTTTCATGAAGGACTAATAAAGGAATAGTCCTCAGATGAGGTGTGCAAACTGTGACTAACTAGGCTGACAGTTTATACTCAAATTATCTTCTATGGATAAAGACCAGGGCTATAGTGAATAGATGCAAACTATTCCTATGGATTATTAATCCCTTAGGTGCCATGAAGTACACCAAATGTTTGGATGTAATAGCTCTGTTAATTTTTTGTAATGACTCCATTATGCAAGTAATATTATTATCTCCATTTTTTTTTAACTAGGGGGAAAAGGGGGGCCAGAAAGACTACACAAGTTTCCCAAAGTCACAGGATGAGGAACTTAAGTGCCAGAACTGAGGCCAAGCTCCCAGGCTTGACCTGTGTGATGTGTTTGTTGTTTAATGCAGAGTAGCCTAAGGAAGCATTGAGGGAGATGCTTTACTCTGTCTCTGACACACCATATGACAAGAGAATGAAAACTAATATCTGTTCCAGACACCTTACATGTGTAAATTTATTTGGTTTTCACAATAGCTCCATAGAGTAAGTACGGCATTGCTCTTATTTATAAATGAGGTAACTGAAGAACAAAGTTTGAATAACCTGCCCAGGCTCACATGCCTTGTAAGTGGAGGAGATGGATTTTGAAACCAAGCAGTCTGATTCTGGGCCCTGAGATCCTATCCATTGTACTGACCTGTCACCTCAAATCCAGCCTGCCACCATTTATAGGTTTTCTGGAACAGCAGCATGATAATCTAAAGGAGAAATGCAGATGACGAGGGTGCGTTCTTGTCACGACTCACTCTTTTCTCCTCTTCCCTTTTTCCTAATACCCCTTGTCTAGGCACACACAACCCTCTGAATGTTCAAAGACACCAGATAACATTATATTATAAACATCATAGTGAACATGTAATAAATATCTATAGAATTAATGAAACAAAATTGGGACAGGCATTGTTATTTACATTTCATAGAGACAAACTGAGTTCAGAGGAATTAAATAACTGCTTTTGGTTACACAGTCCATTACTTATAGAATCAGGATTTTAAATTCATCTCTTTACTTCAGTTCCTGAGTGTTCCTATCTCATTATATACAGTTAATGATTAATTTTCACAGTGGCCCCATGGGGAAGGTATTTTTAATCCCTGATTTATAGATGAAGAAACAAGGTTGGTCTTAAACATGTTCTATCAAAGTGTGATCCTCTCATATACAGTTATCCCTTAGTATCTGCGAAGGCTTGGCTATAGGACTACCCACAGATACCAAAAAAATCCATGGATGCTCAAATCTCTTATTAACAGTGTAGTATTTACATATAACTTATGTGTATCCTTCCATATGCCTTCGGTCACCTCTAGATTGCTTATACAATCTGAGACATTATATGCACTATGTAGTTGTTACAATATAGTGTTTGGCGAATAATGAGAAAAAAAAGGTCTATACATGTTTAGCAAGGATGAATTTAAAAAATGTTTTGGTCTGCAGTTGATTGAATCTGCTGATACCTGTGGTTATGGAGGGCTGACTGGAATTCCTTTTCAAGACCTTCCTCTCACTAAAGCTTTTCCCTTTCTCTCTTCTTCCTTTTCTTTTTTTCTTTCTTTTTTTTTTTTTTTTTTTTTGTGCTGGGATTGAACTCAGGGGCATTAAATCACTGAGCCACATCCCTAGCCCTTTATTGCATTTTATTTAGAGACAGGGTTTCACTGAGTTGCTTAGCACCTCGCTGTTGCTGGGGCTGGCTATGAACTTGCCATTCTCCTGCCTCAGCCTCCTGAGCAGCTGGGATTACAGGTGTGGGCCACCAGGCCTGGCCTTTTTTGATTTCTACATGAGAAAACTTTGACCCTCAGTTTACTGCTTTTGATTTTCACAGTGGCCCCATGGGGAAGGTATTTTTAATCCCTATTTTATAGATGAAGAAACAAGGTTGGTCTTAAACACATTCTATCAAAGTGTGATCCTCTTGAGTTATATCATACCAGAAAGGGTGTTTATAGTTTAAGAGATCATCCTGTTTACCCCAAATCCCTTGAAAGAGCAGATTGTCAAAATAGGGAAGGGAACAAATATCCCAACAACACAGGAAGGTTTTGGAATTAGGTTAGATCAGAGGGTTTTTTTGAGGGGTCGGGGAGAGTTGGGGACCAGTAATTAAATACAGCAGCACTTAACTAGTGAGCCATATTCCCAGACATCTCCAGTCCTTTATTTTTATTATTATTATTTTTATTTTGAGGCAGGGTCTGTCTAAATTACAGAGGCTGGTCTCCAACTTGAGATCCTCCTGCCTCAGCCTTCCAAGTTGCTGGGATTACAGCATGTGGCACCACACCCAGCAGATCAGAGGTTCTTAATTCTGGCTATGCATTAGAATACTCTGAGAGCCCTCCCCCTGCTGCCCTCTACCCCTCCTGCCCTCTCCTCCCCTCCCCTCCCCTTCCCTTTTCTCCTCAGCAGAGAAATTTGAAACATACTAACAGAACCCTCCCTCTCTGGCTCCCCAGCTCCCTCCTCCTTTAGAGTTTGGTTCCTTGGATTCTCAACTTAAAAACAGAGTTAAGCCATTTTATTTGTTTAAATTCTACCTCTTTACAAAAAGCATTTGAGGCTGCATAGAACATAGTAATATACAGAAAATTAATAAAATATTAAAAGAAAAGATTTTGGAAAAGAAGCTGAAGCAATGCGATAACTATAAGAACTTAGAAAATTTGTGAATAAGAAATTCACTGTAGGCTTTCCGGTAATCAGGGTAAGAAAAACGTTTACATAGTTGTAAACAGCAGAAAGGAGGAAGTGTGTAGCAATTTCTGAGGGGTGACAAAGAAACTTCTGCTGTGAGACCTCATAGGGGACGGTTGCACATCATGATAGCAGCATCCTTGACAACGGTTTCACAACAAATACTGAAGTAGTTTCGATATTACTATTCCTTGTGGTTGAAGATCTGACATTAAAGCCAAACTCAGTAAAGCTGATCTTCTAAGATGATGTTGGATTTGAGCTTATCTTTATAACATAACCACTTCTTCCTCTCCCTTCCTCCTCCCCCTTCCTTCCTTTCCCCCATTCTCCTTCCTCCCTCCTTCTCCTTTATTTCTCTCTTTACTCTTTAGAGTTTTGTTGAACATCACAATGTGGATGGATGAGTTTTATTTTTAACCTACTATATCAATTTGCTTTTCTCTAGTTAACTAGATTAAGAGTCCTAGACCACTACAGTCCTAGTCCACTTTCCAAAAGTCTCTAAATACCACATTTGGCAAGTTTCTCCCTCCAGAGTCTTATGCTGATGTTATCTGGTCCTTTGAATCATGAGCTGATCTGAACTGAATGGAGAAGGCTATTTTCACCATGCACATTCTGTTTGTGTAAACTTGTATTTCAGTTGTCTTTTTCATTTCCCTTTTGGCAGCAAATATTAATGCTTGAGGACACGCTGCCACTCATTTCTGGGAAGCACCAAATATTTGGTATTTATCTGCATTTAGACAAAATCAGTTTCGAGTGTTTCCATATATATCAAACATAAATATTTAGGTAAAACAAGCTCATAAATTACGTAATTTACTGTATTATCTGTGGAATTATGAATTTTTTTCTATGGTAGATTGAAATATTTATTGAGTGTGGACTTTGCAAAAGACATTATAATAAGTAATGTATGGAGAGTAGAAGAATACATCGTAAATAAATGACCTAGGGATAGAACATTGTAAACTTTTATTCTAGTTAAGAAGTGAAAACATTAATTTTAATTAATGAAATTATGTAAATTATTTTAAAGTGCAATGTTTTTTAAAAAAAATTTTATTAGTTGTTGATAAACCTTTATTTATTTATTGTATGTGGTATTAAGAATCAAATCCAGTGCTTCACACACGCTAGACAAGTGCTCTACCACGAGCCACAACCCCCAGTCCCAAAGTGCAATGCTTTTAAGAGACAATAGTTTTTTCATTGTAGAAGTTGAATATAGGTATGAGTAAAAAACTTGGGACGCTTTAGAAAAGAGTGAAATGAAGCTAGAGAAAGGTTTAGAATAGGCAGAGTTTTAAACCAAGTATTAAAAGATACAGTCCACATGGTAGTAGAAATTGTATCAGGAAGAAGGAAGGTTAGGCTCATACCTTGTAAGTTGTCTTGTGTTTTCTGTAAATTTCTTGAGATGGAGAACATTTTATATCCTAATTAAAATATAATTTTAAAATATATCATTATAATAAATATAATTTATATTATATAAATAATATATAATTTATTATTTTAAAATATAATCAATAAATTACTTTTAAAACATGTTTGAGGACTCTGGTGAAAGGCTCATTTATTTCCAGTATTTGAAACACAAAATTATAGCATTGAAAAAAAGATATGTACAGTATTTACTATTTTTGTTATAATAGTGTAATGTAGATGTAGAAGTACACATACACATATACATATAAAATGTGTCTGACTCCATTCTTTTTTTTCCACATTTTTTATTGATACATTATAACTGCACATAATGGTGGGATTTGTTGTTACATATTCATACATGCACATAATGTAACAACATAAGTTGGCCAGTATCATTCCTCAGTATTTCCCCTATCCCTTCTTTCCTCCCTCCCCTTGGTTCCTTTACTCAAAGGATCTCCCTTTGATTTTGATGAGACACCCCCAACTTCTTTTTCTTTTTCCTAACTTCCATATGAGAAAAAACACGTGACCCTTGACCTCTTGAGTTTGACTTATTTTGCTTAACATACGGTCTCAAGTTTCATTCATTTTCCTACAAATGACATAATTTCAGTTTTCTTTATGACCAGATAGAACTCCATTGAGTACATATACCACATTTTCTTTATCTATTCATCTATTGATGGACACCTAAACTGGTTCCATAATTTGGCTATTGTGAATTATGCTGCTATAAACATGGATATACATGAATTGCTATAGTATGATGACTTAACTCTTTAGGATAAATACTAAGGAGTGATAAAGCTGGGTCATATTGTGGTTCCATTCCTTGACTTCAGCTATTCTTTGATGATAAGAGAATTTTGTTTTCTATTAATCTCCTTATGTATCATCCTCAGTAAAGTGAACACTATTCATATTATATTTAAGAGATTAAAATTGGATTTAGCAATTCAATAATTTTACATTTCAAAAGGAATTTTTTTTTCTTTTTTTGCTTCTGTTGGAAAACTAAAATTCTTAGAATGGTATCTTAAGATCTCTTCTGATCTTTTAAATTTAAACTTGGAAAAGATGTTTTAAATTTAATTTGGATAGTGTTTATCCCATAATTTATTTATCTCTTAAGATTCTTGTGGTTTTTATTTATTTTTAAAGGGGTTTGAAATCTATATTTGAAAAACCTGAAAATTGGGTCATCCTTTACTCATCTACATGAAATAGTTCTTAATAATATTGTAATTGTACCTCATTTAGACATACTCCTTTGGAACAGTGAATTAGTCATGATAAAAAGGTTGTTCTTTGTTTTTTCTTCCTTTTCATTCATATTGTGTCTTCCAAGAATCCATTACCCTCTCATTCATTCATTCATTCATTCATCAAATATGTATTAAGGATCTACTATATTCAAGAGAATGTGCTAGTATCTGAATGTGCAAGAAGGTTCCAGAAAAGCAAATAAATCTGAGACTTTTGACTGTGAGGCTACAGTAGAAAAAAAATGTTAATTTCCACATATAAGAGCTAAGTAATGTGCTTTAGGAATTTTCAGATAATAAAGATTTTTTCCATTTTCAGGGAGGTGGGGTGAGTGTTTTAGAAAAATATTTTTCACTGGTGCCAAACTACTTAATCCTTGTATTTTTGTGGGTGAAAGTAATTATTTAATAAAACGAATATTATTGAGGATATCTGTTCTTAGCTCAAAATGCCTAAGATACTTAGATATTTTGGGGATATTTTTAGTACTTTCAACTTTTCATGGTTGGAAAATGAAAATTGTTGTACTAAAATGACAGAAAGCATGAGGTGCTATCTGTTCTCAAAAACCATGTCCATTCCTCTACTTCTTTTTGCAGAAAGCTTAGTTGCAATATTTCTGTTATTCAAGAAGTGTTTGTTGTGGTTTTTGCTCATTTTTCCTTAGTTTAATATTATAATACATTTTCTTCCCAGAGGAAAAATCAATAAAGGTTTGGAAGATTTAAAACGTGTTAGTCCGGTAGGAGAGACATACATCCATGAAGGACTAAAGCTAGTAAGTCACTTTACATTTGTAAGTATGGAAGAGACTGCTCTCTTATTCTGTAACGAAACACAATTCTCTAGCAAAGCTCAAAAAGCCATTACATACTTATCTTTAAAAAAAATTTAAAATGCTTTTAGTTATTCTAGACATGAGTCTGGTAGAAAGCATTATTTACTGTGGTGATAAGAGAAGTTTGCATTTTGTCTGTTAAGGAATTTTCCATTTTCTTCTGTTATAATTCAGAGTAGTCAACTATAACTAAAAATCTATGTCATTTAAACCCAAGACTGACTACTCTATAATGTGAATATGTACATCATTCAAATTAAATAGTTAAAATACCCTCCTTTAAAAGCTAGTCAGTAATATTTTTACTTTGTCAGACAAATGTAGCTTGATGGAACATGCTAGTTAAAAGTTAAAATTAAATTGTGAGTTGGATAATTATTCTTCATTTTCAGGCGAATGAACAAATTCAGAAAGCAGGAGGCTCAAAAACCTCCAGTATCATAATTGCTCTGACAGATGGTAAGTTGGACGGTCTGGTGCCATCATATGCGGAGAAAGAGGTGAGTATTGAACTGAAACTGTTCTTTACACCCACTGCTGTGCCTGGCTGTGTGTCTCTGCATGTGTAGCTTGATATTGAGTAACTGTCTCTGTCTCTGTGTCTCTCCCTTTTCCCCTCTCTCCCTTCCTCTCTATTTCTCTTTTTTTTTAATCCATAGGCAAAGATATCCAGGTCACTCGGGGCTAATGTTTATTGTGTTGGTGTCCTTGATTTCGAACAAGCTCAGGTGAGTTGAAACAGATCTGCAAAATTTAAATCCCATAATGCCTTAAGTATAGGGGAACAAATTCTTTTCACTAATGACTTCTTACCTTTGTTTTCTATAAATATGGTTTATGTCCTGAGTGCTTCCTTCATAATGTCAGATTTTGATAGGTTTTGTTACTGAAAACAAAACTCTAAATAAATTTTTGAATATTTATTTGGTTGGGGGAATTATTTATAAGATCAATATTTCTACTAAAATGATATGAATATTCCTTCCATTAAACGGATAAGATTATTAGTCTTAGTTACAATTATTATTTTGGTTTAAATTTTGACTCTTAGTGATTCAGGAATTCGGGGAGTCCATTTGGAAATCTTTAATGATTTTTCTTAGAAACTAATTTTTTTCGTGGAGTGTTTTGAGGGTTTAGGTACTAAAAAATTTCTTCTCCTCACACAATCATTTTATATTTAAATTTTTGCTTGAGTATAGCTTACATTCCTGAGTCTCCTGCCATTAGGAGCTGTTAGAACTCGGGGCTGTTGTAAAATTGCCACTTGAGGCCATGTCAAATGGTGAGACTTACTTCAGTTATTTCATGGTGATACATTTAAAGGAATACAGATCTCATCACCTTCACTTCCTGACCTTAAGCCCAGGCCACACTGGTGAATGAATTCCACAGAGTAATTTTTCAGATGAACGTAACTAAAACTTAATTTTATATGTAAGTTTAACATAAGTTTATAGAGAATTGTCTGTCTCAACCTTCTCTTAATTAAGCTCTTCTCTTTCTTTCTAAAGCTTGAAAAAATTGCCGATTCCAAAGAACAAGTTTTCCCTGTCAAAGGTGGATTTCAGGCTCTTAAAGGAATCATCAATTCTGTGAGTATATCTCTGGAGGGAGATGGGCACGAAAGACAAATTTTGCATACATTTTAAATTATAAGAAATAATCTTAGTGTCTAGTGTGGGTGGCCATTATTAAGAAGAAAGAGCCTGAGAAAGAGGTTTGCTTGCTTTTCCGCTCTTATACAGTGTAATTCTAAAAATCTGGATTTGTTTGGAACTGAGATTTGATACTAATTCTTGCATATTGGTCTCTGAGGCCCCTGGCTTGTGATCTCAACTTTAGGATTTTCATAAACTGTCTTAGACACTTCTACCATTTGAGCAAGGAGTTAACTGTCTTGATATCTTGAGTTTTTTTTTTTTTTTTTTTTTATAGACTTTATAGGAGAAATGTAAAATGAAAATTTTGGATTGGAATGTGTGATTACTCTCTCTTCCAACTATGGCATTTCTTAGCTATCTATCAAGCATCTTGAACCAGCGACTGAGTATTTGACTGCAGTTGTTGTTCTTTCCATTTAAATGATGAATCTCTCTCTGGAGCACATAATATTTCTGTTTGGGATTCAGTTGAGCTGCTCTGGTGGAGGTTAGGATCCCGGCTCTCCTCGACAGGGTATGGGAAGGGAGTGATGAAATGCGTGGCGAAGCTCCTGGGCTTTCACAGCTGAGGTTTATGTTTCGTTTTACTGCCTTTCGCTAGAAGCACTAGGAACAGTTGCTATTAAGTATTTATGATATTTTGGTAAACACCATCCTAAAATGGAAGTGAATAATATATATTCTCTAAGCGAAAGCTTTTCCTTGAATCTTTAGGCATTTGTAAAAGGGAAAAAAAAAGTCTAACATTTGGTTCTGGCATTTAAAATTTGTCCTCAAAGATCATGTTTTTTAGAAACACAGAGATTTATTGTTTTTTGTTTTTAGTAACATGTAGGTTTGTTTGTTTTTTATTTTTTTTTTAATATATGGAGCTTTTCAGAGGAAACAATTTGTTTCAATCTCATGTCAGTGGACAAACCAAATATAAATGCAGAATGGAACAGAGATTTAATTATTTTAGGAGTTTATTCATATATATTATATTTAGTTTGTAGGAAAAAATTAATAAATAATTTCATAGCTGGATTCAGGGTTCATATTAACATAAGCAATATAAATATAGGAAAAGGAATAGTGCAAAAAGGGAAGAAAATTTGACCCCTTCAACAAACAGGTCAGTGGGTTATATTTTTAATAGAATTTTATTGTACTTGGGGATTTGCAATTATTTTTATAATTATACTGGGAAGGAGAAAAGATTTCTCTGGGTTATTCTCTTCGAAATCTTTTTTTCTGTACCTAAAAGGTTTAATTCAGAATTCTCCAGATGACTGACTAGCTTTTCTAAACCCTACTTTTATGGGTTATAACTTCAGACTTTTCCCTATAAGAAATTAATAGTTGACTACCAAAGGAAATAAAGTTGTTGGTTTATTATTTTTTTAAATGTCTATTTGTGCTGGGCATAGTGGTGCAAGCCTGTAATTCCAGCAGCTCCTGAGTCTGAGACAGGAAGATTCTTGAGTTCAAAGTCATCCTCAGCAATTTAGCAAGGCCCTAAGCAACTTAGCAAGACCCTGTCTCAAAATAAAAATAAAGAGGGCTGGGGATGTTGCTCAGTGGTTAAGCACCCCCGGGTTCAATCCCAGTACCAAAAAACAAATAAATAAATAATAAAAATAAATATGCTTATTTGTTAAGTTGCATTTTTCTATTTGTATTGAGGAAACTTTAGAATGTAATTTTTAAGTATAATACAATCCTGGATTAAAGTTCTTGATGGACATTAGCTTGAATAAGTTGTGCTGAAAGAATTAGCAGGAAATTAGAAAGATTTGTATTATTTTAGGCACATTGCCAACCAAGTTCCATGTTAACATAGTTAAACATTAGCTATTTTGTCCCAAAAGGAGGAATAAATTATCTGCAGGATTGCCTGTCCCTGGGGAAATGCTGGTAGTATTTGGCAAAGGTGGCAGGTGGAAAAAGGAACGATTATAACTTTTATAACCAACCTAGATCTCAGTAATGGTTTATGTTTTTATCAGTGTGATGAAAGCTTGGGATTTTTGTACACTCCAGAAATTTGGAGCAATTCAAAGACTTCATCTCTTTTCAAGGGAAAAGTTTGCTTCACCCCTAATAATATACAAAAGTAGAATTCTGCCTAAATTTGAATTATATTTTATAGTTACATAATATTATCTTATTTAAAAATATTTATTTGATCTTTAGAACAAATATAGTATATCTATCACAGGATTAAAAACAAAGAGAAGAAAATATCCCTTTATTCTTTATGACTTACCAAGAATAGATGACATTGTACTGTAAAATGTATTTACATAAAATGGAAGAAATCATAAAACTTAGGTGTTTCAGATGTCACTATGAAATATTAGCTAAATTCATGGACAAATTCTTTTTCCTGCTAGATGTTATTTAATTACATCTGGCCTCCTAGTCTTTCAGAATGTTAACTTACTTGAAATTAATCTTTGAGAAAAATTCATAAAAGTTTTCTTTGTTTTTTGTTCTGATCCCCCCAAATCCAGTGACTTGGCTGGACTTGTCCCCTTAAAGAATAAGATGTCATATATTGTTAAGATGTTGTGTGTCAAGAATCAATTTTTAATCAGCAAAGATAGAAGTTTCAGTTTTGAAGACTTTCTTCAATGCAGTTGAAAAGAATAAACACTATAGTAGTTCTGTCTTTCATAACTTAAAAATCAAGAGTCTGAAAAGTGCCTTTGTTATGATATTCTTCATATTAACAATTTAATACCTTTTCTAAAATTCATTTGATTCAGAAACTCATTTAAGCATTCTATTTAAATATTTTAGAAAATGTACTGTTTTAACATTTTTAGATTTCTCTTCAGGCAAGTATGATATGTGACATCCTTTGGGATACTGGTATAATTTTTAATCTTAACTAGCTCATATGAAGGTTTATAATTCATTACCATTTAAAATAGATACTGTTGAGAATATTTCTTTTATTTCTTCCTTCTTTCCTCAACTTATTTTTCACTGAATTCATTTAATAAACCCTCACCCTTCTTAAGGCATTGTGTTAGGCTTGGAAAAAGGGACACACACTTAAATAAGTCAAACTGTCTGCTTTAACGGGGTTTAAAATAATGATGATGAGATGTTTGGAATATCCCCTGCAAAATTTACTAGGTATTATGGGGATTTAGAGGAGGGAAATTTTAGTGACTCACCCCATGGACTAAAGAACAATCTTAGAATGGAATTGTGTTAAATGTCAATATGGCATATAAATTGACATAAAGTGGAGATAGGTTTGGTTACATAAAGTTATGGGAAACTTTTCATGGAATTTGAACTGGACTGTGATAATTGGGATAGATATAATTAGAAACAAGGAACATGGAACCTCAAGAACAGTCTGTGCTGAAGGGTATAAGGGATTCATGTTGACAGGTAGTCTGGACTCAGATCACTGAGGCCTTCGCATCCTTGAATGGGAAATTAGCATTCATTTCATGAATAATCACGGAACTATGGAAAACTAGAGCCTGGGATTTATATGATATCGATGAGGGTTTAGGAAGAATACTCTTACAGGAATGTATGGGATGGTTTGCATCCTAAAGTTATAAATCTCTTGCAATTGTACTTATAAAGCATGGAAAAAGATAATAACCTATGTAGTACAGATAATATGAGGTTGGGAATAGGACAATCTGGGTATGAATCCTCTGCCACTGCACAGCCATGTGACACAGAATAGGTCCTACAATGTAATCTTCTTGAGTTCCCCAAAATTCTCAGCAGTCAAATGGGAATAATGAGTTCTATTTCACTGATTATTTGACTTAAATGAAATAATGATTAAGAATAACCCAAATCAAAAGGGCTGGACTTTAAAATATTTGGTGGGAAGTTAAGAATGGCAAGAAGCCAAGATCATGTAAGCTGGGGCTTTCGGTTCTTCTGTAGGACAGTTCGCTGGGAGAGATGGCCAGCAATCTGTATGATCAAAGTCATGGTATGTATAAAAGGGCATGACAGTGGAACCCAAGAGGCCCAGTTTCAGAGACTGGGTCATAACAATGTTTTCTAGATGGAGTAGCTACCCAGTGTTCTTAGGCTATGGGATCAGAACCCAGTCAATCAGAGGAACAAGATTCAGTATTCCCATTACAAAGTTATGTAGAATTTTAGGACCCCACATTCAGAAAAGAGCCACAGTTCCTGGGGGAGGGGGTGTGTGCTAATCAGAATTCAGTGTGGAAACCCTGTGATTAAAGGAGAAACAGTATTCCCTGTGAATTATAGTTCCTGAGGGTTTTTTTTTTTAGGCACTAGGATTTCAGGTCTTTCAAAATGGAAACTAGGTCAAGGAGCTAATTAGGGACATACTTAATAAACTCTTTGCCCATATCAAAAATATGTCAGGAACAGGGTGGGGCTGAACCTGCAGGTATAAAAATCTTTGTCTCATGCTGAACCTGGCTCTGAGGCATATGGTAAATATAAGCTGGCACTTATTAGTTTTTGTTATGATTATTGCAATGACACTGACACTGGAAATAAAACAGTAAATTTGGGAAGCATTAAAAATTAAAACCTGAGAGAGCACTGGATTATAGGATTAATGGGACACAGAGGGGAATCAAATGTGATGGGCATTGTGTGCTTGTGAATAACTAGAATGAAAGCTGTTTTTACAGAGGGGGCAGAGATGTCACTGGGCAAAATGGAAGAGGTCAGTGGGCAGAGAAGGAAGTCAAATTGAGCTTGAGAAAAAATCTGAGTGGGGGATGATCCCTAGGTAATGGGAGATCCCGTGAAATGCCGAGGTTAGAGGTCATTGTGCCTTCTCTTGTCCCTTCTCTCCTTCCATTGCCCACAAATGCACAATTTTTTCTGTTTTTCTCTTCAGATTATCTTTAAAATCTTGGAATGTTTTTTTTAAAAAAGTCCTTTTGATTTCTTGGGAAGGTAATTACAGGACTTACATTTAAAATATAAAAATATAAAAATAGAGTGAAGTTTTAGTTGAACTAGAAAAGGTTGGATGAACATGTGGATACCCCATGGGCTTTGGTTCAATGTTTTGCACTGCAGTGGTATGGAAGAAAACATTAAAAATAAAACAAAACCCACAGATGGGTGAATAATATGGAAAGAGTAAAAATCAAAATGCTCTGAGGAAACTCCCTCTCTAAAAGCAGGACCATGGATGTTTCACTACTTGGAATTATTTTCGTAATTTTTTTTTTTTTTTTTTTTTTTTTTATTGGAGTACCTCAGAAAATATTTTTTAAAAAGAGAGAGATAAATCTATTGTGAATCTGGCTTTCTAAATAACCCTGGTCCAAAAGCATTTAGAATACTAGATTCTAAGTGATGGCAGTTAATGCCAGAGTTTCTAAGTTCATAATGGGAAAGTATAACGGCATGAACAGAATGATCACATGTAGGACATTTAAATAGCATTGTATTAGATGTTTTCTAAGGGGAAAATGTGCAATGTATATTTCAAAAGGCAACTTCATTCACAGTGTTAGAAATATATACTCCCTTTGACATTTGGAGCTAAATTGTTTTTCTTAGTGAAGTCCATTGTTATTGTGGTTTTGTTTGAAAAGCATCTAGGAAAGGTGTCTAAAATGATGTTATAATAGAATGAGAAGACACTGCAAACTCATTTTCTCTACAGGTGAATCATTTTCATACAAGAAGGTACCTAATAAATATTCTGCTAAGACCTTAGCTTAAGTGATTTTAACAGGCTCTGCTAAGAACGTTGACTGCTTAGCTAGGGAAACCTCCATTGTAAAAACCATAGTTTCATGAAAAACCTAAAGCCTGAACAACTGTAAAGATACATTCACAGCAGCGTTCTTGGGGGCCTGGTGGATCTGTCTCTTCCTACAACAGTGTGTGGAAGGAACCGTCCTGGAAGGAACCTGACTCCCTCTCTTCCAGGTTCCAATTACCTTCCAATCTCCTCTCCATTCACAACCTCTGGGACCGTCTTCTTGCCCACGTCTTGCTTTCAGGACCAGCCAATTTCCTGTTTGTTTTTTTAATGTGGTTAGTTCCTGATTTTGGAACAACCACGACTTCCCAGATTTGTCAGGATTATTCCACTTATTCCACCGAGATGGAGGTCGTGGTCACCCGCATGGTCAGTTAGCGCCTGCGGTCCCCCTCCCCTATGTCTCTGGACAACTATCTCACGGACATTCTGGCTCTGGAGGGCGTGGGCCGCTGCTTCCGCGGGTTAGCCCAGGAGGAGCGTCTGGGCACCAGGGTCTCCTGAAGATGGGCTCCCTTCCAGGAGTGAGAAGCCTTCTCAGGATGAGTAGATGAAACCTACACATCTTGGAAGCCGGGGTGCGGCTGGGGAAGAACCTGAACCACGCCTGTTTGGGTCTTTGTGCCTCGAGTCGTGACCACACAGATCTCATCGCTGTGACATCCTGGAGAACCACTTCCTGGATGAGGAGGTGAAGCTAGAAGATGGGCGACCACCTTAATAACTTCCACTGTGCGGCAGACCCCGCAGCCAGGCAGGAGTATATCTTTGGAAGGTACATCCTCAACAGATTTAGGAACCTGGGGCCCAGCGACCCTTGAGGTGCTCCTCTTCATCTCCTGACTTCAGGGATTTGGCCTCAGCCACTTATTCCAGCCCTGGGCAACTTTTCAACTTCCCTGGCACCCTCCCAAGCCTTGGACCAAATGAAAATAAAACTTTTTCCAGAAAAAAAAAAAAAAAAAGTATATTCATAGGAAGAAAAGAAACCAAAATTGATAATACTTAATTAAAATTGGAAATCAATTTCCAGGACTCTTGTTAAAAACAATCTAAAATGTGAAGATCACTCCAAATTAGATTATTCTGACTTCTCTTTATCTAAGGATCTTTAATTCTAAATGTGAGGAGATACATCTTCATAACAATTTCCACATTAATAGTCTGAGGGTTGGGACTGTATTCACTCGATCCCTGTTTTTTCTTTTTGTTTCCCCTAATTCCTAAGATTAGGTAAGGAGCCATTGCTTAATTCATATTTACCAGTGAATGAATAAATGAAAACCACACACATTTTAAAAAATATTTTTATAATAAAGTTATGGCATATTTGAGCATTAAAAATAACTTCTGATCCTATATAAATTTGATTTCATCCTGTTATTAACATTCTACTGTATTATATATTTTTTTTATTACAAGTGATAGAAGCACAGTTACTACTGGCTTAAGAAAAAATAAAAGTAAAGAAAGAAAGGTACTGACCCCTGCAACTGGGTAGTCCAGGGAGGGAAATTGCCTGAGGGATAGCTGGATCCAGGGAATCAACCATGTTCATAGGATCTTCTCTCTTTGTAAATTTTGACTATAATTCTATTTGGTTGATTCTCTCCTATTTAGAGGTGTACTAGAGGATGGAAACTGCAAAAGGCTTCAGACTTGCATGGTCCCCAGTCAGCAAGTCCTTTGAAAAGTGAGTGCTGTTGACTCATTGCATTAGTATCTAAAGTCCCAGATAAGAACTCTAACTCAGTTGTGTCATGTACTCATTCTTGTACCAACCATGTCAACTTTACTTGGACCAGTTTGAGTAATATGCCCATCCTATGACAAAGGGGTAGGAAGCAAGATAGAAAAGGAGAGGAAAGCGTCATGATTGATAGCCCCTCATGGAGTGGGGAACACCTTCTCCAACAGAAGGGGGCAGTGTACATGGAAGACTAAGGATGGAATTGTTCTGGGTAGGAAGAAAAATCAGTACCTATTTTAGTCTACACAGTTTAAATATTTTCCACTATATTCCAAAGCACCCCATTCCTGGTAGATTCCATTTATCTAAAAAATAAAAATGGTCAATTTTCTTTAAATTGTTCATTTTATTGACTTATCTTTTATAATCTTGTCTTAACATTCATTGTCTAATACTCTTTTTGCATTTTCCTGAAAATGTTATTTAATAACATTATTCTTTTCTTTATTTGGTTGAAATTATAGTTTAAAGAAATCAAATCCACTTTGAATGAATTGTTATAACTTTGTGATATTGTGAGAAAAACTAAACTGATGTCATTGAGTTATGTAGACCTAATTAAATGGCCAAAGTTTTATTTGTGAACAATAAACTGTTGTGCCACAAGGCAACAACCTTGTAGAAGCTCAGCAGATCTTGAAAGCAGAGTCAGTTGAATAGAAGGACAAAGAAAAAATGGAAAGGAGAGACAAAGGTTAAAATTTATGACTAAATGTACCATCAAGTATAAATCATACTGGAAAAATGTATGATTTCTCACTTAATCTCATTTTTTTCCCAAATACAATGATTTCTAATTTTTTCCAGAGGTATTTGTTGAGCACTGACTAGGTTCAAGACACTTTTCTGAACGCTGAGTTACAAAGATGCACATGGTCCCCAGAGTTTTCTGACCTTATAAGTTTTAGGCATATTTGCTTATAGAATTGATAGAAGAACTGATAAAACTTTTATTTGTCAAAATATTTTATTTGCCATTTTATTTCCATATCTGAAAAGTCAGATGAAACAAATGTAGACAGAATGTTTGGCAGACCATTTCATGGTTTAGTTAACAAAACAAGAGCGTGGGCAACTATGAGTAATATGAAATAATGCATACATTGCAGGAAAAAATGCTGGCACTCAATTACTTTAGGATCTGAAACAACAAGTTCATTTATTCTTTATCTCATAATTGCAAAACACTTTTTATAGAAAGCCTACTGATTCATTAAGGTACCATTAAATAATCATTCTGATGTATTAACCAAATGAAAAAAGTATCGACAGATACACCATTTCATTTTTTAAATAATTTTATTTTTATAGATGTATTTTGATTCATTGTACACATGGGGTACAGCTTTTCATTTCTATGATTGTACACAATGTAGATTCACACCATTCATGTAATCATACATACACATAGGGTAATACTGTCTGTCTCAGTATACTATCTTTCCTTCCCCCCACCCCCTCCACACCCATTTTCCTCTACACCATCCAAAGTTCCTCCATTCTTCTCTTGCACCCCTACCACCCCCCTCCCTGCCATTATGTCACATCATTCACTTATCAGAGAAAACATTAGGCCTTTGGTTTTTTGGGCTTGGCTTATTTCACTTAGCATGATATTCTCCAATTCCATCCACTTAACAGCAAATGCCATAATTTTATTCTTCTTTATGACTAATCCATTGTGTGTGTGTGTGTGTGTATCACAGTTTCTTTATCCATTCATCAATTGAAGGATTGAAGGGCATCTAGGTTGGTTCCACAATCTAGCTATTGTGAATTGAGCAGCTATGGACATTGATGTGGCTACATTACTGTAGTATGCTGATTTTAAGTCCTTTGGGTATAAACTGAGGAGTGGGATAGCTGGGCCAAATAGTGGGTCCATTCTAAGTTTTCTTAGGAATCTCCATACAGCTTTTCAGAGTGACTGCACCAGTTTGCAACTCCACCAGCAATGTATGAGTGTGCCTTGTTCCCCACATCCATGCCAACACTTATTAGTGCTTGTGTTCTTGATAATAACCATTCTAGCTGGAGTTAGATGAAATCTTAGGTTGGTTTTAATTTGCATTTCTTTAATTACTAGAGATGATGAGCACTTTTTCATATATTTGTTGATCACCTATATATCTTTTTCTGTGAAGTGTCTACCCAGTCCCTTAGCCCATTTACTGATTGGGTTCTTCATATTTTTGGTGTAAAGTTTTAGCATTGTCTGTGCTGTAGTGAAAAAGGGATTTGTTATAAGAACAGCAATTGTGACATGCAGAGGAGCTTAAATGTCATTTGACTTTGTTTGTTTGTTTAATATGGGCATATATTCACCAACAATATAATTAGAACTATTCATGTGTTTTGTTTTGAGTTCAGAAGAGTAAAACACAATTGCTTATGTCTTAGAGTTCTTCTCCAGATTTCCTGGAGCAAAGTTTGTTTAGAAGTTTGTCGCCTATGCCTTTAATACTTGCTTACTTGCAAAGGAAGAGAGAATCCTTATTTAGAAATGGGCCTGAGTTGCATGCTGTGTTGAGCAACCCATATTTTGAAGCTTCAAGTATTTTTAAAGGATGAACTCAACTAAAACACATGCTTACAGCTAGCAGTTGCTTTTAGTTGAATTATTACCTCTTAGAGAAAAAATATATTTGGATGGGAAGTTTGGCAGCCATAGAGAAAATATAAATCACATGTCTGAATAGCAAGAGGTAAAAGAAAGATAAGAAAAAATATGAGAAACATCTTTTTCAATTGTATTAGCTGCTTATTTTATGCACATGAATGGCCAATTGCTAAAGTTTCATTTTATTGGGTCCTTTAAAACCCAATGCTGCTCAGTGATTTTTCCTTATGAAATAAACTTGGAAGCCTTCAAACTTGGGATGCACTCTTGTGGTGCTTAAAGCTGCTCGATGAGTCAGAAGAATGAAATGTTTACTCTTTTAGACTTTATTATTCTCCTTGCTGATATTTTCTGATACACTCTGTGTCATAGAAATAAGCAGTTTCTATCTATTAAGGACATACTTAGGATGATGGCATGTTTTCTGTAATGATCCTTTGGTGACTGTTACATACCCAATGTCAGTGTTAGGTGACTATTTAGAATCTTAATAGAGATGTAAAAATGTTGAAGAAATTTGTGTGGCATATGTGTATTTAAATATAAGGAAATCATCTGCTTTGGGGGGAAAATCCTTATTATTTAGAATTGATCTTAAGAAAAATAACACAGAGGAAACCATTCAATGCGATATAATACTATTCTCCCCCCACCTTTTTTTTTTTTTTTTAAGTTTTAAAATTTTTGTTTTTTGTTTGTGGTGTTGGGATTGAATCCAGGGCTTCACACACACTAGGCAAGTGCTCTACCACTGAGCTATTCCACCCCTCCCCCTCCATAGCCTCAATTCAAGCAGTAGTGCTTCTAGACACTAAAATGCTCACCTGGCTTACAAGGCATGGCTTAGCTCCTGCACATCTCCCTAGCCTCATCTCTTAGCAAGCTCTGTGCTCCCCATCTTCCACTTTCTTTCCTTGGTGCTTCAGCTTGTTTGCACCTTTTGCTCTCACAGGGATTCTCCTCTCATATCCACCCAGTTCACTCTACTTAGGCTTTGGAGCCCAGCAAGTCCAGTGAGGTTGGTTTGTAGTGCTGGGGATTGAACCCAGGGCCTTGCACATGGTAGGCATGTGCTGTACCTCTGAGCTGTAATTCCCAGATCCCCCTTTTCTTATTTAAGTATATTATCACTTCAAAATCTTTCAGTTTGAGAGTCCACATTTAATAGAATGATAAGCATGTTTATTTGATTATAGTTTTTCTTCCTGCTATAGTGTATGTGCCCTAAAGACACTGTGCATGCTAGGGATGAACTCAGTGTAAAGTGCTTGCCTAGCATGTACAGGGCCCTGGGTTCAAAGCAGGGGTGGTGGTGTCCGTGGGTGGAGGGTTGAACCAGATATAGACCTATGCCCTTTGCTATTGCAGCCATGCACCAAACCTGGTGCTGGGCACATGAACATGCCATAAATAACTGAGTGAGTGACATCCTGCTCAATATTGAAAGGGGTGGCTGAATAGAGAGTTGCTAGCTCAGGAGAGAGATTTCTGTGTCAGAAATAAAAATTTTGGGGGTCACTGTGAAATCAAATGAGTAAATGGCTCTCCCAAACAGTGTGTTGGCTAATGACAGATTTGTTTTTAACCCAGTAATGTGGGTTCATAGTCATGTCGGAAAGATGCTGGGAACCGTCTTCTGCCTAGCTGTGGTCACAGGTTGTTTCCCAATCTGGGTCCTAGAGCCCAGTTGCTGAAAAGTGGAGGTAGATTTGCCTTTGTCCCTTCTTATAATCTTATTTAATACAAGCCCCCTCCTCCTTTTTTTTTACACGATAAACAACTAAATTTATATTTCTTTTCATGTCGTTTATATTATTTCTTTTTCTGTTTCTGTTTTCTATTTTGTATCTGATCCGATGCCTGTGGGTACTACTGATTAACAAATTTTGAAATCATTGGAATAAGTTTTCCTTTCATTATGTGTAACTGAAAAAGTGGTTTGATGAATTCAAGGAGTCCTTCATTAAACACTGCATTTTTCTTTACATGCTTCCCTGTTCAGTGTTAAACACCTCATTTTATTTTTCTTATAGTCAAAGTATTCACACTTTTTATTGAGACAGCTTTACATCTTTCTCCTCTCCCCTTCCTTCCTTCATTCCTTCCTTCCCAGTGCTGGATGAAACAAAGGATCTTGATTGAGAATGTAAGGCAAGCACTGTACCCCTGAACTCTATTCCCAGTTCCACGTTTACTCTTCAATCAAATTCAATAAAGGTTAACTGAGCAGTTGGTATTGATAACATATTGTTCTCTCTACCTTTTATATCAGACTGAGTTTTGAATATGTGCTAACACGATTCATTAAGAAAGTATTTATTTATTTTTCCTGGAATGTTTTAATATAGGATCCTTCCCATTGCTATTTAAAAACCAGGAAAAAAAATAGGAAAATTTAAATCTGTCTTGGCTTATGTTGGTTGTAGAGAGTTGTTTTTTGTTTCATTTTGTTTTTCTAAACTGCATACTTGATCTTCAGGTCATGAGGTCTGGCTTCTAAATATTTCTCCCAAAGTCAGCATAAACTTTAAAGATACCATAGGTCCTTAATAATATTTTGATTCCATTACCATATCTTTATTTATTCCTTGTTAAATTCTTGTCTCAAATATATCCCAACTATAAGTGTTTATAAAATAAAACCATGTTATACTAAATGCCAGAGGAAAAGAGCCATAGCTATACCCACTGTATGCACTTTTAGGCCATAATAGTATAACTTTTGCTTCTTGAATGCCCATATTTGTTATTATAGCATGTGTTCATTATGTAAACTTGTTCAGGAACTTAGAAGACCTTTATCAAATATGGCTCCATATATATCTTAAAATCCTTGAGAAAGAAAAAAATCAAGTCAACCTTCTCACAAAACTCGGACCTTCTCATGTTGCTGGATTTTTTTTTTTTTTTAATGCAATGGATAGTTCCTTGACAGTAACATCATTTTCTCTGTTTATTAATCAGTAATTATAAAGGCTTGATTGTGATCTAGTAGACAAGTAAGGTAAGAAAACTCTTTGTAATTACTGGAATTCTTGGAACTGTTGGACCTCTGACTGAGGCATGGTTCTCCAATCCCCCACAGACCTTTCCAGTTCTTGTTTCAGAGGGCACGTCTGCCACTTGTCTAATATAGAAGTTTGGTTTATGGTGAACTCCTGCAACCTGACCACATTACAGTAGTGGCACAGTCAATCCAAATTAATTTGGAACATGCCTGGATTATCCAGGATGAAACACCATTCTGATACTTCACTTGAGTTGGGTTTCAGAGAAGGGACAGCAATGGGATCTCCTTTGATCTCCTGCCAAACATCTGTAGTCTCATAGGCCAGCAAGTCAGAGCCATCACAGCTGGCTCCTAACACTGCATCCGGCCTTGCTGCTAACCAAAAACTAACCCGGAGGGGAGACATAAACAGGCTTATTTTATTCTATCCTTCTCTCTTGCCAAATGGAGAAATTCCATAAAATTAGTGTTTATAATGTTCACTGAACTATTGAGAATATTCTGATTATTGAATTGCACAAATAATGCATTGAGATTTTATGCAACACATTAGAAACAACAGAAAACATCAGCTATTTGAGGGGTAAACATAATTATTCCATCATCCATTTTATCCTCAGTAACTCAGGAAAGAGAAAATATGTGGATTTTAAGTTTCTTATTTTAATACATGACTGGCTTTTTACCACACATTTTATTTATTTTTTATTAGAGCATTATAGTTATACCTAGAAGTTGAGTTCATTTTGACAAAATCATACATGTATGGAATTCTTTTTCAATCCCTGTTCCCCCCACTTTCTCTTCCCTCTTTCCTCCCCTTATTTTCCTTCCTCTAATCCACTGATACTCCTTTTGCTCATTTATTTATTTATTTTTTAAATTTTTGGTACTTTCTATATATACATAAAGGTGAAATCCCTGTGATATATTCATATATTCATGTAACATAATTTTGTTAAATTCATTCTATATTTCCTTCCCTTTCCTGCCCTTCCTCCTCCCTCCCTCTCTGTATTGATCTTCTATTCCTCTTCTCTATTGATCTTCCCTATATTTTTTGATATCTGATAATCCCCTTCCCCACCACCACCTTTCCCTTATTTTTCTCGAGCTTTCACATAGAAAGAAAACATTTGACCTTGATTTTCTGAGTCTGTCTTATTTCACTTAGCATGATGTTCTCCATTTCCATCCATTTACTGGCAAATGCCATGATTTCATACTTTTTTATGGCTGAGTAAAACTCCATTGTGTATATGTACCACATTTTCTTGATCCATTCATCTATCATGAACATCTGGACTGATTCTATAATTTGGCTATTGTGAATTGTGCTGCTACAGACATTGAAGTGGCTGTATTGCTATAGTATGCTGATTTTAATTCTTTCGAATAAATACCAAGGAATGGGATAGCTGGGTCATAATGGTGGTTCCATTCTTAGTATTTTTGAGGAGTCTCCATATGCTTTCCAGAGTGGTCATACTAATTTGCAGTTCTACCAAAAATGTATCAGTCTACCCCCTGCCCATATTTACTAGCAGTTATTATTACTTGAATTCTTGATAATTGCCATTCTGACTGGAATAAGATGAAATCAGTGTAGTTTTGATCTGCATTTTCCTGATTGCTAGAGATGTTGAATATTTTTTCATATATTTGTTGACCATTTATTTTTCTTCTTTTGAGAAATTTTTGCTTATTTATTTTTCCCATGTATTGATTGGGTTACTTGTTTTCTTGGTGTTAAGCTCTTTGAGTTCTTTATATATTCTGGATATTAACCACCTATTAGAGGAGTAGCTGGCAAAGATTTTCTCCCATTCTGTAGGATTTCTCTTCATGCTCTTAATCATTTCCTTTGCTAGGCAGAAGTTTTTTAATTTGATGGTATCCCATTTATTGATTCTTGATTTTATTTCTTGAGGTTTCAGGCTCAAGAAGTTGAGGAAGTTGGTATCTGCACTTAAATGGTGGAGTGTTGACCCTGTTTTCTTCTAGGAGTTGCAAGTTACATGGTCTAATTCTTAGCTCTTTGATGCACTTTGATGACTTTTGTGTAGGGTGAGAGAGAGGGGTCAAGTTTCATTCTTATACATATGGATAGTCAGTTTTCCCAGCACCTTCTGTTTAAAAGACTGTCTTTTCTCCAACATATATTTTTTGCACCTTTGTCAAGTATCAGATGGCTATCATATGTGGGTTTATCTCTGTTTCTTCTATTTCATTTTTACCATACATTTTAAAGGAGGCATTACAAATACCTCTTAACTACAAGAGAAAATTTAAATAATGAGAAAGAATAGTGATTATTATTATGGGCATTTAATTCACAGTTGGAATATGCTGGAATGCAGAAATTTTAATAAAAAATACCAGAATTTAGAATTCTATGTTAGCCTCTTCTCTATTACAGATCTTCACTAGCTCATAAATTCAAGTGTTAAAATTGGAACTGTGTGTACCAAGAGCTATTCTACCTAAAGCCCTCCCTTCTGGACATTCATACTTTTGTCTTCTACCTAGCCTGTGTCCTCTGATAGCAATTGTAGGTTAAAAAGATCTTGGGAGATGTGATTCACAAAAAGAAGAAAAAAACGAAGAAAAAGAAATAGAGGAATAGACCTTAGGAAGATGCACAGACAGACCTGCTTATTCTTCCCTCATGATCCTTGCTTTTCTTGCTTTAGAATTGTTATATTGCCTGAATTTCCTTGTACTTAGATTTTTGTGGCTTAACAGACATCGTTTTGGGATTATAACCCTATCTAAGTTGTCAGAAGGGTCACATATTCACATTCACATATTATTATGAACGAGTTCATGAAATGAGAAGAGGCATATGGAAATGGAATATTTTGGGAGGTGGGACAAAACAAGATTGTGATTATATTTAGGAGTGACTATGTATGTCTATCAACCTAGGTGAGACAGTGAAGGGGAGAGGACAGAAGATGAACTTATTGTATATCAAAAAGTTTTCCAATGTCAGCTCCACATCCAGGGCTTAGGGGGCAGGAAAATAAATACACATTTTGTGTTAGTTAGCTATCCATTACTATAATAAATACCTGAGATTAATCAACTTAAAAACAGGAAAGGTTTATTTTGAATGAGTTTTCAGAAAGGTTTATTTTGAATGAGTTTTCAAAAAATGCATAAATTCTCCTCTTACTTTCCTCTCCCATCCCCTTTCTCTTTTACTGCTGTTCATTTGGAAATCATTTTGGTGAACTTTGTGTAAAATTATGTGATTCTCTTTTCATAATTGATTGAAAGGGTTGATGTGTTTTTTTCCTCAAAAATTAACTTTATCTTGACTTAATTGAATCCCAAAATGACTGTTGGTTGCTAATTAGATAAACACCTTTTACTATTCTCATTAAGTTATGCATTTGACTGTTATTCTCTAAATGTTTATTGGTTGTGCTGCATATACAAAACAATATGTCTAGCACTGAAAAGGCAGTCCATCATTAATTATCCCTTGTTCATCCCTGTCTAATAGATGAGGTAAGCTGTACACTCAAATAATATAAAGTCCACAGAGATTTAAAGAAATATGAACTTTAGAGACCAACAAGTACGTTGAGGAAATTCAGTTGGATTACCTTAGAAGTTGTGATCAGTTTTATAACTCAATGTCTGAACTGCTTGCATTACCTGAGATATTTTTCTATTCAATTGTATCATTTATATAAGAACTTATTACATTAAAATAACTAAGTATAAATATTAAAATAATGTCAGTATATAAGTGTATGCTTATATATAAATATATATTTTATAGTTTATTACAGGATACAACCAGTGTTAGCTGTTCTTAATCTTTGCTTAATGCAACTTGATTTCTTTAATGTCTGAATCTAGGAAAACATATATTGTTAAATAACTCTGAACCTTTCTTTAAAATGAAAATACTGTACAGGGGACAGTCTGTCTTCAGAGATGTGGACCATTAATGATCCTTGTAGATGTTTGTTTTCCAGATTTTAGGAGATCTTCATAAGAGAATTGTTTATTTGATCATGCTTTTGAGATGCTATTATTTATAAATGTTTTCATGGATTATATCACATTTAAGGAGGATGTCAACATATGCATGTTGTCCTAAGTATTGTGAGGTTTGATTAAGTTATTGTCATTATTGGTAGGACAGAGAAACAAGCATAAACAAATTTATACAGGTCCTTTTAGAATGTATATTCCCTGTTATGGTCTGTAAAAAAAAAATCCCTTTGTAATTTTAAAATTTACTTTATTCTAAGGATTTAAAAAACAATTTCTATTTCCCATAAATGCAGTCTTTAAACCTGTCTCATAATTTTTTCTTGGTCCTTAAAAGTATTTTTCAGTGATATTAATAGAGATTATAAACTGAGTGCTACAATCAGTGTCTTTAGTAGGATTCATTAAATTAAATTCCTTCAGAACTGGTAGCAGACACAGTATATGTGGGAATTTTGCATTTTCCTTTGACCTTTCACCTTCATGGCTCACTGTTCTCACTTTTATCTTGGATTGGCCAAAGCTACAACAATAATGCCTATTTTTATTAGTTGGAACAGTTTTTTAGCTCAATATTTCCTTGCAAAAACTTTTCTACCCTGATTTATTCATTCTTGTTATCTGAATTATGTCAAAATATTTAAAGTTGTTAGTGATGAAGTACTGTTACCCAAGAGGGCATATTAACCTTTAATGGTCCTCTTTCTTGAATCCACAGGAGTGTTGGTTGTATTTTTCACATACAAGATCTTATTAGGTGTGTGTTTCCTTATCACTAAGTCCTCAATCACAAAGTGAAAAGTTGTATTCACTGGGAAATAATCATAAAACATTCAAACGTTGCCCACTTCTCAGAGATGCACCTTCAGCAATGAGAATTTCATGCTTCAATAGTTGATGTTAGGTGGTGAGAATGTGTATTTCTCTGTTTATTAAAGAAAGCACGGAAAGCATTTCCATTTCCTGCTGCAGTCCTTCCTTCCTGTTCTAGTTATGAGCAGGCGATGCTGAAACCCACTGCACATCATTTGCCTTCAACTTGCATCAAGAAAGGAATGCCACTCAAAGATCATCTGGAATTCATCTGACTTTGATAATGAAGTGCAGAGCAGTTCTAAAAATAAAGATGGGATTGTTGTGACCATTAGAAGCAGCTTATTTCATCATTGTTTTTCAGTTGTAGCAGTGTGCCTTGTATGGTGGTTTCTATTTCTCCAAGTTGAGAAAGCCATTCTGTTCTGTGGTTTGGGAATGCTTTAATACAGAGCCTTACAGAGCCTGTGTTTTTGAGAACAATATCCAGCTCATACAAGGAGTCTGTGTTCTGCAAGTGTAATGTTTGATGCACATGAGAAAATTAGCACCCGTTGGAACTGAGCCAGAGAAATGGACTAGAAATTCTACTGTCAAACAAAGAAGTACTTATTTATTCACGTTATATCGAACTTCTAAATAGAAAATATGTCAGCATTTTCAGCAGGAGGTGTGATTTGCCATTTGTTTTTTCTCAGTTGGGGGAAGGGTCAGTATTGATTTTATGGTATCAGGAAATTTTTGTCAGTACCCACTTTGCTTGTGCTCTTCTGGTTTTATTTTAATCAAATAAGGATCGTACAATATACAATTATAGAATATACCCTGAGGAACAATGCAGAAGTTTCTTAGGAGCTTTGGCAGCTGTGTATGTAATAGTTAATTGATTTTCTCTATTGAAGTAAAGAGAGGACCTCAACGTCCTTAGTAAGCTTTTAATTCACTCTGCATGTTATTATTTAGTTCTACAGTTTGGTTTTCTTTTCTTCCTCTTTAGATACTAGCTCAGTCATGTACCGAAATCCTGGAATTGAGACCTTCAAGTGTCTGTGTGGGGGGTAAGTGTTTGGAATTTAAAAATACCATGTTAAGAAATTGTATTTTTTTCCCTAGCTAAAATATATGATTTCAAAACTCATGTTGGAAGAGAATAGCAAAATTAACTTTTTTGGCATCTTTTTTGTGTAAGAATTTTTAAATAATTCCTTGAAATATTTCTATTTTAAATTCAAATTTTTAAGATTGGAGTGTTATTTTAAATAATGAGCATATTGTGTGACAGGCTTTTAGAATCTTCTGTATATTTAGTTCACGTTAAGACCTTTTCTATGGCAAATAAAATAAAATATGAATCTTTTCTTTTATCTGATTATACAAACACTCTCTGAAGACTTTAGCTCTCTGCCTTGATGACCTGGCCAATGTACAGTGTCTTCCAACTCAGGGCACATAAGGAAGTGACTTGTGGGGCATGGCAGGAAGGAAACAGGTGGCTTTATTCAGCTAGTGCTCTGAACACCACGCTCAGGTTTTGCACGTCCCAGCCTTTTTTGCCCAAAGAAGGTCTGATTCTCTATGGCTTATTTTCTTTCTTCTTCAAATCTAACCTAGAGTTCATTTTAATCTGACTTTATTTAGAAAAGGCAAACTATTGAGACTGGTGCTGGGATTGAGGAATACATCATGTAATTTGCCACCTAGTTCACTGGGCCTGGTCATAATTAAACTCTGCATTTCTATAATCCCTAATGAATGATCATTGAGACATTTGATATAAATAGTGCATCCAAATGCCCCAAAGCAGTTATATCTTTCCTAAAGGTATAGATTAATAAATTCCTAAAGATAACATAGAAAAATAAATGAAAAAGTAATATTGAAATAATAACTGTTCTTTATTCAACTCCTACTTTTTGCTAGATACAGTATCCTTTGGTTGTGTAATTTTACCTAATTCTCATAACAATTTGACAGTTTCATAATCCATGACTTGCAATGAAGAAACTGAGGCAGAGCCAGGTTCAGTACTTATTCTACTAGATCCTTATTTGACCACAATGCCCATACTGTTGCTGAGTCACATTTCAAGTTTTATCTGTATTTTATCTATTAATTTTTTGAGGCAGGGTCTCTCTATGTTGCCCAGGCTGGCCTCAAACTTGCAATCCTCTTGCCTTGACCTCCCAAGTAACTGAGAGTCTATGTACTAGCTGATGTACCCAAGTACCTGTATTTCATTGTAACTTATCAGTAAACTAACTTTGATAACACACCGAATGAAGAATGGTCTGAAAGATTTTGGTTCCATATTTAATTACTATTATATATGTTGGATTATGATAGAAAAAGTTTGAGAGGATTGCCAGTGTTAAAGTGAATTAAAGTGGAAATGAGGCCTGAAGAATCCCTGAGACAAAGACAGTTAGGACTCATAAGTGACCTTAGCTTGATTTGCAAACATAAGCAAAACTTGAGCTATTTCTTGTAAATGCATGTACTAATGAAAAATGGAAGCTAGGCTCAACCAATTAAAAGTGACCCACAAATTTATAATTATGTAAGTAGGGATTTTCCAGTGGGATAGACCAAATAAGGCACTGTATAACTGCAACCAACCAGATGTTTTCTTTGTTTTATTTCTGTGTCCATCCTATATAAACCTCCCCTTTGTGTTCTTTTAGTGAAGCTCTCAAACCACTTCTGACTTGGAATTGCACAGTTTATTAATTGTAGTTTGCTCAGATAAACTCTTTAACAACTTATTGTGCCTTGTTTGCCTTTATTATTATTTTTATTTAGCTTTTAATTTTTTATAGACTGCATTTTGATTCATTGTATACAAATGGGGTACATAATTTCGTTTCTATGATTGTACAGATTCATACCATTCATGTAATCATACACGTACATAGGGCAATGATGTCTGTCTGTTCCACCATTTTTCATATCACCCCCCCTCATTTTCTTCTACATATTCTAAAGTTCCCCCATTATTCTCTCATTCCCCACCCCCACCCCCATTATATCTCATCTTCCACTTATCAGGGAAAACATTCAGCCTTTGGTTTTTTTGGGCTTGGCTTATTTTACTTAGCATGATATTCTCCAATTCCATCCATTTATTTGCAAATGCCATAATATTATTCTTCTTTATGGCTGAATAGTATTCCATTGTGTATATATACCAGAGTTTCTTTATCCATTCGTCTCTTGAAGGGCATCTAGGTTGGTTCCACAATCTAGCTATTGTGAACTGAGCTGCCTTTTTAATTAGAGTTAATCATAGTTAAAATAGTCCAGCAGCAAACATTTAGTGCCTGTCAAGATATTTGGTCTGTCAGTTTTTCTTTTAGCATAGTCTTTCACTCTCTAACATTTATTTTTTGTTCCTACTATATAGAAAGAGTGCAAGAAGTTAAATCAACTCCTAGTCCTTGACCTAGATTATTAGTAACCTAAAATACATAACCTTTGAGGAACTATAAATTTGTAAGGAACAGAAAATGAAACCAGGATTAGTGAGATGAAGAAGCTGTTAAAGAAGAGCTCTGTATGAGAGTGAGGCAGATTTTAAAGAAAATAGTACACATGACTTTTCTAAGAACCAAAGAATATGAATAATTAATTAGTTTTCTCTACCAATTCAAACCTGAATACCTAAAAGTGGAGACAAATAAGGAGTCTTCTTTCTTGATGATATTTTTGTAAGGATATAATTGGGGAAATTTTGTCTGGTATCAGGAAATGAATATTACAACTTAATTTTAATACTTTGGTCACTATTGGAAAATACTTTGTTCGAAAATACAACAATGTGTTCCTAAGTGGCAGCAAGCAACATCTTCACTAGATTTACCTAGAGGGTCAAAGAAAGAAAGCTCAGTTATAAGGATAAGGTTATGTCTTCATTGTATTAGTTATCTGAAGGGTATGAAGAAATTCATCCATGCACCTTGATACTACCATTTATTTAAAGTAAAATCTTTTATTTTTCTTGTTTTGGTAAAGCAAGGATTAAAATGTGTTTTTATTTTTTCTTTTACTTCTAGAGGAATTTCAGATTGTTCTGAATGGAAGAGGCTTCATGTTGGGCCGTCGGAATGGCAGTGTCCTCTGTACCTACACTGTGAATGAGACATATACCATGAGTAGGTCTCCAGAAGTCTCAGCGTGACTTTAACTTCTGCACAGAATGTGCACTTTGAGTGTTTCCCTCTTTTCTTCAAACTAAAGTTAGCTATGCTATAGGTTTTAATCAGAGAGGAAAGAAATGAAATCTCTATGACACTGTAGGTAATACATTCTTTACTTAATAAATGCTGAGCCCTGTCCTAAGTAACCTTATTCAGATGATGATTAAAATAACTTACCTATAATGAAATAGCCAGTAATGAGCAAGAGATGATATCTGAAACCAGTTTTCATCACAGATAGTTGACCACATCAACTATCTGATCAAATTTCTTCTTTTCCTAGACATAATTTTGGACACTCTTTGCCTAAAAATGTAATTATCTTGTTAACTGACTACTACTCTGTGCCTTTAAAAATTTTTTTTTTGGTTATTTCTTTTCTTTATCTAATTTTTCATAAATTTCTTGATTTCTTGAAGATAGATGTTTTATCTTATAGATCTTTTATATCTCCAATGCTCACCCAGCATCATTTGTCAATAAATATCATATTAATTGGATCTCAGTTTTCTGAACATTTTGGGCCTCTAGGAAAACATTTTTCCTCATTGATGATTATATTGTCTTCCAAAAATTTATGTTGGAAGGTAGACTCTATAACTCTAAACTCTGGTAGAGTGATTTTTGAACAACTCATCCACAATTTTACTGTTAAGCTGATGGTGTTAAACTCTAATTAGTACGGTTTTGGCCACACACACACTGACTGTTCAGTAGTGTTTATTGAATTAAAGTGGTGAGGATCTTAGTATGGTAAATGCCATAATTAATTCCTCTCTTTCCTATTAATATCATGATCCTGGTAAGGCACAACAATGCTCATAACAAACTCTTCATAATAGATTCTAATAGATTCCAATAAATTGAGTAGTCATTTGTATATGAGTGATAGCTCTACCTTCTGACTGTACATTTGAGATGATTATATTATAAACTTATTTTCTGCTTAGCTACATAAGATTTAGTTTATTAAATTCTCAATCAGACAAGGTGGAGTTGAAATTGTATTTTCATCATTCACATTGTAGAAGATCCATTTGAATATGTAGCTTCTCTGAATATTTCTAGTGCAGATCATTTTCTCATATATTAAAATTAAAAGAGCAATTTATGTACATAGCTTAGTAAAATATATTTACTTACTGTAAATGCAGCTACTTTGTTAAAGTGAAATATGTTCATTTTTCATTGCACATTTGTTTTTCTTTCCCCATCTTTCTGAACTCTGCTTTCAAAAAATGTGTTCTTAAAAACCTGATATGTGAAGATTTCAGGAAAAAAGATGATTTTTTTACAGTATCTGCAATTGTGTGTGAATTGCAATTGTATTATTTTTTAGTCTAAGTAAAAATAATTCTAATTTATGATTTATCAAAACTCTATATCAATGAGACATATAATCTTTTTCCAGTTTTCAATACCTTTTCCTTCTTTCATTAGTTTTTTATGCTACTATATTTCATATTCCACGACTAAACTCTAATTCTGAAATTCTCTTCATATTATTAATGAAACTGTGTGAGATGCAGAAAACTCTATTAATTCAATGATGTTTTATTTTTTAGGTGTAAAACCAGTCAGTGTGCAACTTAATTCTATGCTTTGTCCTGCACCTATCTTGAATAAAGCTGGAGAGTAAGTGCTTCATTAAATTTTTTTAAAAAAATTTAGCAACTAATTATTATAAAATAATGACAAGTATGCATTGGTAGTTTTATTGTATCTTTTTAATGCACAGAATGAGCATTACACAGTAATCCAAAGCTAACTACTCCTTAGTACTGCAACTATACTTCTTAATAGGTTGAAAATGCTAATGCTTATTTTATCTTGTTTCTAATATTGACTAAAAGACTCTATAAATATTTATCTGAATGGACTTGAAAACTATTGTTAGAGTCTGTAGATAATCAGAACGAATGCAATTATTTTGAATTTGAAGATATTGAATTTAACACATGGACACACATCCACCATTACAGATGTCCAAAGTGAGATTTTGAGTGCTTATTATACTATTTAATAAATATTACAGTTAAAGAGCAATTGGACCATGATCATTATGGCACACCCAGGACTAAGTAATATTTGCACATTTTTATTAATTTGTGTTTTAATTTGTGTCTCATTTCTGTTAAGGTCTATATGCATGTCTTTTCAAGTACCACTTGAACGAAAAATGATAGCTGGTTTTAAGGACTATTTAGTTTGGAAAGAAGGGCTTTTATTTGAATCATCTATATACAAAAAGTTTAAGTAGTGACTTAGTATTTCTGTTTGTGAGTGCATATACTTCAGATATCTTCTAGTTCAACAACAGTGGATATAATTATTTAGGATAATGAATAGAATACAATTTTCTAGGATTAATTTATATTGATCTTTTACTAAGAGCAGAGAATAATTATATATGGCCACAACCTAAAGTCTGGATTAATGTTCAGAGAATGATCTTGTTGTATCCCTAGCACCTTTCCTATTTATTACCTGACACAGAGTAGAGTTACCAAGCCTTAGTTGGATGAAAGATGAATGATTCTTTTCTCAAATATTTTGGTTTACAATAAATATAAAGATCTGAAAGAGGTCATTTGATTGCTGGGGGAGGAGCCTATATCAAGTAGGAGAAAAATGGTAAGAATCCTAGTTTTGAAGGGAGGACATACCATTTAAAATAACAGAAAACTCTCATTTTAATAATGATGAATATTCAAGAAAGGCAGCTTAATTTCTTCTCCCAAATAGTTATATAGGCAATATGCTTGTTCCATCCCAGGCACTGAATTCTTTTTCTCTAGAATTTGCCTTGGGGCACAGTCTCATTTTGAATAGAGTACCATAGAGGCTGCTGATATTCCTTAATGATTTGTAGAGATACTGAATACATGGGAGAGGTAATCTTTAAAAATCACACACAGCACAATAAATATCAGATATGAGAATTCATCATTTGTTTAGCTTTTGATATAATATTTCACCTGAGAATGTTTTGGGATGGAATCCATGTAAAAGAATTACTTTTGTCTTTTTTGGGGGGAGGGGTATCAAGTGCAGGATACCACAGGGGCAAATCTTCAGATTTTATTTGTCCATGTATTGGGTATTTGAGGACATCATTTCTTGTCCTATTTAGTATATCGCAAGTTATTTGGACCTTTTCCTTTGTCTTGAATTTTCTTCAGACACTTTTGCAGGTGATGGGCTCATTTGAGATTGGATTAAAATCAACACAACTGAAACAGTTTAGCCTTGTAAGGTGACTGGTACTTAATATGTTTGCCTAATTAGCTTTTGGCTAAGGATTCAAACCCATTAAATAGCTAGTTAGTCTATGTTTCAAATAAACACATCTGGCCCAACAATGAATGAAGGTTTTTCCTGTGTGAGGGTGACAGATGTGGTGATGGTTCCCCCTGTTCTGTCACTTAAATAATTAACAGCACACTGGTGAAGTAACCCTAGACAGAAAGCCTCAAAGCCAGATGCATGGTCTCAGAGCTGGCTTCGTGGACATGTGCCTCATCTCATTAGCCTGCTCTATCAGTTGCTTTCTCATGTTTATGTTACATCCTGAATGGCTTTTATTTTTCTTTTTTGAGAATTATTCTTTTAAAAACTTAGAGCTTGTGGATTTGGTTACAAAGAGGGTTAACATGAAGTTGTTCACTTGGAGATGAGGACTATGACTGTATCACAGTAGCAAAGACATACCAAGGCCTGCATTCAGAAATGGATTTTGTACAGTAAACAAAAGTGAAAGATATCTGGGAATCTGCTATCCAGGAATATCATTGCTAAGCATAACTGGAATAGAGTTTTTAAGAACTTTTTTTAAGAGATTTATGCTTGCTGGATTTCTTTATTTGGTAGAGATGTTTAGGCTAAGATGAACAGATTCTTAGTATTTAAACAGGAAGAAGGTAAAGGTGGTAGTAGAGAGGTTGTTATTTTCTAATTCTTTCATAGGACACACTCTGCCATGTGATTAAGTAAATAGTCTTACCAAGGATGGCCTGTAGATTATTTAGGAGTTTATTTCTGCCAGTGGTGCATTTGTACCAAACCGCCTTCTTTAGGTTTGAATAGGATGACCTCTTTAAAGTTCTTTGACTCTTCCCCATGTCAGAGCCGAAGTCTCCCATTTAATGCACAGGTGTCACGCTTACTTGCAATGTGGGCTTATTCCCTGATCCCCCCTTTTTTGTGTGTGAGACATTAACAATAGCACAGCTGCTCTGTAATAGTTGAGATCTCAAACCTGCAATTTGGCAAGACGAACAGAACAAATTGGGTAAATATACATAAACACATTGTGAAGAAAGAAAAACAGAACAGAATGAACCAGAGCCTTATCCTACAGCTTGTTTGATAAAGATGATTTAAGGAGGCATATGGTATAGTTAAATGTGCTTTCAAAAACATTGGCCAGAATCTTCTGGCAAATATGAAATAAATATCTAAATCAGATGAAAGTGATAGTATTAGTTCTCTTAAAAGGCAGTGTGGGAAGACACTTGACAGTGTTTTAAGTAAGAAGTGGTGGAACATCAGTGCATGTGGAAAATTCCAAGCGTCTGATACCAAAGGATCACTGAGATGAATGTGTGGCAGACTTGGGGTTAGAGCCTGACATGGTAATAGAATCTTTTCATTTTCTTCTACATTGTTAATTTTTTTCAATACAAATATAAACTACTTGGTTGAAATCAAATTGATGAATTCTATTTATCTTTCTTAGTTGGCTAAATCTGTCTTTACCACAGTGTCTTTTCTTTTTTTTATTTTTTTTTAAATATACTTGTTATATGCGTGTGTATATTTATCTCTGCAGTCCCTAATTCCTTTGTGTTAGCAGCAGGTGATACAACCATAACTTTATTCTTTCTTCCATTTCTTGTGAGGAATGAGACTTGATTTTTTAAAAAATCATGTATACTAGGACATTAGTTATGTCTTTATTTTGAATATACACGTTAGAAACTTGGTGAAATAGATTAAAGCTGAAGACCTCTACTCCCATGATGAAACATTTATCTTATGGATCTCATAGTATATTGCTTTTTAATGAAACCTGTCAATGTGATTAGTTCACCTAATCTGCATTATATCTCCATCCTAAGATTATATACAGTTCTTGACAACAGAGGAACAACCATTAATTCTAGTATATGTAGGGGTGGCCAAGAAGATATTGCCAAATATGGGAGTGTTAAATAAAATACAGCTTACAGCACTGGACAAAGATCTGATGGAGATGTGGCACATGAGCTCTCCTGAAGCATTTGAAGATGTGTCATGTGAAAGATTTGATTTATTCTTTATTGCTACGAAGAATGGAGGAAGAGAGTAATAGGCGAAGGGAAGCACGTTTCAGCTCAGTGTAAAATGGAAACTATTTAGCAAGTGTTTTGGTAACTAAAAGTGTTTAAAGAGGAACAACTGTATGATGACGAAGACGAGATTCCTTAGAGATTTACTGAAATCCTCTCACATATCTGCTTCTAAATTTTATATTATTAAAAATAATATAAAATTGTTTTTGCTTTTTACTTACCTTCAATTTTGCACTGAAAAAAAAAAAAAAAAAAAAATGAAAAAGAGAATGCCAGCCATCTCAAGAGTGTACTTTTGGAGTAAAGCAAGGAATACACATTCAGGGAAGAAGGCAGGCCATCTCCAGACAGAGAGACCACCCATAGTTTTTATTACTACTAAAACTTTTTGACATTTATCAATGAAAATCATTAAAAGTTAGGTGATTATTTCCCAATGTCTTTTTTTATTTTAGTAAAATTTGCAAAAGAATTAAAAAGGCATTATTTTCAGTGTAATAGTGAAAATATAATCCAACTTTAAGTATGATTTTTCAGGACATCTTGGAATAAACATTTTTTTCTTCTGAAATCTATCAGTCATCCTGACTGCAATTTTTGTTCAAGTTATATTCACATATTGAGATATCTGAAAATAAATTATTTAATTCAAGAATCCTTTAACCACTTTAAAGTATACTTGGACAAAACATTAATTTACATATGTATTTATAACTAGAAGTGGAATCTTCAAACTATTTGCAAATATGAAACCTCCTTTTTCAAGTTAAAAATATTTATTCATAAGGCTAACTTTTTAAGAGCTCTGCAGAGTATTAAATAGTAGTACTTGATTTCAAAATATCTTAAGTCACCATAATTTTAATAACTTTTTGAGTAGTTGCCAGTTTAATTTTCAGTATGTGCAAATTGGAGTCAAATTATTTATTACTTCCAGCAAATGTCTTTCACAATTTTATTTAATTTTTTCATCCTTTTTAATGGATCATAAAATGGAAATCTTTTACTGGATGTGCATAAAGTCAGAAGCAAATGAATACTTTGCAAATAGGTTACGGTGAATTGAAATGTCAACCATATTTCATGGAGGGTGAAATTCCTCAGATCAAAGTAGCTCTGACATATGGCACCGAGCCATTTTGTTTTGGAGTAGTTATGCATTTCTATGTATTAAATAAAAATATTGTGACCATTAGAATGTATTGAATTTTATTTACTCAATTATATATTACAAGACTATTTAATAATTCTCTTGTAGATGAATTTAGTACATAGGCAAGTTTAGTACACTTGAATTTAGCTTTATCACTGTTAATTGAGTACCAGTTAATATGAAAATGCTCTTCAGTCATTTTGTTATGGTAAGTTGTTAAGATTTATCCATCTGCTTTGAAAAAGAAAATCTAAAGATGGAGCAAAGAATAGATTAAGATATTTGTAAGAAATATTAAACAATGTAGAACCAGTTTATAGAAAGAGAAGTGGAAAGAGCTGTCAATGGCAGCCTGACCTTCCTTCCCGTATCACCTACATCATGTGCTGCTCCTCTTGTCTGGGAAAGTGTTCCCTTCCTTCACAACTTCATATTCTCCGCCTGGTTGTTTTTCTCTCAGATGTCACTTCTAATTCCTCTTTTTCTTAGAGTCTTAACTGTCTATTTTCATCCCAGTTGGATTCCTGACCCATAATCTCATCTTCTCAAGAACTTCTTTTTCTTCTGCATGAGCTCCAACTGTCCAGGCAAGATCTTTTCTTTACCTTCAAGTCCTGTCCAGTGGTCTACTATCCCAATACTGACTAAGTCACTTAAGACCTCCCATAGGGATCTTGAACTTGAAAGTATAAAATAAACCCATGTCCTGTTCAGACTTGCTCCTTCTCCTGCCTTCTCTATGCAAGACTTCTTATTGACTTCTAAAACATTAACTTTGAAGTCATCTTTATTCCTTCTTCCTTGCTTCCTATACCCAATAAATGTCCTTGTTCTCTTTATTCCAACTCTTAATGTCTCTCAGATTTTGTTTTCACATTACACTCATTGCCACTATTTTAGTTCCATTCTACTTTGGTTCTTACTTGAAAAACACTCGTTTTTCTAATCTAGCATTTTTTCCTTCGGACTCATGCTTTATACTTCAAATATCAACAAGAGTGACATTGATATAACCAGTTCTGGCTATATCTCTACCAAGCTTTAAACTTCTTAAGACTTGTTCCAAATGTGTAGAGATGTCATCCTGGATGCTGACTGGTTCTCCCTCTCCTCTCCTTTCTAGCCTAAAGGCATTGTTTTCTTACTCGGATATTCTGTGCAACTGGCATACTGAGTGCCTTTAATTCCTTGACTATTTTATGCCTCTCTCCTTTCACCCTGTCGGGAACTTCATCAGCTTGGGTTCCTTTTTAATCTCAGTTCCTAATTCTAATCATACTTTAGGGCTTGTCTTTATATGTGAACTAGCACAGAAAACCTTTGTGTCCTTATTCCAAGGCTGAGTTGATTGTGGCTCCTACATGGTCCCCTAATCCACCTGTGCTTATTTCTGTTTTATTTAATATCATTCTATTGTGATAGTTTGTTTATGTTGCTTCTCTTCAGTTACATTGTAATTTGTTTTATTTATTGCAGCCCATTACCAAGCATAGACTAGTTCATGTGATTTTTTACAAGTTATTACTTCTATTCTAGGCAATTAAGAAATATTTGTTTAATTAAACAATAATAGAATGCGTGATTGAATGAATTTATTGGCAAACATTCACAGACCAATTTGAAGTGTGGTTTTAGGTTTGAGGTTTAAGCATACAGCTTAACATAGCTATAATGTTATGTTTAATCAAGATAATGTTTTAGAACAGGAAGGAAACAGCATTGAAATTTTTTTTACATGAACCTACATGACATTATTTAGTAGGCATTTTTTTTTAACAATTTAGAGCCGTCTATTCTTCTTTATTTTTATATGTCAATAGCTAGAATAGAAATTCTTCAACTAAAAAAGTGTTGATGTATACTTAATTGCCATTGTATATTCTTTTATGTTATTTATTTATTTATTTATTTTTAGTTTGGATCTTAAAGGTTTTTTTTTTTTGTTTAAATACCTTGATATTCCGAGCACTACATTAGATAAGTAGTCAGGTGTTACAGTGATTTATAGACTGCCTGCTGTGTTCCAGACACTGTCTTGAACTTTTAGTGCATATAATTGTATTAAATTCCCCTACCAAGAAAATCTGAAATTGATAAAATTCTTCCCATTTTATAGATTGAGGAAGCAGAGTGATGTGTGTTCAAACTCAGTGCTTCAATTTCCCCATGCGGGCTTAATCTATTCCCTTTTCAATTTTTTTTTTTTTTTGATACTTGGGATAAATAAAGATGAACTCTCCCCTTGCCTCCCACATATGTCTGCACTTAAGTAAACACAACATTGTGTTAGTATATTGTGCCCATAATAAAGTCTGTATAGCTGAGAGAATGGATTCCACTGTCAGAAGTATACTAAGCAGAAGTGGAAGTTATAGAGGGATAGGAATGAACAATCCTAACAGTACTGCTCAAAATTACATAAAACATGAAAGAAAACATTTCATGTGTATGTCACAGGCTTGGGACAAAGAACGCAAGGATACTGGTTTTAAGTTAGAGGGTGAAGTGTTACTCCTTTGCCAGCAAAGGAGTAACACAGCTCTCAAAGGTACCAGATTCATGATAGTGCCAATATCATACCAATAATTTAAAAACTGTTTTTCTAAAAAAACAACCAAATTCAAAAGAGCAGAAGTAAGTATATGTTTCATATATTTGCCACACTTCTGAAATTTTCTTTCCAGGAAAAAATACATATGTTTTCTTAAATATATATTCACAAATAAATATCTTGTTTTAGCAAGATATTTGTAATATGCTGTAATATGCTGTTAACCATGAAAGATTTCGGAATACGGTAAAAAACCAGAGGAGTTATACTAAGCTGATGTTGATGAGAGGAATTTAAATATGAGATCCTAAAATACATGGGAAAGATTGAGGTAGAATAATGCGGAAGTGACTACAGAGTCAGTGAGACTCAAAATCTGGACAAGTTACCTTTTTAAGCTTCAGATTCTTTGTCTAGAAGATGGAATGAATGCCGGTGTCTACCCCAGTGGGCTACTGTGAGAATTAAAGGAGAAAATGAATTCATGTCTAGCTCTTAGTAAGAAATCAATCAGAGCCTGAAATTGGTAGTGGTGGTGTTCATGGTAATGTTTTCATCATGCAACTACTACTTCCAGAAACATGAAGATTATATGTTTTCAAAGAAGTCTGCATGTCTGGAACAGTCATCAAGTAGATTTCCATATCTGTGGAATTTTAACTCCATTTTATTTGATACCAGCCACTTTAGCCCTAACTGAGATTTGGGGACAACAGTTATTTTGGTTGACTATAAGGTTTCATCAGTATGCATTTCCACTATAAGAATAAACACATTTACTTCAAAATTATATCATGTGTTCTTATTCCATTTGGTAAGCATAGAAATTTATAAATGCTTCCCTCCTTATAGAATTGATTTGTTTCTGTTAAATTCTAAGTGTCAACAACTTCAGTCAATATCTACTGATCCCTTAAAATGGAATCCATAAGATTACCTGCAACAAGCATAGACTATTATGAATCAAATAATCTTTCCCCCAAATAAAACCATGTTTACCATGTCATAAGATTCCTGGTACATTTTAAGTAAGGGAATTAGGAAATAGGGAAGATTATTTTTGGATTCAGTTAGACTTAGTCATTAAAACAAAACAAAACAAAGCATTCGGTTTTGCAGAAGAAGCAGTTTTCTTTGTTTAATAGGCCTCTTGGCATTCTATGTTGGAGTAGTTCAAAAACTCAGTTAATTTGATGTCAGCACTCAAAATTCTCATTCTTTTCTGAATTTAGCTAAACTCCTTTTTAAACAAAATGTTCTTAAGTGAATATGTTACAAGAAATATTTTGTAATAGGAGTATTTCTGAATCTTGAAAAAGAAATTAGCTTCAACTTCGCCAGCAATATCTTTCCCTGTGGCTGTCTTATTGTATGAATTCAAACTAAATATCACACTGGGAGAAGAAACACATTAAGGACTTTCATCATTACATCAAGCCGCAGTGGTATGAAAGAGAGAACCCACAGTTAGAACTGTGACTTTATTACTTGCAGCAAGGTAATTAGAATTTCTGGGCCTCCCGTACCCCATCTGTGAAGGTGTGCAAGTACCACTTACTTCAAAGGCTATTTATTGTAAGGGTTAAATGAGATAATCCCCATCAAATGCCAGCAAGGGCTAAATGACTCTTCTCATCTCTTTTCTCCAGTAATTTTATTGAAACTCCTGCCAGCAACTTGAGGTTGCTTCTGTTTTATCCTGTCTATAAGTAGTACTTGGCATTGAAAAGCATAGAAAAGAAATCTAAATCTCTACTATATATTACAATAGCAAAATTCTATGTTACCACAACAAAATTCTACTAAATCAGAGTAATTAAGGCAAAAAAATTTTTTTGGCTGTTAATTCTTAGAATTTAGAATGTTTTATGAGAATTAGAATTTGAAGTATTAAAAAGTATAGTAGTACATAGAAACTATACTAAGATGTCATGTACTACTACTCTCTGCTTTAATGAATGGATAGCTTTGATTTATTGAAAAATGATTATTGAATGATGATATACCTCACAAATTATTTTGGAAAAGAGCTGTTTTCTTACATATAAAAAAAATGTTGTTTTTTCCTTCAGTACCTCTCCATAGCTATTTTAAAAAGACCTTAATTCCCAGCTAACTCATCCCAACTAATGAATTACTAGAATATGAGTTAAAGAAATTTTAATTTTTATTTGTTTTATAATTTGAAATCATAGTTTCAAAATGAAAGTTGTATTTTAGCTCTGATTTTTTTTAGCCAGGGACCCAAATTATTCTCTTTTTTCTTCCTTGTCAGGATATTTTAGTACCCTGGGACCATCTACAACAAATGTCTAGAAACATGTCTTTTTCTCTATTTTTTCTTCACTTTTTTCCTTTTATTTTCACTTGTTCTGTTTTCATCCTTAAATGGGATATTACTTCTGATTTTATATTTTTAAATAGTGATCTTGTGAAGATGGTAGTATCTATAGAGACAGAAAAATAGAAAGGATCTAATAATTTTTCCCTTTAAAGTTTTTTTGTGAACTTGAAATAATTTCAGCATTTCTTTGAATTACACAGTTTCTAAATGTTGCTATTTATATTAATAGCTTTAAAGGAACAATTATATCACTTATGGAATTTGCCTCTGTTTAATGTGTTTAATGTGTTTAAGGACTAGAATTAAGGAAGTGAAAACAGAATAATCGATCAAAAGCTGTGATCCTTACTTTTTAAGTATACTCTGGCCAGTTTTAAATTACATAAGGAAATAAAAATTTTCAGCAATTCTCCAGTTTCTAATTTATTTTTAACTATTGTTTCATTTTTCTTTTAGGACTCTCGATGTTTCAGTGAGCTTTAATGGAGGAAAATCTATCATCTCAAGCACACTCATAGTCACAGCCACAGAATGTGTAAGTGAACAGCTAGTTGTTTTTTAAAAATAATCCTATCCAGAAATAATTTATGGAACCTCAGCATTGTCTCACCTTACCATAAAGAAGGCACAGACAACTACTTTTGAGACCATGGCATTTACAAAAAATTTACTGTAGTTGTTTTGACTTTCTGTTTGACTCCCTTTTAAAGGAATTTTAAGAGAGCAAACACTTGGTTTTTTAAAATTGTTTTTTGATTCACTGTACACAAATGGGTACAACTTTCATTTCTCTGGTTGTACACAAAGCAGAGTCACACCGTTTGTGTAACCATACATGTACATAGGGTAATGATGTTTGTCTCATTCTGTTTCCTTACCCCACCCCCTCCCCACCCCTTATTCCCTCCACACAATCCATCCTTCCTCCATTCTTCCCTTATCCCCTCCCCCTCTACACTTAGTTTTGATATTTATAAAGTTCAAAAGTCATTTAAATCAAGATAAGGTAAGAGAATAAAAAATGGAGCATTTTTTTCTTAGAAAATTAAAAATGGAATTGACAGTTTTTCTGTTTGAAGATTAGACTTCAGTAGCTAAGATGTTTGTCATATTTTAAAATCCTTAGTGCACTTACTGGGTGACTTCATTTTTATATCCATCTTAAATGTTGGTGGTTCTAATATTATAGCTTGATAATATCTTAGTTTGAAACTATCATTGAGATTATGGATTCATATTGCCTAAAATGCAGTATTTTAAAATGCAAACATAGTAGTTAAATTTGTGCATTTATAGAAAAATTTGATATTATATTGTTGAATATGAAAATAGGAAACACTTAATTGGACTGACTCACTGGCTATTATTTTTAAGAGTATTTTTTTCTGTGTAAAAAATATAAATCAAACCAAAGGTCAAATGTTCTCTCTGATGTATGGATGCTAACCCACAGCAAAGGAGAGTGGGAAGGGGTAGAATAGAAGTTCATTGGGTCAGACAAAGGGGAATGAAGGAAAGGGAGGGGGTGTGGGAATAGGAAAGATAGAAGAATGAATTGGACAGAACTTTCCTTCGCTCATATACGAATACATGACCAGTGCAGCTCTACATTATGTACAACCATAAAAATGGGATCCTAATCGGAATGGGTTGTACTCCATGTGTATATAGTATGTCAGAATACACCTAAAGTCGAGTACATCTAACAACAAAATATATATAAATCAAAGAAAAAAATGAAAAATTTCTGCCCTCAGAATGACCAGAATCCCAAATTTAAAAATTTCTTACATCTCATGAGGTTTTGTGGCCTTATATTTTTATATAGTAATCCAGGAGATACCATTTCCCTAGGAACACAGTAAAACAATTGAGTGCTATCTGTGTAGAGGTGGTTGTGTTTCTCATTGTAAGACAGTGTCTCTGGAAGAGAGAGCATGTAGTTGGAAACTCAGGCCACTTTGGAACTCCTTGGATGACTTTATTGACACTTCTGTTTTGAAAATAACAGATTTTTTGAAAGTTGTTTTTTTCTTCATCTGTAATGTCTTGCAATTTGTAGATTTTGTGGATGTTGCAATTTGTAGGTTTTCTGACTTCTCAGGATGTGGTTGGTTGAGGTTACAAATATTTGTTCTGTGTAGTTTCAGTGCTTAGCTTAGAAAAATGACATTCTTTATCCTGTTTTTTTTTTTAAATCCTTCTTATTCTGTACCTCTGTCTATTTTCACTTTTCTTCTCTGCAGGCAGGAAAAAAGGTCTATGCTTCTGCTTTGTAACCCTTACTAGTTCCATGTGCAGGGATACTGAGGCCCAATGACTCATTTGGAATTTATTGGTTGATAATAAGAAAGTTTTATCCAGGTTTTGTTAGATCTCAGGAGGGTATTGTGACTTGAGTGGTTTAAAAGTAAGGTTAGTTCAGAAAAAAGGAAACTTGGTTGTGTCAGAGAAGGGGAGAGAGTGAAGGGGCAAGTTGTAATATTAAATAAGGGGTCAAGGTGATTTTCACTGAGAAGGTGAGATGTGAGCCAGGACTTGAGGAGGGTCAGGGAGTAAGCCTCAAAGACCATCTGATGGAAGAATGTTCCACACAGACAGACAGAGCATCTAGAACCAAGTCTGATGTGGGACAGTGTCTGGCAAGTTTAAAGACGAGCGAGGTGATAAGTGTGCTGGAGTGGAGATGGTAGGAAGAGAGTAGGACACTCATGATGAGGAGGAGAGACGCTGGGAGGGTGCAGAACATGTGGGGAAATGAGTCATTATAAGGAGTTGAACTTTCTCCAGGGAAACAGGGAAGTATGATTTAAAAGGATTTGAATTAACACTTTAAAAGGATCACTCTGGCCTTTACTGGTGGGGGCAAAATGGAAACATTGAGCTCAATTCTGTGGCCTCTTTAGTAATCCAAGAACTGGGAGGAGAGATAGAATAATACTAAGCTTTTTTTTTTTTTTTTTTTGCTTGCAGCCAGAAGGATGAATTGCCATCAGATAGAGGCAGTTTCTGGAAGATGAGGGGGTTTCATTTTGGTACTGTTGAGTGACAGATATGTATAAGACAGCTAGGTGGAAATGGGAGAGAGGTCCCTGAATGTACAACGATGCTCTAGAGGGGGGTCCAGATTGGAGGTACAATCTTGGGAGTTATTGACAGTGGACGGAATAAAATAGGCAACAACATACCACATGATGTTTATTGGGGGAAGCAAGTGACTTTTAGGAGGTTAAAGCAGAAAAAGGAAGAGTACCAGGGAAAAATTTTAGTTTTATGGAGGAAGCAAGACAAACTGGATCTTAAAGGGACAGGATATAGGTAAGGAGAGAGGGCAGGAAGCACGTTACAGAGAAAGAACAAATGAGGTGTGTTTTGAAGAATTGAGAACAGATATATTTGGTCCGAGTGGAAATAAGTGGAGGGAAAAATTGCAAATAGGAAATTTAGACCAGATTATCAGTAATCTAAAATACCACACAGAGTTTGGACAGCATTCTACAAGCCTGTAGTACCCAAACTTGACTCTTCAGAAATGTCAATGCTGAAATTAAATAAAAAAAAAAAAAATTCCTTAAAGCTGGATTTACTCAATGTGAAAGAATTCTTTATTCTAAAATTTTTCTTCATCCAATTTTAAAATATCCTTTGATTCAAGTTTTATTTTTATTTTTTTAAATTTATTTTTATTGTACACAAATGGGATACATACTGTTTCTCTGTTCGTACATGAAGTAAAGGCATACCATTTGTGTAGTCATACTTTTACATAGGATAATAGTGTTTGATTCATTCTGTTATTCCCCCCCACCCCTCTTTTCCCTCTATACAGTTCCTCTTTCCTTCATTCTTACCTCCTTCCCATCCCCCACTTTGTGTCATCATCCACTGATCAGGGAGATCATTTGTCCTTTGGATTTTTGAGATTGGCTTATCTCACTTAGCATGATATTCTCCAATTTCATCCATTTGCCTGCAAATACCATAATTTTATTATTCTTTATGACTGAGTAATATTCCATTGTATATATATATATATATATATATATATATATATATATATATATATACCACAGTTTCTTTATCCATTCATCATTTGAAGGACATCTAGGTTGGTTCCACAATCTGGCTATTGTGAATTGAGCAGCTATGAACATTGTTGTGGCTGCATCTCTGCAGTATGCTGATTTTAAGTCCTTTGGGTATAGGCCAAGGAGTGGGATAGCTGGGTCAAATGGTGGTTCCATTCCAAGTTTTCTAAGGAATCTCCACACTGCTTTCCAGAGTGGCTGTACTAATTTGCAGCCCCACCAGCAATGTATGAGTGTGCCTTTTTCCCCACATCCTCGCCAACACCTGTTGCTTGTATTCTTGATAATCGCCATTCTAATTGGGATGAGATGGAATCTTAGGGTGGTTTTGATTTGCATTTCTCTTATTACTAGAGATGTTGAACATTTTTTCATGTCTGTTGATTGCTTGTAGATCTTCTTCTGAGAAGCGTCTGTTTATTTCCTTAGCCCATTTGTTGATTGGGTTATTTGTATTCTTGGTGTAGAGTTTTTTGAGTTCTTTATAGATTCTGGAGATTAGTGCTCTATCTGAAGTATGATTGGCAAAGATTTTCTCTCACTCTGTAGGCTCTTTCTTCACATTGCTGATAGTTTCCTTTGCTGAGAGAAAGCTTTTTAGTTTGAATCTATCCCAGTTATTGATTCTTGCTTTTATTTCTTGTGCTATGGGAGTCCTGTTGAGGAAGTCTGATCCTAAGCCAACATGTTGAAGATTTGGACCTACTTTTTCCTTCTTCATATGCAGGGTCTCTGGTCTGATTCCAAAGTCCTTCATCCATTTTGAGTTGAGTTTTGTGCACGGTGAAGAATAGGGGTTTAGTTTCATTCTGCTGCATATGGATTTCCAATTTTCACATGATTATTTCAATAGATGCAGAAAAAGCATTTGATAAAATACAGCACCCCTTCATGCTCAAAATACTAGAAAAAATCAGGGTAGTGGGAATATTCCTTAACATTGTAAAGGCCATCTATGCTAAGCCCATGGCCAATATCATTCTAAATGGTGAAAAACTGAAAGCATTCCCCCTAAAAACTGGAACAAGGCAGGGATGCCCCCTTTCACCACTTCTATTCAACATCCTTCTTGAGACTTCAGCCAGAGCAATTAGAGAAACCAAAGAAATTAAAGGGATATAAATTGGAACAGAAGAACTCAAACTATCCCTGTTCGCTGATGACATGATTATATACTTAAAGGAACCAGGAAATTCCACCAGAAAACTTTTAGAACTCATAAGTGAATTCAGTAAAGTAGCAGGATATAAGATCAATGCTCATAAATCTAATGGATTTTTATACATAAGTGATGAATATTTGGAAAGAGAAATTAGGAAAACTACCCCATTCACAATAGCCTCCAAAAAAAAAAAAATACTTGGGAATCAATCTAACAAAAGAGGTGAAAGACCTCTACAATGAGAACTACAGAACACTAAGAAAGAAATTAAAGAAAACCTTAGAAGATGGAAAGATCTTCCATGTTCTTGGATAGGCAGAATTAATATTGTCAAAATGGCCATACTACCTAAAGTGCTATCCAGATTCAATGCAATTCCAATTAAAATCCCAATGATGTACCTTACAGAAATAGAGCAAGCAATCATGAAATACATCTGGAAGACTAAGAAACCCAGAATAGCTAAAGCAATCCTTAGCAGGAAGAGTAAAGCAGGGGGTATTGCAATATCAGAATTTCAACTATACTACAAAGCAATAGTAACAAAAATGGCATGGTATTGGTACCAAAATAGACAGGTAGATCAATGGTACAGAATAGAGGACATGGACACAAACCCAAATAAATAAAATTTTCTCATACTAGACAAAGGTGCCAAAAATATGCAATGGAGAAAAGATAGCCTCTTCAACAATTGATTCAGATTTTATAACCATAGTAATTTATCAATCTCAACCTTCCTTTCTTCTTTCCTTCCCTTATTTTTTTCTACCTCCTTTCCTCTCTTTCTTCATTCTATCCTCTTCTCCTTTCCCCCACATTCCTCTTCCTCTCTCTCCTTGTGTATTTGGCAGAATTCTTAACTAGTAAGCCTCTTTAAGAACCTCCATTTAAAAAAAAAAAATTAAAGGTTTTACTGGCTTGAGAAGTCATAAAGTCTGACTGTAGTAGATAATAGTGTCTTTTAAAAAGATTTCAGACATGAATGTGATGGCAACATTCCATTTTGAGAAAATTCCATTAGTAGCGGCCTGTAAGAAAATTAGAATGGAAAGTAAACAAGGCACAGGAAAAAAAAAAAATGCTTTTAGGAGACAAATGCTGGAATTTAGGCATAAAACTCCGGGTTCTGAGTTATGGTGGTAGAAAGAGTACTAGAAATAATAGTGGAAGTTGTATTAATGAAGAAATATATATTATAAAATGTCTTACTGGCTTGGAAAGGAATGCCTGATTCTAAAATATTGAATCTCATGGTATGTAAGAATGATCTACCTTTGGAAACATCTAAAAAAAAGTGATCTTGAGATGAAGAGAATTTTTATTGTGTACATGCTGGATTAGTAAGGTTGGCAATATCCAATGGGTAACTGTAGATACAACTCAATTCTCGGAGAGGCATCAGGACTGGAGATCAACATGTATGTTTTAGTGTTTTGGGGGAAAGGAAAAGGAAGATAAATGGGAGAAATTAGAATTAATGAAATTTTGAAATAGGAGGGATATGTAGTGTCAAAGATAAATTGTACTGGGCAAAAGGAAGCAGTCAAGGGAGATATTATTCCAGAAGAGGGAAGAGAGATTAAATGGAACTTTGCTGAAGCCAAGGACTGAAGAATTTTTAATAGCTCTGGTGGGGGAAATTGTAGGCAACCTCTGGGCTAATTAGTTTTACTTAAAGAACAAGTAAGTTTTCTGCTACCTTCCTGACAGGAGATAGTGCTGAAATGTAGAGCAAGGTGCCTACTGGTGTTACAGACTCCTACCCTTCTGCCTCCACTGAGGTGGGCTCCATCTTCCTTGATGACTTTTCAAAGGAGTGGCTCCCAGGTCCTAAGAAAAACATCCCTACACCATCTAAAACTGGCAAGATGCCTTTTTTTTTTTTTTTTTTTTTTTTTTTTTTTTTGGTACTGGGAATTTATCCCAGGGGCACTTTACCACTGAGCTCCATCCTGCAGCCTTTTTTACTTTTTAATTTTGAAACAGGGTCTCACTAAGTTGCTGAGGGCTGCTCTAAGTTGCTGAATCTGACCTTGAACTTGAAATTCTCCTGTCTCAGTCTCCTGAGTCACTGGCATTACAGGCGTGCACCACTGTCCCTGCCTTTCAGAGGCTTTTTAGGAGATTCATAAGCATTTCAAACTTGCAAATACAAGTTTTCTAAAGTAAGGTTCTTTTGGAAAAGGAAGATCCCAAGTCCACAGTCAGGAATAAATCTGATCAGATTGAAGTTTAAAAATCAATCAGGCTGAGGGGACAGGTAAGTTTATCTTGGCTGGTAGAATAAATGAGGAAATGAGAGAGAAGGAACAACTCAAGACATGGAAAAACCAGAACATGTACCAAATAGAAAAGACAAGGAAGACAGAATCTCAACTTAAAGAGAAGGCAGAAGTAGGTTTCTGGGTGAGGTAACTGAGACCAGGACTGAGAAAAGGTTTGAGGAGTCACCAGCGACCTCCCTCCCTCAGCCTCACTTGAGGGTCTAAAGCCTGCCTTCTGTGTGATTTTTATTATTACAGTGATGATTTAAGGATAATAAGATATTGTAATTCACTTTATCATATTGACGTTAGTTATAGAAACTTTTTTTCATTAGATTTAACCATATTTTATATTCACCTCAAATACCTGTGGTATGTGTCAGTAATATTACCATTTTATAGATGGAAAGTGAGACCTGAGATGATGCAGTGAACCTGCTGATGTTTGCATTAAATCTCTAGTCACAATAGAAGAGATAGTGGGTAATCTTATGATAAATATTGGGCAAAGTTCAGATTTTGAGGCATATTCAGATACGGTGATTGGGTGAAATGCAGTTAGCAATATTGCTTCTCACGAGGATGATGCTTTTGATTTTCGCAGGTATTCAAAAACCAAACAAAATAAAACACCCTTAGTCTAGTGATTGATTAGTTCTTGTGAAAATCCCACAAACAAAAAGACCCGTTATCTGCTCCAGAGCATCTGTGGTGCAGTCCTGTTAAAGGGCAAGCAGGGCTCTGATCTCCATTTTTTTTCCTCCCAACCTTGCTCATCAACTGCTCCTTGTCTTAGCATCTTCTTACACGTGATTCTTACACAGGGCACGTGCCTCAAAATTATTTGCTAAATGAATGAATGAAATTTGCTGTATATGTAGTTTAAAAGTAGGGAAACTAAGCTTTATGTTTAAGAGATTGAAGATGGGAGTCTGAGGAGGGTTTGTTTCTAAACAATCCTTTCCTGTCATCTCTTCTCAGTCTGCCTCTTTTTTTTTTTTTTATTTGGTACCAGGGTTTGAACCCAGGGGTGCTTAACCACTAAGCCACATCCTCAACCCTTTTTATATTTTATTTTTGAGACAAGGTCTTGTTAAGTTGCTGAGGCTGGCTTGAACTTGTGATCCTTAGTCTCCCAAGACACTGTGATTACAGGCATGTCACCTTGCCTGGCTCTTCTCAGTCTTTTAAATGTATCTCTGTCTTAAAAAATACAGTGAAAATGTCTTTTTTCCCTCTTGGATCTATTGCTCTTTTATGACCCTTTTGGACTAATAATATCAAGAGCCTGTTCTCTGGGCACAGATTGGGTACTGGACAGTGTGCTAAGCACTAGTGTACATGTGCTAAGCACTTTCTGGCTTCATTTAATACTCACAATCCAAGAGGAGGTTGTTACTAGTAAGCTAATTTTACAGATGAGGAAAACGAGGAACAGAGAGCAGAGAGCCACTCCAATCCTTAGTGCACATTTACAAACACACTAGCAGGTACTCCCATTAGGTGGACCAACCCCTCCGAGGGGCGCATGGCTTCAAAACCATAGCTTCTGCTGATTTTAGCTCTTACTGTTACTGTTCCTGGGAGAAAGTTTGCTTGGAGCTTGGAAGTTCTGAAAGGTCATATTTTTTTGCCCAGTTTCACAATCTAGTAAATGCTAGAACTGAAAATCGAACCCAAATCTATTTTTCCCCCTTGAACAAACACTTGCACAATCTGCCATTTTTTTTTTTTTTTTTTTTTTTTTTTTTTTATCAGCTTCAAAATTGATTTATCTAGCACAGGGTCAGCAAACTTTTCCTGTAAAAAGTCAGATAGTAAATACTGCAGGTTTTGCAGGGTGTCTGCTCTCTGTCATAACCAACTCAACTCTACCATTAGAGTACAAAAGCAGTCGTAGACATTTTGCAAAGAAACAGCTATGGATATGTTCAATAAAGCTGTGTACAACAAAATTTGAATTTCATGTGGCATATACTTCTTTTGATTTTTTTCAGCTATGTAATAATGCCAAAAAAATTCTTAGCTGGAAGAGGTCTTATGAAATAGATGAACTTGATTTAGCCCTTGAGCTATAGTGTACTAACACCTGACATAGAATATTCCAAAGAATCCAGTAAATAACTTTATCACCCGTTCCATAACTCGTTGTTCTTCCCCTAACTCTAAGTTCCTAGTAACAAAATTGTAGACACCAATTTCCCCTCTTCTGTGCCTGTTTTATTCTAATGGGGTTACTATGACTAAATTATTTTCTAGATTGATCACTCGTTACTTATGCAATTTTGAAACTTCTAGTGAGTCCTCATTTCTGTCATTACTTTGCAAATACAGTAGTGGCCCCAATTTGTTTTTATACTTCTATAATTCTCTTAGGAGGATTTCAGTTTTTGATTGTATATTAATGAAAAAAAATAAAAAAGGAAATCAGATGCAGATAAAGTTAAAAAACAATGTGTTTGGGTAACTAGAAAATTGGTTTCTTCTGTCCTAACATCAAGCTTGAGGTTCTGCTTTGTCCCTGTAGAATACTTAGAGGATTTTGACTGGCATCTAGGTGCTGAGTCTCAGGCTGCATTCTGCAGCTAACTTTCGTACCCAAGTCTTCATAGATATCTGAAAATGCTACTTGTTCAGAATTCCTTTTTGGAAGAATTAACGCAACAAATGATCCATTGGAGGTTCATCTAATAAATGACTTTTAATTCAACAATGGCCAGTTCTCTCTGTAATAACCACAGCTTTTCAGCGGTTTATGTTTGACTTCTTTTCTTCAACCGCCTCTGGTGTCACCCAGCTCACTCTAACTCCATGCTCCAGACAGAGTGGTCTTCCTCTAATCTTACAAGAGCCATTAATTCTGCCTGCATTCCTCCCTGTCCCTTCACGCGTCCTCAAGAGATCCTCTCAGAGTCTTACGCTAGGTTAGTTTCCATTTTTACAGGTTCTCACACTGCTCACACTTTTGTTCAAAGTTTCTTTCTCTTCAGTGGGCTTCATGAGTATTTTCCCTGGTACCTGTTTAGCTTGCTGGTATGTAGTGAAAGTCATCAAATATTTTTTGAATGAATGAAAAATATTTTTAACTTCCTGTCACATATATTTGTTCCATTTAGTTTAAGAAAAATGACATTCTTGCTCTAAATGTTTATTAGGATTTATTTTTTGACCTGCGTTCTATCAAAAGAGACACATGCCTATGTAAAAGTGAGAAGTTTCTAGTTTCTTCCCATGACACAGATCTGGATGTAATTTTATCTAGCTCCTTAGTCTGGCTTCATCTGGCTTCTTAGTCTACAGTTTGTAGTATGGTAGCTGTACACAGGCCTAAAGTTGACGTGCTTGGCCTTTCCTTAATTTGTTTATGAAGTTTTGTGAACAATGAAATTATTTCCCTTTTATGTCTAACATATTCTTTGCTCTGATAATGCCTCTGGTAATCAAAACAAAGGAAATGGGAAAGCCCAAATTGTATCCAGTTAACTGAGCTAATGTCTGGGATGGGTGCAATCAGGAGGCATATCTCAGACATATATAACAAGGTTAGATATCATTAAATTATGGGCTTCCTCTTGCTTTATTTTCCATCATTCTCAACTTAAATATAATAAAGATCAGTTCTGTAGGTCTCGAATGTGCATATTTTAATTTTAAATTTTTTTGAGATAAGGCTATAGTATCAGCAAAGGTGATAATATTGTCATAATATGTATGTGCATCTGGAGGCACATAGTGTTTTGTCAATCCTACTAATACAGGCATTTTATTTTGAGGGAAAATCAAGAATTTTAAGTATCTCTCAGGGTCATCCCAGCTACATAATATTTCAACTAGTGGCACAATTTTCTATCTCGTTCATGACACCTGTATAGAAAAAACGAGCTAATCACTAAATTTTAGCAGATTCATTGCCTCTAGTTGTGTGTCCTTATTTATGAAAACAAAAGTGCAAATTCTAAGAAAGGGGAAACCAAATGTTCACAACTTTTTTGAAAGTCATGCAGCACAGCCAAATAGCTGTTTCTATGAGTACTGTGCCTGGGTCGTCAAGGCAGGAAAGGGCTCGTGGGGAATGCTTCGTTCCTTCTGCACATGAACAATCAGGGACTGAAGTCATCTTCATAAGACCTGGTATTTGAAGATGAGGTCTAGAATTTACAAATTTCTCCTGTAGCACATCACAGTTTTCCCTTTGTTTCTATGGCATTCGTTTCCTGTTACATTCCTGTTTGCCTAGATTTTAAATTTTAATACAATTAAGCCTATGGAGAATCACTTGATTTGTTCATGAATATTTAGATTTCTGTTGAAGAATGCACTGTGGATATTTTCCTAAGTAACCAGATATATATTCTGGATTGTTTTCTTTGGTCTTAAGACCAGAACACTTAGATATTTCCCTGAAATTTTTATAAAAATATTTCTCTTTTTCTCTCCTTTTCTTTTTGTTCATCCCCAGATCCTTTTTCCTAAAACAAAACAAAACAACAAAACCAACAAAAAACCCTGAAAGCCAAAACCATACTAAAGCAAAACAGTATTACTGGCAATTCCACAGAGTAGTAAAGAGACACTGTTCTTCCTTTGTAAACTGTCTCTATCTTGAAAGTTGCACTCATAAAGTAAAAGCATTTACACTCTTTTTGGCATCTGTGCAGTTTGGAATCTTATTTCTTTGGGGTTCCTTCTCTCAGTTAATAGTCATTAAATGCCAGGCCTGGAGTATAAAAAGGCAAGTTGATTAGACATAGCCTGTGATTTTCTAGCATACAATGAATCTTGGCAGAAAAAAGAAATGAAAAAATAGTCATAAATCTTAATAATTATATCATAAAAAAGTGCTGAAGATTAAAATATTGATAAATATGAGCTGTACAATTAGAAGGGGTACTTTCTAGCCAGAGGGTTGAAGGAAGACCTCCCAAAGAAGTAACATTACCTGGACACTGTAGGATGAATAGGTGGTTGTTAGCATGAAAGAATTGGATGCAGAGTCTAAAGCAGGTGCCTTGAGGTCAGAGGAGCTTGGCAGTCAGGAAGTGAAAGAATACTAGTGTGGTTCTTATGCAGACAGTACTTGAACCGTGATCAGAGATTATCTGATCTGCGTTGCTATGTATCAGCCATTTGCCCGCAAGAGCTGCTGCTGTTCACTTGAAATCTAGTTGGTGATTTTTAAATATGCATGTTGTCTTATCATTTTAAATATGCAAAGTAAATGATGTTACACCATTATACAGTCTGGGAAATTCTACTTAAGAGTAATCATGCTTGAATCAAAATCATCCTTACCTTGACACGAAAGATAGGGACCATTTGTCTAACCCCAAATAGTGATTTTTCCTACATTCCTTTAAGACATTTTAAAACAGTCTGAAGCAGTTTGGAAGATTTTATATTATATTTTTATTATATTTTATTATAATATAATATAATATTTATTTATAAATAAAATTATTTATTTATTATTAAATTTATTATTTATTATTTATAAATTTATTATAATATAATATTTATTATATTTTTTATTATATCCTATCCCAAGATAACCTGTTTTAAATAAAAAATAAAGGAACTTCTAGAATTTAAAGGGATATAACTGAAATCTGGTTTGACATTATTATGTTTCCTGTATTATTTTCTAGTATTTCCTTAAAAAAATATGCATGTGGGATTTGACCCTAAGCTTTGCTGACTTTGTCTTTGCTGACCTAAGCTTTGTTTTTGTCTTTCATCTACTTTAGTCTAATGGGATTGCAGCCATCATTGCTATTTTGGTGTTACTGTTACTCTTGGGCATCGGTTTGATGTGGTGGTTTTGGCCCCTTTGCTGCAAAGTGGTGAGTAAGAAGGATTTGCAATTCTACTCTTTTTTGTTTATTTTTTATTCAGCAAGATGTAAAGTCATAAATAAAATAGGCTTGAAATATGAATGAATGCCTCATTGTCCAACAACAGCAGTTTCAATTAGTTACTTGAATTTTAATCATTTTACTGCTATAACAGATTCGGGAAAGCATGCACAACAACATCTATTATAAAACATCATCTAAAAAGTGTCTCAAAATCAGGTTCATAGAAAAAAGCTTTGAGAAATGTAGGAAAATAGTTGGGATAAAAGGTGTTTCCACTCAAGTACAAGAAAAATTTAAGTTAATGGAATGATGTGTTTTCTGTTGAATTCATGGCGAGCAGTTGATAATGTTTTTTTTTTTTAAGTGCTTATGAATCTTTTGTTTCCGTTTTGAAGAATCTACTATTTCAGGATTTTTTGTTTTCCCACAGAAAAACATATTAGAAATAAGTCAAGTGCAGATGTTGAAGTATCTGTTAAACAGTCACTTTTGGAGTAACGACAGGTGGTTTCAATTTGTGTCATTTTTCATGTTTACATAAACGCTAGGAAGAAATATAGGTTTGTCTTCACTCTCCATTGCTGATGTAACAAATTGCTACATGCTTGGTGACTTAAAACTACTCAGATTCGTTATCCAACAGTGTGTAATCACAGCTTTGGCGTGGGTCTCACTAGGCCTAACTGGGCTGAAAGGTGTCAGCAGGGCTGCGTTTCTTTCTGTACCTCTAGGGTAGAGCCTATTTATAGTCTGTTTTCCAACTTCAAGAGGCCATCCACATTTCTTGCCTCCTGGACTATTTTCTCCATCTTCAAAACCAACACTATTTAGCTCCTTGATGATTCTTCTGTACTTACATTTCCCTCTGACTCTAAACCAGCTGGCAAAGACCCTCCATGTTTAAGGAAACAGGTGATTAGGTTGGACACACTTGGATAATCCAGGATCATTTCCCATCTCATTATTCTTTTTTTTTTTCTTTTAATTTATATTTTTTCACATTACTTGAACATAAGGTCAAAATGAGTAATACATTCTTAAGGCTTTTGAGTGCTCTATCAGACACTACCCATGTACAATGAATGTAAATATTGAATGAACTAGTAAAATATTTGTGTTTCCCCAAATCTTCTTAATCACACTTGCAAAATCCCTTTTACCATGTAAGGTAATTTATTCACAGTACCATGGAATTCAGTTTTGAAATCTCTGTGGAAGCATTATACTGCCTATCACAGGGTAGTATGTTAAGTCATACATTTCAGCACACTTCAAGCAATTCAATTTAGACTATTCAGGTTCCAAAGAAAAGATCATGCCAAGGAAGCCTACTTTCAAAGCATGCTTACTACTTATTTAGAGAGTGTTCCTTCTAATATAAGCACATGATATAGAACTTGATCGTCTGTAGATCATGGTAGTGTTTTACATGATATTTCTAATCTGCCCTCCCTACCCCGCCCACCTTTGCTGACTGATTTCAGCTCCCTTGCAATTTCAGACAGTGCTTTGTGTCTCCCCTGCATTTATTATTAATTGTACTTCAGTCTGCTTTCATGAGGCAACTTTATAATTCTTTATCTCAGAGCAGTGGGCCCATGGAGGAGGCATAGAATTAACTCAGACAACACTAGAGACAAGAAGCATCCTGTCTCTTTGCTGAACTAATCAGTTTCCTGCCATGGCAATTTATGCATAGACAGTTTCCTGTTATAATCTTGATTATCCTAGATATGGCTATTTTAGGGGGGCTAGCATTCTTGAATCTCAAATTAAAAAGCAAAAAGGTGCCCTAATGTGATTTGTGCTCCTTGGTTTTTTAATTTAAACTTTACGGTGGTGGTTTCCTCCCTTCATTACTTTGCAATTTCATTTACTGTTGACCAGAGGGCTCAGAAGTATGACACTTTTTTTTTTTTTTTTTTTTTTTTAAGTACATGCAAAAACTGAAATGCCCTTTCTTGGGAGGAACTTAGATGTTCTCGAATACAGATTTTGGCCATCATTTTGGATATTATGGAGAGCATTCAATCATCAGATCATGGAAAGATTATATTCCTTCTAACCCTGAGGTCTTACAGATTATAAATCTTGGAGTTGTCTTTATGCAATGCATAGAAAGGTCCCTTTAATTGTGTAATAAGATGTCAGCAAGGCTTCCTATTATCAGAAACATCATGAATGAATGCTTATTAATTTTGGAACTTATTTGAGAGAACAATCTTTATTTTGTACTTAGGAATGTAGATTAAAAAAGTAGCCAGTCCTGAGTATGAACTTATATTTATACCTAGGTGCAAATGAATCATAGCAAATGTTGTCTAAAGTAGGTTTAAAAGCAAGGAGAAAGTACAGGCAAAGTTCTACATTCAGCCCTTGCCAAATATGTATTAATCATCTGTTAGTGCCAGTTACTGTGCTAGGAATTGGGGATACAAAAATGTATGTGAGTCAAGTGCAATGACACTGCCTGTAATCCCAGCCATTTGAAAGACAGAGGCAAGAAAATAGAAAGTTTGAGACCAACCTGGACAACTTAGGGAGAACCTATCTCAAAATAAAAAATAAAAAGGCTGGGGCTGTAGCTCAGAGTCAGAATTCTCTTGGGTTCCATCCCAAGTACCACACATACACACACAAATGTTTGTGATATGATATGGAAATTCACATTTCACATAGAAACACAGAAATGTGGGCAAGTAAGTTTAAGGGAGGGTCACAAGTGCCCAATAGCAAGATGTGTAAAGAGCAGTAAGAACACAAAAGAAGTGTTTTAGAAAAACAGGTCAGAGCAAATGACCCCAAATTGAGTTTTGAGTGCTGAATAAGACAGTGGAAGTTGATGAGGGACATTTTTATGAAGCACGTGTGAAGTTATGAGTTATTCTGGCATACTTCACAACGTGCTGGGCTGAGATCTTGTGTGAAAAGTAGTTTTGGTTTTGAGGAGAACCCAGTGAGGGAGGGCTTCCTGTGTCTTGTAGGAAGTATGAACTCATCCCAGGGATGATGAGAAACCATCAATCATCTGAAAGGATCTCTGCCCACAGCAGTGCTGAGCTCTGGTCCTGGTGGAGATTAAGACTGTGCACAACTGAATTCTCTCAAAAACAGAAGTGGAAAACCAGAGACAAATGGTGCACCTTAGATATGGCCAAAGGCTGCTTTCTTCCTTTCTCTTTTCCTTTCTGCCTCCCTCCCTCCTTCCCTTCCCCTTTTTCCTCCCGTCCCCGCTTGTTACCTTCTGCTGGGGATCTAACCCAGGCATTTGCTCATACTAGCCAAGCACTCTACCATTAAGCCACATCCCCAGTCCAAAGTAAAGTATCTCTAACAAAGTGCAGATAGTTGGAATCTTAAGCTGGAAGGGAAGTGGACTGGAGAAGAATGAAGAGGATTTGAGAAAAGAAGGGGGAAGTGGGATCATAGTTTTGTGAAAAAGGATCTTGAGTATTTCAAAAGGTGTAGTACAATTGCGGGGTATTTATTTTGTTCCTTTTAGAGAATATATTTGTGCAATGCTGAAATCAGAATATGGCCATTTAAATAATCCTCAGCAGTATTAAATTTTTATGGATCAATTTGACTTTGTCTATCATTATCAGAAAAATAACATTTTTTAATATTTTTAATAATAGATGGACACAATATCTTTATTTTATTTGTTTATTTTTTTGTGTGGTACTGAGGATCGAATTCAGTACTTCACACATGCTAGGCAAGCGCTCTACCACTGAGCCACAACCCCAGTCCCGGAAAAATAACTTTTTAATGGAAAATGAAATGCATTTACTTCAGTTTGTTGTTATACAGATTTCTTTTTATTTGAATATATTTAAGTATTAGCAGCAAATATGTGAATCTAATTTTTCAACTGAGGGAATTCAACTGAAATGTGACTAACCAACTCAAAGAGTTTGTTCTTGGGCACATTTGGAAATTATCAGCTCCCCACCTCTGTGGGCATCATGTGCCCAGGAATTCTTATCAAGATGGAGAGCCTGAAGAAATCCTGAACAGAGGCCTCGTGTCTGTCACATGTTCTTCATTCCATTATTTTATATTTTATCAAATACTGAGATATGAAAGTTTAAGTCATATTTTATAAAATGGTTGAATCTTTCATTGTTTACAGATTAAAATTTCACCGGTTTTGGGGTTGGGGTTGTGGCTTAGTGGTAGAGCACTTGACTGGTATGTGTGAGGCACTGGGTTTGATTCTCAGCACTGCATATAAATAAATGAATAAAATAAAGGTCTGTTAACATCTAAAAAATATTTTTAAAAGTTTCACAGGTTTTAATCAATGGCTTAGTGGTGACAATGTTATTGTCTTTTAGACAGTGATTCTCAGGGTTTTGACTTATTTGGTTTTCTTTCTGCCTCAATAACTAAGAGGCTTTTGAGCAGTGGTGGGCAGTTTTCCAGTAATGGTGGTTCTCCCTGAGAGGAAGGGGTGTGTAGAGTGAGACATCTCCAGAGATTATTGCAGTTTGGAAAAGGTCCCTGAGGTAAGATGAATGAAGAAACCCAAATCTTAATCCCTGAAACTTGTGAATGTCACCTGATATGGCCAAAGGGTAACTAAATTGTTTTGAGATGTAGAGATTATCCAGGATGACTACGGGGCCCAAAATACAATCACAAGTGTAGGAGGGATAGAGAGCGGAAGGAGGCAATAGAGGGGAGAAGGCAGTGTGTCCAGGGAGGCAGCCTTGGGAGTGACACAGTCACCAGCCAGGGAATGCCAGTGTGAGCAGAAGCTGGAAGAGACAGAGGCAGGTAATTCATCCTGGGAGTCTGTAGAAGGACCAGCTCTGCCAATACCTGATTTCAGTCCTGTAAGACTCAGTTGAGATTCCTGACTTCCAGAACTGGAAGAAAATAAATTTCTGTTGTTTAAAGCCACAGGTTTGTGATAATTTGTTATAGCAGCAATAAGAAGTTAATCTTTTGAATGTTTCTACTATTCTCTAGTGTTGGGAAATCATTACTTAGGGTTATAAGTTTTGGAAATTAAAATTAGATTAACCCTTTTTGATTTTGAGGGGATAACTGTCAAATAAGTATGCATAATGCTTTGTGTACTGAGAAGAATTTACTCACATTTCAAAGTGACAAGGAATTTTTGAACGAAACATCTTTACGATTTTCAGAGTGTCCGAGGCATATGTGACATTTGGCATAAAGACTTTTGACAACTGAGATCTGTGGACAGATTTCTCAGGGTGATATTACTTGTAAGAATGAGCCAGTACAATTTCATTCAAATTTAGGTATTGAACCATTGAATCTTTGAAAGCTAGAGATAGGCATTTTTACCCTGCAGAGAAAAATGAAGCACTCTAACATTTAATTAAATACTGTATCTATTGAGTCACAACATGTACCTGGTTAGTTGAAGACTTTGAGACCTAAAAACAAGAAACAATTGAAAGTCAGAAACATTCCTTTCTAGAATATTTATAACAAAATTCTAGCAAAATTGCCTAGTGTAAGATAGTACATTTTTGGTGCTACTTAAGTATAATTAAATAATAACATTATATTTGCATAAAACTATATCCTCTTTAGATTAATAATTCCATGAAGGCAGAGGATTGTATGTTTTAATCATCATTGTAAGCCTGTGTTTATGTTACATGTTGCATAGTAAATACTTCTCATTGAACACATCTTGAACTGTATCAATTCTTAAAATTGAGAAAGTTAATATCTCTTTACCTGAAAGTCAGGTTCATAATAGGGTACCTTGTTGCTCATTATAATGAAAATTCTGTTCATTATAGAGAAATATTGTGCTTAAAGGAATTTATGATACAAAATTATTCTTTGTATTATCTTCACTAATTTTGTTTAAATTTGTTACTTATACATACAGTAGGAAACAAGGTCCTTGTAATCCTATATAGTAAAGACTAAGATACATCTGCATAAGAATTTCTTAATTATAAAACTCTGAAGTAGAAACAATTTAACTTTTGTTTAGTTGCTGTTACCAATCCCCCATAGGAATTTCTAACCTGAGGATTATGAACTTGTATGGAAAAAAATACATCTTTATTTTTACTTCTAACCGAATCTTATCATTTCCTTCATTCACAAATGTTGTCCCCTGCCCACAAAAGTATTATCAATTCTGAGGACTGTGTTGGCCATAGTAATCACAGATATATATCCTGTATCACATTTATAGTTCAGATATTTGTGAAATGTTTTACGTGCATCACTACTTCAAAATTAGGATTGTGACACCCTCATTATTTAATTAATAAGTAGGCATATATATTTCTATAGAACAGTTTTTACTCCATAATTGGAGTCCTTTAAATCCTGTAGATTTGATGTAATTTAATTATTATGCAAAGGAGTCCATAATAATGACTGCCAAAGAGGTAAAGGAAAAGCTCTTTGTTGTACAATACCTGGTCACCCAAATGCTTTTAATATGAGACTTTTAAAAAAATATTTTATATCCTTTAATTCATTTCTATGAGTATTTTTCATGATGAGACAGAGAGAATTATTTAAGATGTTGTGGATAATGTCCCCTCTGTGCTTGTTTTTTATGCAAAAATAGAAATTGAAACCAATGATCTTTGGAAAACTTCATCTAGTAATATTTTAATGATAGAACCCTTATGAACACTTGAATTTTCAACCATTACCATTAGTGAATTATAGATTGTGTTAAATTTATAAACTGTTCCATGAGCAGGAATCTTCTCATTTTTGCATGATGTTCTCTCTCACTGCCTATTGAAGAGCCTACCTCTTGCTCATCAAGTATGCTCACACCCATCCTCTGTGGTTGCTTTTCCTAACCAAAGACATTGGCGGCATCCTTCTTTTTTCCTTAGATTAAAAAAGGGGACAGGGAGGTGGGTCAGAACAAAACTTACCTTGTACTGAATTATAAGTGAGATATCAGAATATAGAGATGTTTTCTCTTTTTTTCTTTTTGAGGATATGTTAAGTTCATGGCAGATTTGTTTTACTAATCAGTATAACAGAAATGACAGTTGTATAGTTGCATCACTTGGGAAAACCAGAATTACAGATGTAAGGCTAATGAGGTGGCAAACAAAGGCTTTCTGGAATGTTGTCAATGAGTGTATTATACAACTGCAAATAAATACTTGAATATGCTGGAAATGATAAATGTTTACTTAGCTCTAGTAACCTTGGCCAAAGTTATCCACACTCCAGGGAAAACTGCAAACTTATTTTTTTTCCATAGTGCATTTAGAACATAACGGAAAGATCTCATGAATCTTAAATTTAGAAAACAACTTAAAAAGTTATCTTTTTAAAGCTTAATTTGCTTATATGTAAGTTGAGCTTTCATGATGAGGATATATCTGACTAGAGCTCTATAGAATCATTTTTTAGCCAGCAACAGCTGTGCTGTTCTTTCTAAATAGTAATAATGCTTCTACATTGCACTTGTTTTTTATTGTTGAGGAGGGCTCATAGTGCCTTTATTGAGTTACTTTCAGAGGAGCCTGATTTTTTTTTTTTTTTTGGAATGCACAATAAAACAGAAGTAATTTAAATTTTAATATGCCTTCCTTGCACCATTAATTAAAATGATTTATGTTTGGTTGCCTCCTTGAAATACAGTGTGACGTTAGGATGTATTGCTTCCATGGTAATGTTTTCCAACAGAGCATCATTTATGAAACAGGGTATCAAATTCTTCTGGGTCTTAGTTTATTTGCTTTGACAGCAACACCTTTACTTAACTCCTGGCAGAATATACTCTCATACTGTTCTTCCCAGGTCTCATTTGGCATTTTAGATTGTATTTATTGCCTAGATTTCTGGCCACTTATTTGCTTCTTCAAAGTAAGATTCTTTGAAGATTGATCATTTGCCAAGGAGGATGAGATAACCTGGACCGTTATTTTGGTCTGGATATTGAAAACATCTAACTTTGTGGAATTATAAAAGGACTTCCCAAATACTAATAAAAGAGAACTTTTTTTTTTTATGGACTTCAGAAGAAAGGCTTGCCCTCCGATCTTATCCACAAGAAAAGGGAGTGTGAGAGGAAGATTCACATTTATTTTAAATGAATTCCTGTAAACACTAAGACTTTATTGTCTGTGGGTTTTGGGGCACTTAAACGACATTGCCGCTGAATTGGGCATTTCTTTTTTTTTTTTTTTTTTTTTTTTTTTTTTGAATTGGGCATTTCTTTTTGTCACTGGCATGAATTAGTTCTGAAATACTACTTGGTCTACAGTCATTGTACAGTATCTGCTTTCTTTCTTTTTTTTTTTTATTTAAAGCAGTTTAATGTTGACAGTTCTTTTCACTCTTTTCTGAATATTGGAACATATGATTGCATCAAGCTGGCTGCAGGCTCCAGGGCTGACATTTTCTAGTGCAGAGAATGCCCACATCACTCGAACATTTGAAAAGTGTTAATGAGCAGATCAAAAGGACTGTTGCCTGAAGCAGCTAACTTTTTTTTTCTTTTTAAGAAATCGGCTTTCCTCCAAACTGAAATCTTCATTCTAGCAGCTAAGTAGATGAGATGTAATCCTCCCTGATGATGATAATAACAAATGAAAAAAAATTGGAGAAGAATCAAACTCTGCATATGGTTCATAAAGTGGTGAAAGTGTTTTCCAGAATTTTCAATACAGAGCTGAAGGATGCTAAGTGGAAAAAATCCTGGCAACTAGGCAATATTATGCCTTTTAAAATCTGCAAATTCTCATAAAATATGGTGCATATGAATACATCCTTTTCTGAAATGAATGTGTTCTTGCACTATTTAATATAAGAAAGGGATTCTCATGACTGTTATTTTAAATGTATTTGGACAACAGTTAGTTTTCCTTTCCTCCCAAAGGAGTTTTACTGAAATGTAGAGTGTCAGTTGGGCATAGATTTTTGCCATTTTTGGCTTTTGGGCCAAATGACTTCAGATCGTTTTCACCCTCTTTGTTACTTATGAGGCTGTGTGGTAGAGTGGAAAGAGAACATCACGGGAAAACCATTTTATTTTCTATTCCAACATTTATAGGTGAATGATATTGTGAATGTTAGTTAACATAATATATTTTTGTAAAATGGTGATAAATTTATGCAATTATCATAAACATTAAATATAATTAAATATATTAAATATGATTCTGATACACTATCATCTGTGTGTCATCTATTCTTCCGTCCTAATAAGTAAAACTGCTCCAAATACCTTAGGCCTTTTCTTCTGCATACTTTGAATTTGCAGTCCAAATCTTATTTTAAAAGGATGTCACATGGCAGAAGTTGAACTGAGTTTGAAGGTAGATGGACCTGGATCCTGGATTGGAGTCCTAATTCTCTGTTTTCTTCTCATACGTACTTGCAGAAAATTATTATTGAAATTAGAGCCTTCCTGTCTTTATATTTAAAATGGGGATAAGCACAGGATTATTACAAAAATAGGAGAAATATAGAGTGTGTGCCATATGGTAATCACAACAAAGAATGATTATCTTTAATAGTCAGAATAGTACACAGTTGAGCCTTAGCACTGGTTCAGTTCCTGCAGGTTCTTTTATTTATTGTGATTGTGGTTGTATCTTTTAATTTATTAGATTGAAATTTCATTTAGGTAGAGGATTGAATGGGCTTTAGTTCCATTATTAATAATGTAGAAAATATACTTTCCTCAACTTCAAAATCACTTTAAATTTATAATTTCATGCATTCAGTCATATATCACATTAATCACATGTTATTGGAAAACACAACCCTAAGTTTCTTTTCTGGAATAAGATGAGTACAATGCACATGAACATATGGCCATACTTAGTTATGGAAAGGCATAGACTCAAGAGACCTGATGGAAACATTGTGATATGTATTTTTATTTTATTAGAATTTTCTTGAAAAGGACCTATAATTAATCTTGTTTATTTCCTAGGTGAATAAACTTGGGATGATCTTATGTGTTCCCAGGTGCATTGAGTTCATGAATTCTCTGATTTCCCTGTTTGAGAGAAAAAAATTGATGCTTCATTTTCTTTACTTTTTTTGTAGTTGTATATGGACAGAATACCTTTATTTTATTTGTTTCATTTGTATGCAGGGATAAGGATTGAACCCAGTTCCTCACATGTGCTAGGCAAGTGCTCTGCCACTGAGCTACTACTCCAACCTTGATGCTTCATTTGCGTTAGAACTAGCAATATTTTAGTTTCAGGGAAATCTATCTATTATTTATATACATATTCCTTCAATATTTTACATATAAATTTGGAGATTGACTATGATTCTTTGTGAGCTTTCTTAGTTATTTTGGCTTCATTTTGAATCATATTTTTAGTATCTGCTTTCCAAAAAGCACTTTAGGCACTCCAGGTATTTATAAAGGAGAAGAAATGAGTATTGCCCTTAAGAAATCTACAGTTTAGAAGATGGGGATGTAGCTCAGTGGAAGAGCTCTTACCTAGCATGCATGGGTCCTTGGGGCTAGGGAGAGGGGGGAGGAAAGGAAGAAATCTGTGCTAGAAATAATGTAAAAATCGCATAATAAGCTTTAAAATCCAAACTGATAAAATATGAATGGCTCAATTGTGCATTAATATATATGTTGAGAAGGATAAGTATTCTAGATAAAGTAATAGAAAGTTGTTGGACTGGTCTGTGAAGGCTGAATGAGACCATATTAAGTCTCCATGTTAAGAAATAGTCATTATATTTGAGGGGAGCAGAGAGATGGATCATGGTTAGAGTAAAGGTGTATGTAGAGAAATGCTTGTAGACGGGATGTTAGGGCTGAACTGGAGCAAATGGTACATGCTGAGACATTAGAACAATGGAAACAGAAATGCTGGATCATGTACATCTATAGAAAAAGGGACTTTGAGTTTTGTTTATTAAATAAGGAATTTCCAGTAAAGTGAAAGGCTGCAAAGATGCCTCACATGATCCTGTTGTAAGTTTGACAGAAGCAAAGGGGTCATATGAAGATTTTAAATTGAAACTTAATTTTCCCATATCAGTACTAAACTAGATGCTATATAGGATAATGAAAAAAAAAAAAAAGAGGAAAAGTTATGGAGGGATTTTTAGTAATTATTTGGAGGATATAATGTAGATCAGGGTTGGGGATACCATTTGTATCCCCAGAAATTTATATATCTGTGCAAGATGTATAGGTAATAAGCATAGTATATTTGAAATCCTCACAATGAAATAAGAATGAGTTTGGATATATTATTCTTGGTCTTAGTGGAATGGAAGAATGTACGTTCATCTTTCTCTAGTGAGATAAATCCGGAGAGCACTTTATGATGATTTGCAAAACTAAGGGAAAGCATGATCTGGAAGTTTTTTTCTATACAAATTCAGCAATTCATTTATTTGAATTGTGGGGGTAAGAACTATTAATCCATTTTGATGAGAGAAATGATTGATTAGACATCTGTTAGAAGAATATTGACCTGGCTACATAGGTTAAAATGAGGGTTGGGTTAGTGGTAAAAGAACAAGCTAGATGTTTAATTTAACTCTATGTACAGCACGTAGTCATTGATGCTCTCAGAAGCCTCTGGTGATTATAAACTATCAATCAATTTAATCAATTGTCAATTAAGATGCTTAGAAGAGGGAGGCGAGGAATGATGAGGTACATCTGTTTTGTTTGAGCACCATTTATTTATTTATCATGACTTGCCCATATTTAAAGAATGCTATTATCAATTCTGGAAACCACAGTTAAGATATTAACTAAATTAATGTAAATTGAAGGAACTGAAAAAGATGACCTAATAACTCTAAACCATTTCATGAGAAATTGTTGATGTATTTAGCTTCCAAAATGGACAAACTCAATAGAATTAGGTAGTTATCCTAGTCTTCAAAAATATGAATTTGTCTTCTCTGGAAGAAAAATTGTGTGTGTGTGTGTGTGTGTGCGTGCACGTGTGTTTTGTATGTGTTTGTGTGTGTCCGTGTTTCCAGACTCTAGATCCAGGGCTTAAGAGTGGAAAATGCAGAGAGAAGCTTTGGCTTCATTTGGGGGAAAAACTTTCAAATGATGAGTTCTTGCCAATGGAATGAATTGCTTTTTGAGGTAGTGAATTTCTCTTCATTGCAGTAATCCAAACATATTTGGACTATGATTGGTGGGAATTTTTTAGAATACTGAAGTTTTGGTTGTGTGTGTATTGGAGTAGTTGAAAACTGTACTCAATACTTTTCAGGTCCAGAAAATCTTGAGGTCATGATTTTTGGTAGTGACAGTGGGAAAGGAATAAAAAGAATCCTTTTTTCTTTCCTTGTCCTTCGGCTCTCTGCAGTCCATCTCTTTCCTTTCTTTTTCTCTTTTATTTCTCCTCCTTTTTTCTCCCTTTCTACCTCCCTCATTTTTCTCTTCCTAGTTTTTCTTTTTTCCCCCCCTTCTTTCTTACTTTCTTAAAGGTCTAATTTGTGCCAGGCATTCTACTGAATTATTGGGAATGCAGTGAGAAACAAGGCAGAAATATAACTGGTTCTTATGATATAAAGCTGCTCACGAGCCCATTACGCTGTAGTCATTTTCCCACCTCCCAACTTAGAACCTAGCTTGTCAGTCTGTGAACATCCTAGCTAGCTATTGGTTCATCAGTCAGCTTGCAAGCAAGTGTCCTTCTCCATTATTGGTCCCTTAGCCTGGGAATTCAACTGCTTAAGGATAGCTTCCCAGCCATTCTCTCTTTCTCTCTTCCTCGCTTTCATCCTCTCTCTTCCATTTCACTCTCTCTCTTGTGTGTGCACTCTTTCTCTCTCTCTTTTCCTCTCATTTTCTCTCTTACCCTGCAGGAAGACACTCTGCTTGTTTGCTTAATAAACTCTCTTAAGTGAGTTCCCACGTCAGGAGTGGTTTCTGGGTTCTTACAGTTCTTATGTAACTCAGAGTTTTTTGAAGCTAAATAACATGAATGCTGATAAATGTTGGGGAAGAGAAAAGAGTTATTTGTGCATATCAAGGAAATATTTACATTGGGAAGATAAGGAATTCGTGGGTGGAGAGGAGAGGGGAAGAGAGAAAGGGAATTTCACGGAATCTCTTGGACATAGAATTGACTTGGTGGAGTCCTTCAAAAATGAGAAAGAGATTATGCCAACATATTGCGACTGTGACTAGAAAGAATGAAAGACAAAGGAAGGTGGGGAAGGAGGTTTGACTTTTAAATGAAGTTGAGTGAGTTGGTTTGGATTTTGCTGACTGTGAAATGCTGACAGATCTGGTTTTCATTGCATACTTTGGAAATGCAAGTTTGTAATGATATGGAGGTACTTACTCTTTTAACAAAGGAAAAATATCTATAACTTGATGACCTTAAATTTATTTTGACTACAGTATTATTTTAAATCTTAATCCTCTACAGGCATTTAGTTCTGGGATAACTAAAAAAAAAAAAAAATCACAGATTTTTATCTTTCAATATTATTAAAAAGAACTAGAATTTCATGCTTATTGATAGAACAAAACAATTAAATGAAAGGATTTAATAATGGAATTTCTTGAAGGATTCAAAAATAAACTTGGTCAAATTAAATTACTGTCCTGTTATATTTATGTGGTTGTTACTCTCTGGGTATTTCTCCTGAGGTTTAGATTTAATCTAAAATTTGAATATTGAAAAATTATATATGCTGAAAATTATGGACCAATTCTCTAAATATTATCAATAAAATAAAAGTTTTAAAACCCTTTCATTATGGAAAATTTCAAGCATTTACAGTGAGATAGATTAATACAATGAATCCCCTGTCCCTTCACTCAGCCTCAAGATTATTATCAATTTTATTGCATCCACACCCCCATCCACTTCCCCATCCCAAACTATTTAAAAAATAGAATCATACAATTTCTCTGGAAATATTTATGTATACCTTTAAAAGATAAGCTGTATTTAAAAAAAAATAGTCATGATAAATAGTAATATGTTAAGTAATACCTCATTTTCAAAGTCACAGTAGTTTTAAGTCCTTAATGATGTAGTTGAAATATTTGACATTAGATGAAGATAAAAACTTACAGTTTTAGTTTTTCTTCTTAGAGACTGTGATATTGTTCTGAATTATCAGAAGCCACTGGCACCTGATTAAGATTTTCCATCACAATTAGGTGAAAGTCCAGATATACCAGGACCAGTGAAGTTTATTGTAAATTAGGTCAAGGATCCATTCCTCTCACATGAAGAATTAACCTAATTCAAATAAGATTCGATGAGTAATGATTTGTAGAAATTTTAGCCTTGACTAAATTGTCAACTTGTAAAAAACAGCTTCTAGCAACAACTTAATAGTGTCACAATTTTGTGGATAAAACTGACTCAGTGTAGTAGTCAGGGTTCTCCAAGAGGAACAGAATCCACAGGAAATATGATTATAAGAAGGGGATTTATTAGATTGGCTTACACTACCAGAAGCTGGATATTCCACAATGACCATCTGCAGGCTGGAGAGCTGGAAGAACCAGTAGCTTCATAGTCCAAGACGCAGAAACCCCAGAGCAAGAAGGATCAACAGTGCTACTCTGAGGTCAAGGCTTCTGGAAACTACCTGGAGAACCAGGTAGAGTTCACTTTGGAAGAGTGAAGAAGCAAGAGTCTGATATCCTCAGATGATCAAAGCAGCAATCAAGAACCTGTTCAAGAAGAGTCGAGCTCACATCTGCATCTACTTCCTTGTTCTGCCAACTTTTATTCCATCCAAGCCATCATCCTATTGGGTGGTGCTGCCCACGTTTAGGGAAGGTATCCAGTTCACTATTCCACATTCCAATCATTCCTAGACATGTCCTCATGGACACACCCAGAAGCCTCTTAATCATCAGCATCTCTAATCCAATCAAGTTGCTAATTCAAATTAACCATTACACTCAGTAAGGAGATGATTACTCAGAATCTCATGCAATTGCAGTCAGGTGTCAGTTAAGCTAGTGCCATCTGAAAGCTCAGTGTGACTGTGTCCAAGATCAACTCCTCTCTCATATATCTGGCTCATTATTTGGGGTGGCCAAAACAGCTGGGGGTCATCCAGTGTCTCTTTGTCACCAACTGACCTTTCTTTAACATTTTGGTGTTCTTCTTTATAGCTGGATGGTCTCAGGGTAGCCTTCTGACAGCAGAGTTCCCCAAGTGGGTTTTCTAGTGAGGAATGGTTGAAAATCTTTTGACATAGCCTCAGTCATCATGTGACCACTTCCATCTCATTCTGTTGGTCAAAATCTAGTTACAGGCAAGCCCAGATTCAAAGAGAGGGACATAAATATTAGGAGGCATGGTTCTTTGGAGACATCTTTGGAGTTACAGTATTTTATGAATCTAATTATTTTTAAACATTCTTACTTTTTCATGCCTGTGTCATAACACTTTTACATTTTATTTTATTTTTTGGACAGGTTATCAAGGATCCTCCTCCACCACCACCACCTGCACCAAAAGAGGTAAATGAATGCCAAGGAAACGGATATGTGTGGTCTTTTTTTCATATAAATACCATCCCCAAATTTGATCAATTCCATTTATTGTTAAAAAAAATCTGATATCTATGTATTGACTTTTTGCTTTATGAACATCAATTGTTATTCTTCACCTCATGATTTCCTTTATGTGCTGGAGGAATGGGGTCCTCATACATTGTAGACTTAGACTGGCCATCAGGATCAGTAGTATATAGAGATTTAATATACTTTTTAGAGCAATATATTAATAGTCCTGATGTCACTTATTTTATTTATAAAAAGTTGCAAGATTCAAGATGGCAGTTTAAGGATCTATCTTCAAAGTGATTATTGCTTTCATAGTACTTTGTTAGCCAAAATCATTTTAGTGACACAAATTAAAGGAATGTGCTGGTTGCATTTGCAAAGTTTCTCTACTATCTTTCCACTACAAATTTTACAGAGCTCAAACATACATGTACATTGGTGCTTGAAGTGATTATTGAAATTCTGTCCTAATTTTAATGTTTTATCTTTTTAAGTATGAATTGAAGAATAGATTTGCAATAAACGACTGATGCTCAGAGTTAAAGAACAACTTCTGATAACCTAAGAATGATGTGGGGAGGTACCTAAAATTTGAGGAAGGATGGGAGTCTTCAAACCCTATAGAACCCTATAGAACTCTACTTGAATTTTATGTCTGTAAATGTAAATATGCTCACATGTTTTGTATATAATTTTTAGATATTTTTACATAATTTTGGCATTATTTTAAAAATGTTTAAATGTGAGCCACTTCTGACTAAACAATATTTTATGAAATTAATCTTATTTTTAAAAATGTATCTCCATAGGAAGAAGAAGAACCTCTGCCCACCAAGAAATGGCCAACTGTGGATGCTTCCTATTATGGTGGTCGAGGGGTTGGAGGAATTAAAAGAATGGAGGTTAGTATATTTTTAAAAAGAGAAGTTGATAATCTGAAATATGTTTTTCTAAAACTATTAAGCCATGGAAATTGTGCTTTTTCACAATTCAGAATATCATCCATTTTTAGTTAACACTGGGTCTTTTCTGGATATATTTTTCCCCTATGAAATCACCCTAGCAATTTCAAATCCGTTCAAGAACTAGTTTCACTAGTCAAAGGCTTGCATTGATAAGATCTCAGAATTCTAAAGGGCAAAAAATTCTAGGGTTTTCCTCACTGTTTTGGAAAAAATTGCTGCATGGAACATCAACTTTGAAGAATAAAGTAACTTAAAGTTGCAACAGTGCTCTTCTTTGAAAAGGTCCAGTAGTTGCATACTATTTGTGGAGAAAATGTTAAAATATTCACTTGCATGAATATGACTTTATCACGAATATAGAAAACTTACAGTAGCATTTAACTATTGCTTAGGAACTATCCTAATTTATATTACATACCACTTAGAAGATGCATTGAATTTTCAGAATGGCTCAAAGTGTGGATTAAAGTTGAACTTCAATATTGCATCTTAAAAATAAAATGAGGTTTTCTTATGATCATGAGATTTTTTTTTTTTTTTTTTTTTTTTTTGCAGTGCTGGGGATTGAACCCAGGGCCAGTACTCTACCAACTGAGCTATATCCCCAGCCCATGAAATATTTTTAACAATGATAGATTAGTTAATAAGAAGCAATCATTGCCAGTGCTGAGTCATAACAAGTGTAGACAAGTTAGCATCCCATCCCAAGGAACATTTGAGGAATCTTCTTATAGACACATTGACTTTAATATTAAACACTGATCCTTATATTTCCTGCTTATTAATCATACTCCAATTTTACGTGATGAGAAGGTGTTTTTATGTGTTTTGCTTCTATTGTTCATGTCTCCTATTATCATATCTGCTTTATCCCATTACTACCACAAAAATTGTAAGCTAATTCAGAAACCCTCAAGTGCTGCAATTATCTCTTTACATACATTTCAATAAAATTCAGATTCCCAAAGGAAATGTTCCCTTTTCAGAATTATCAAAGTGTTTATTCAAGTCAACTGACAGTGATTCTCAATTTCTCAGCCACATTAGGTCTTAAAACAATGATGATTTCCCTAGGAACTTCCCACTCATTGCTGAAATATCCTTTGAGACAGGTACCTGGTTGCCAATAATAAATTTAATCCATATGAAATCTAAATACGTAGCATACTACATCAGAATCAGCAATATATTATTAAGTAGGCCTTAATTAAGTAGTGGTCTTATTGAGGATATTAGAAATATTAGATTTTTATTAATCCAATATTCCAGTGTTCCAAACAATGAGATCCTTCTTAAAGACAAGAACGGAAAAGAATATGCGTAAGTCCCTGAATGGAACCTTAGTGAAAAGGAACAATATATTCTGTTAGTCATCTTTTTATTAATATAACAAATAGCCAAGATAAATTAACTTAAAAAGAGGAAAGGTTTATTTTGGCTCACAGTTTCAGTCGGTGGTCTGTCAGTCCTGTTACTTTTGAGTCACTGTTGAAGCAGAACATCAGGGCAGGGAGTGTACAGTAGAGAAAGTTTCCAAGTAGTAAAAAGAGAGAAGAAGAGATGAATGTCCCACCCTTGGAGGGCACACCCCTGCTGATCTAAGGCCTCCCACCAGACCCCACCAACTCAAAGGTTTCCTCAGCCTTCCAACAGCACCAAATTGAGAATGAATCCATTAACACATAGAGCTTCGGGGGACATTTCGCATCCAAACTAGAGCAATTAATTTATGCTCAAGAAATGAATTTTGCTATCAATCTATTTTTTTCATATTAAATATCTTAGATATCTTAATTCTGCTATTATTCTTTCGTATTTTTAAACTATCTCAATGTGATCAAACTAAAACATCAATACTTACACAAACACATATGTATATAGATTCTTAATTAGGAGTTGTAGGAAACCTCTACAAAGTATTTCCTAGTTTTAGACTTTGACACTGAGTGAGATTTATTTGTGGTGGTGTTCCTGGTGATGGTGAGGGTGAAGCAGCAGTTCCTTTGTGAACTAAAGCTGATGAATTTATTTATCTCCTTAGACCTCATCAAGTATATGTGATAAGTTAGTCCTTTGATAGTGATACCCTAGAAATGCCATATTAGTTCTGAATGCTAGTTCAACTAGCTTCAGATTTGTGTCTGAGAACAGTTCCACTAACACTTGACTTTTATCAAGGTCATTATCAACTATGAAGCCTTTATAATTATCAACTATGAAGGGTAGGCTAGAAATGTATATGTTAAAATCTATTATTTCTCAGTGACTCTGTATTTTATCTATTTACATTTCTACTCTGAATTACTTCCCCAAGTTATACATTCTTACGTTGCTTAACTGTACATCTCCTTTGAGTTTTTACTTTTCTTTTGTTTATTCTTCAAAATTGAGACTTTATAACTATGAGGAATGTATCCTGGTTTTAGAGTTTTTAATTGAATGTATCCATGTCTAAAGATTTTATAAGTGTTAGTTTATCTAGGTGAAGACACTGTGATTTGAAAGAGAAGGTCATTTCTCTGGAAAGAAAGCCAACTATTCAACTCTCAAAGTTTAATGGAGTTTAAAACAATTTTAACAACCTCATAAAGAACATTCTAGTACCATTGATCACACTGAAAAATACAGATACATTTTAATGACTGAACAGGGTCCACTTGAAATTGAAAGCCCATTCTAAAAGTGTAGTTAAAAAACAGGTAAAAACATCTAAGTAAGCCTTACCAAAAAAGCTGTGAATAGTTCTTTCTATGAACAGTAATCATCTGTATCCCTACCCCCTAATTTAGGTCATTAAAATGCTTTAAAAGACCTTAATTTTTTTTTTTTCCTTTATAGGAATCACTCAGCTATGGTATATCATACTGTGCTCTGGATAGGTCTTGGTATTTCTTTTTAGAGCTTGACTTGATTTATTTTCATTGTCTTTGGCAGTGTCCTTGGTTTTTGCAGATCTTCCCCCACTCCCTTTTGGACAAAGTCCTTCTGCAGGGGCCATATCTTATTCATATGCCTAATTTGATTCAGGTTCATCTCTAAATTTCTGTTCAGTGAAAAATAAAGTAAACAGTAATTTGATCTGGTGGTTTTTCAAAGTCAAGAGATTTCAGATAAGGACATTCCCTATAATTTGTGTCCTTGAAATTCCCTGGTGTCCTTGAAATATTCTCTTCAAAGCAGCGTTTTTCAATTCGTCTTCCTCAATGAAAAATATGCTTGTCACATAACCATACTGAGATGAGCTTATGCTCATCTAAAAACTGAAAGCTATTTTACCAAGTAAAAGTTTACAGAAGTCATCTCATGCATTACTTTGAAAAGCTAAATTTTTAAATCAAATTTTTTGCCTTCATTAAATGATGAAAAATTTGAAGAAACATCTCCGTATATAAAAATACATTCATAAAATTCAGACTGATTTGAAACTTAAACCACTTCAGATTGCCTATGTTTAAATCCCTGCTCTGCCATTTACTAACTGTATGGTTTGGGGCACATCTCAACCTCATCTGTAAGGAAATAGTATCCGTCTCATTGCATTTTTGTGTTAATCAAATGCAGATGGATAGCAGTAACTCAGTAAATGCTATCATTGTTATCAGTTTAACATACCTAATTATAAAACAGAAATACACACTGTCGTGCATTTCATGTAAACCACAGATTGAGTCCTTATTTGAAACTATGGAGAAAGGTTATTTTAAATTTAATTGACTTTAGACTTTCAAGAGATTCTTTTTGTCTAGGACCTTAATAGTAAATATAACAGGGAGTGTCAAAAAATCTATTAAGTTTAGGAAGAGGAGCCACTAGGAGTTGATGTACCTACTCGTCTTTTTACTCTGAGATGGCGAACCAGAGGACCATATGCTACAGAAGAGCTTGTTCCTGTAGGACACTTTCTCTCTGATAGCAGTGTCCCCTTTGTTTTAAAGGTGCGCTGGGGTGATAAAGGATCTACCGAGGAAGGTGCAAGGTTAGAGAAAGCCAAAAATGCTGTGGTGAAGATTCCTGAAGAAGAGGAACCCATCAGGCCTAGGCCACCTGGGCCCAAACCTACTTACCAGCCTCCGCAGACAAAGTGGTACGCACCAATTAAGGTACGTGACCTAATTTTGTGTAATTTCACTTAAATCTCCTGGAGAAAATGTAGCTTTTACAGTCCCCTAACCTTTTTAGAAGGACTGAGTGGATCAAATAGCACCTATTCATTTTGCGCTCTAACAACTGAACATTTCTCAACATAAGAACCTCCAAGATTTTGTTTAATTTGTGAAAAAAAAATGATAGTTGAGAATAAAACTCTACCTCCTTCATTTTACTTTTTCACTCAGTCAGTATTTAGAGATTTAGTAACAAATCCCATTTCCTTTAGGGCCCTCTTGATGCACTCTGGGCTTTGTTGCGGCGGCAGTATGACCGGGTTTCCTTGATGCGACCTCAGGAAGGAGATGAGGTTTGTATAGGGGAATGTGCTGGGAAACAGTTGACTACTGCTTCAGTATAAAAAAGTAGTGGAATATTCACCAGAAATAATGTTTAAGCCCCTCTTCCACATAAGGAAGGTATTAGCATTGCCTAGAACAGATCTCCATTACATAGGTTGCTTACCAGATTATGGTTAGAATCCATCTTCAAGTTACAGTTTCACACCAGTCCCTTTTCAAGTAATTCACAAAAATTATGGTCATTTGTACACATACTTTTGCCTTGAAGACTTCATGTTCTGAATTTTTACCTAGTGGGAACAACAGACTGGAAATGAATAGTCAAAGACTGTCTTTAGCATGTAGTAGCAATGAGACCTACAGAAAATATCTTAACCACAGTTGCTTTAGGTATCAGTATGTTCCTTGTAAGTGAAAATGTCCCTAAAGCATTGAAGAAATCTGTACCTGTGATATATAGATAGAAAGATACACAGGTATGTACATGTGTGTATTTTTTCCATATCAAGGAAGCCTATTTAAGGCTTTTTCTTTTTTTATTTTAGAAATTTGGCTAGAATTACTCTAGTTTTAGAATTTCTTTAACAATTTATACTATTCCCTATTGCATGAATGTAAGAAAAATTCTCCCAAACCTTTACATATGTAACAATGGGTGTGTTAGGTTGGGAAACATAATACTCTTCATAATTTGAGCATGGTTGCATTGTTTGTCAGCATCATCTTTATTATGTTTGACAAACTTCAGAGGACTTGAGCTTCATTCAGTCTGATATGCTTTCCTTTGGAATAATGAAATAATTGAGGAATTTAGTATTTATCTTACAATGCCAAGATAAGTTATATTTAGTGTTACATGTTTTCAGCATAGTGTTTCAAATAGAAAATGTCTCCAGATCTTAAAATTTTACTTCTAATAAATGGGGATAATTTCAAAAATACCTGAGTTCAACGGATTAGGAAATTCAATTTGAGACAAATAACATTATATTTAATGTTTATAATATTTGTATTTAAGTATAGTGGGTATACATAAATGTATAGTAGAAGAGATTAACTGTCCCTGGAAAGATCAGATAAAACTTCTTTAGAAATACAGGTCTTCTGTCTTAGAAAATAGGTAGTTTTAAACAGGTAGAGATTGGTCACTGAGGCAGCTAAGTACATAGGGAGTGGTGACTTACTAGATAGTTTGAGGGTTGGAGGTTTAAATCAGAAAGATTGGTTGGGAATAGAAGAAGGTTTTGAATTTGAATAAATTGGCATATTTTTTTTTTCAAATCATGCATTATAATCATTCATTCATTCAACAAGTATTTACCTAGTACCTAACATGTACCAGTTACTTTGTTAGACACAAGACAAATTTAATATTTTTCTTAGAGAATATTCCACATGTTGCCACAGCAGATTGCTATTTCTTTTTCCATTTCCTTTATTTTTAAGATTTCTTATTTTTTTTTTAGCATTTTGTTTATGCTTTTGTCTATGATGATTTCAAAACCTTTTATTCTAAGTCTTGAGGTCAAATTATTTCAAAATTCAAAAATTTCAGATTTTAGGAATCTGATATAGTCTGTATATCATATATAGAACAATATTTCATAATCACATTATTCAGGCATTTGCTGTAATACATTAATTATATTAATTATTACAAGTGGAAAAATAAAGACTAAAGTTTTTCTCAGATTTGGCTTTCAAATGTATTTTGGTGAGAAAGGACAAAACTCTAAGTTTTCAAAGATTTTGAACTTCAGAATTTTAATTAAAAAATAGAAGATCTCAATTATGTGAGATGAAATAAAATTTTACTACCTGAATGCTATTTATGATTTTTGGTTATTTTTTACTTAAATGTGGGATAATAACCTTAGTAAACATTAATTGTTGGTTCAATTAATGAACTCATTTTCTTCATCAAATATGTATTATGATTCTAAGTGTGCTGGTGCAGTTCGACTTAACATTTTATCATTATACTTCCTCTTTTTAGCTTTACTGGGTTCAGCATTTTGTCACCTGCAAATTTTTATCACTTTTGTGACAAAAGTGTTAAAACTGCAGTGTGGCACTCTAATAAAACTCTTTCCCCCCAGATGGGGCACACCAGTTTATTGACATTATGGTAAAGCTAAGAACCCATCCAACAGTACCACCTCAATAAGTATGTATCTTTAAATTCATTGCTGACTTTAAGGTATATTTATCTATTCCCTCATATAACCAAATTGACAACACAACATTTTTTGTTCAAGAACATCTGATGAGCTTGGCATCATTTGTTCTTTTGCTCCTATGTTTCTTGCTAGTGCTCCTTTATAATATTTATTTTTTTTTAGTCTGAGGTTTTATATCAAATGTATAGGTATGAGCACATAATCTTTCCCTTTTAGACAACTTTGGAAATCTTTGCCCTCTCCTTTTTAAAATTTTCCATATTCCCATTTTCTATTTTTCACAAAAATTAGTAAGACAATCTGAATTTACGTCAACTCCACATCATCAACCTGGTCTTTATTTGATAGGTAATTCCAAATCACCCATCCCCCCCACATACTATAATCTATATTTTTTCCAAAGATTAAAATATAGAATAACACAGTTTCTTTGTAAATATGTTCATATCCACAATCTTTTCATTTTCACCTTTGCTAATTTATTCTACCAGTTCATAATATTCTTAAACATTACACTAATTTTCACTTGACTTCTTTGAATGAATGAAGCCTTTAATTGTCTTATTCTTATGGTGATGAGCACAGCAAATACCTTTATTGACAAAGCCCACCAAGTGACTTGCAATACTTGTTTCAAAGAGAATCTGCACCTGTCAGGACACTTAATCATGGTAAATATTTCAGTGGATTTCATTTAAAAGTCTCTATAGAAACTGAACTGCAATATTTTATTTTTATCCCAGAAAGTTATATTTAATTATTTGTTAAAATAAAATCATATTTGTATGGTGCAGTGATATAATCTCTACCTGAGACTTTAACATGCCACTCCATTTTTTTTTTATTTCCTTTTTTTTTTTTTCTCCCTATGGTCCTAGGAATTGAACCAGGGCCTTGAACATGGTAACCAAGTGCTCTACTACTGATCTACACTCCAGTCCAATTTTTATTTTTATTTTATATTAAAAACCCATAATATTGCTTAAATTCCAGTTCTTATTTTAACTTTAGAGATGCTTTCATTTGGGGAACTTAATTTACTTAGGAAGAAAATGATACCTCAGAGCTAGGAAGAGTACTAGGGATTTAGAATATATTTGGCACAGCTAATTTTGATGCATGACACTAAAATGTGATAATTCACTTTAATAATGCTTTATCTCTACATGAAAAGAAAATAATGACTCACTGTTGCCTTCTAATTATTCTGCTTAAACCCCCCAAAAGGCCTTTATAAAACCTTATAGATTTTACTAATTTAGTTTATATAGACTTGATTTATTTCATAGGATTACATGGAGTAAAGTAAAATTAGGGTACTAAGATGTCCAACTATTAGTATCCTTACTTCTTTGACTGTTCTTTAACCATATATCCATCTATCTTTATATTTGCTTGAAGAAAGGGAAAATTGAGCTCAAAATTGTGTGTGTGTGTGTGTGTGTGCGTGTGTGTATGTTTAAGTATGCCAAGGCATAATCACTAAATGAGAAAAATTAGGCTTGGAGTTCTTTTGTTAGCTTTAGATATCTATACTTATCTGTGAATGGTTCCATAATATAATTCTGCTATTTGCAAACTGACTTACCTTTCAATACTTGATGACATCAAGTTAGATGTTGAACTCAGGCTTATTGATGAAAGACTTCTTATATATAAGATGTTTCTTGTCCTTTTCTTAACTTTGTATCAACAGATTTCCCAGTAAATTATCCTATTAATTATTAGAAAATTTGTAAATAATATTGTGTCATCTTAGATTACATACATTGATTTCCTTCAAAAAGGTTTGTCTTTGCATCAAGTAATTCATTGTAACAAATGTGATTAGCTATTAAGGCCAGTTCTTTTTAAAAGAAACTTTTTTATCAACATAAATTGGTGAATATATTTTGCAAAAAATTTTGTTTTCTGCTTCTTGTGCTCATAAAGGATTTAGTGTATATATATGTATAATATTTACCTTGGATTATGCTTCCTATGAGGTATTTGTGTAGGTTGAGGAGTTGTGCAGGTGGCTGATTATAAAGCAATTTGTACACAGTAAAAATAAAAAAAAAACTTTCGGAAACTTTCTAGTTAGAAATGGATGCAGCTTGTTTTACATTGTCGAGAAATAAATGATAATACCCTCTCACCTCTTAATGTTAAAGGAATAATCACATCCTTTTTTTTAAAAAACAAAAACAAGGAAAGACAAACTTTATGCTGCTTGAGAGACAAAACAGAATTGTTTTCAGGTTGTGGCTAATGGTCCCAAATAATACAACCTCTACTTAGTCAATAGTATGTTTACTACTTTGGAAAACATTCTTGTCCCTTATTTATAAATTGTTTACTGCAGATTCTGCCTTTTGAGAGTTTCGTTTAATAAACAAATCAGTGTATATAGAGAATTAAACCTGGAGTCATGCACATTTTCGAGGCAAGTCCCGTCACGGTAAATTTCAAGCCAAATGTTCTCCTTTTATGACTCAGAGGCCGCACCGGGCTCTTTTGCGGAAGAATTCACTGCTGAATTGAAGTCCTTGATCAAGTAATTGAAGTTCAGGCATAAAGTATCAAAGCGGCGCGAGAAATCTCTCGCCTAGTGCCTGCTCCCGCTACCTTTCTGTGCGCCAGCTCCCGCCGAGGTGCGGGGTCCGCGGGCTCACTCGGAGCAGGCGCAGGCTTTGATTGTGGCGGCAACTCCTCGGAGTCATGAATGTTTCAGCGCATGGCGCGCGAGGTTAGGGCCACGCGTCCAGGTGTAAGCTAGCAGGTTGTCGCCGACATCTGTTTGCAGCAGCGGCAGCGGCCTCCCCAGCCCGCAGCGAGCGGCCGGATTGTCAGCGGAGGTAGTTGAGAGCGGCAGGACCGTTTTGGTCTCACACTCGCTGCCTGGAGGCCTGAAACACCAAAGGTAGGAGTGGGGGTGGACACAGCTGCGCTCCCAAACTTGCCTTAGGCACAAATGAGAGATCTAATGCAGTTTGACTCCGTTGCGGTGGGGAGACAGGACAGAAAGCCACTTCAGAGACAACTTAACGCTGCAACATCTGCCGCCAAGTTTCCAGGGAGTGACAGGGGACAGCAGGTACAGATCGAAGTCTCCACATAAACAACCTCCATTAAGCCATGGACTCTTTTGAAGGGCCTCCATCAAACATGCTGGAGTCCACAGCAGGAGTTTGTTTGGTTTTCAAAGCAGTGTTTTGTGTGTGTGTGTGTGTGTGTGTGTGTGTGTGTGTGTGTGTGTTTTCTATAACAAGGTAATTTATAAATGATGCATTACCATGCATTCTCCTTTTTTTTTTTTTTATTTGAAAAGAGAATGTTAGAGAAGCAGAAAGGCAAAGAAAGAAGAAAGCACAGCACTAGTTTTGGAGTTGTTCCACAAACCAATTAAATCTCCAAGGAACTTCTTGGCTGTAATGGAGGTTACAGTTAACCTTCAGAAGTCAGTTCCTCATTCACCAGGAAGTCTACATAAATATGTACACTGCAGAAGAAGAACCAGTACTCCCGATGAAATAATCTACTATTTGTTTTTAACAGGATTATAGGGTTTCTTATTTCAGTGGAGATGGAGGTGAATATTAGATGTTTTTCCAGGAGGATGGATTTTTTTTTTTTTTAGTAAAACAAAAATCTAGAAAATTATATTCACTTTATTTTCTATTTATAAAGACTTCCTATCTTCAGTTGATATAAAAAATAAAATTATAAGTCCCAGTAAGCAAGCATTTTTCTTTTGGGGGGTTCCAGCTGTACCCCCTGCCCTATTAAGCCAGAAAAAAAAAACCCTAATTTTCATTGAGAATGTTGCAAAAACTCAATTTGCATACATATGTATGACAATACAGTTGGTTAAAATACTAGCGAAGCAAGTAAAATCTGCAGAGTAGGATAAGATAATAAAGATTCTGTAGTAACGTAAATTATTATCATTCATAAAATTTAGGCTCCCTCATCCGATGAAATAGCTGCATGACCACTGTGAGATAAAGGAGAGCTGCTGACTCAAAGGTATCCATTAGAGCAGGAGAGTAGCCAGGGAGCAATGGCCTGGGGATAGATGCTAGTGTGAAGCAAAGTTCTCATCAGTCAGTGGTGAAATAAGCAACATAAGTACACAGTGAGTTTTCAATTATGCTACCTGTATTATGTTGTGAGTACTATTGTTAATTATGCAGATGAGTTTTTCATTCTTTAAAATGATTGATAAGCCAGGCCAGTCGCAGTCCTGTAATCTTAGAGATTTGGGAGACTGAGACAGGAGGATGGAAAGTTGGAGGTCAGTGTCAGCAACTTATTGAGGCCATAAACAATTTAGTGAGACTGTCTCAAAATAAAATCATTTTGTTTTTAAAGGGGCCAGGGATGTGGTAGAGACCCTAGATTTAATCCCCAGTGCAAAAAAAAAAAAAAAAAAAAAAAAGAAAGAAAAGAAAGAAACAAAGAAAAAAAGACTGATGGCATCCACTTTTTAAAAAATGTCCATTCTGACAACCCAATCTTAGTCTTCCAATTTTTAAAACTGTACAGCAAACCAAAACAAATCTGAGACCATAAGTAACACCTGTTCATTTAAAAGGCACAAGAGAAGCCTGAAACCTGAAAGGCAAATGATTTAGACTCTATCTCTGGTTTATATCCCCAGATTTATGTTCATGCCTCTGTCAGTCAATTCTGTTTCTGAATTCTCATGCTCAAAACACTCTGGCTTCACCTGTATTAATGTCAGCTTTTTAAGTGATTCCAGTCTTCCCAGGGATCACTTGGAACTCCTTTATGCTTACAAATCACCCATTGCTCAGCACTGCTCAACTGTTTCATTGTCAAATTGAGTAAACCACTTGGTAGCAGAGATTTTTTTTATCATGCTTTCATTTCCACACAGCATTTGCAAAGTGTTAACCACTTGTGGGTATTTCTGAGCAAATTAAAATCTTCATTCAAGTGATTTGGTGTTAGAAATGTTTTTAATGCCTGAAATTGTCCCATTAATGATTGCATTCTTTTTAAAAATATTTTTTGAAATATTTTTTATTGATAGTCTGGGTATTCAATAGCATTATTCCCAAAGTAAATTTTTTAAATGACTACATTCTTACACTTAACCTTTAGATTCAATCTATATTTTTGTGTCATATAGCTGAATTTTCTAACTGATTTTAGAGACTCTAAGAAAACCCATTATATTAGCCTGAGTCAGTTCAGTTATACACAAAATGCACTTGGTACTTTCATACCCTGCCTCTTTTTATACTGAAATGAAAGAGTAGAGCAAAATATGATCTTCTAAAGCTGATTATTTATCTTCTATTTCTGTGAAATCTGAAATTTATTATGATCCTTGAGGCCAATTTTGATGTGACTGTACTAGCAAATAATAAAGCTAGACTTTTCTACCCCTTATATTACCACTAGTATCTTTTATTTTTATTATCTTTTGTGTTTACAATTCTTAAAATATCATTATATCCTGTTTAAATTAATACAAGTAATTAACTTTGGTTTATACATATTTGAAATATAAAATTTATACTGGAATAACCCCTGTCATGAACATATCATTTTTACTACAATCCCACTGACTGATTTAGGCGTGTGTGTATATGTAAACATGTATGTGTGTGTATGTGTGTGTGTGTGTGTGTGTGTGTGTAATATTTAATATAAATATAAGTAACAGAACATATTTTCTTATAGAACATATTTACTTAATGCACATGTCATCAGCTAATGCCTGTTTCAGAGAAAAATGGGAAAATCATGAAATAGAGTGCACTTTTGATACCATTTTTTAGCTTAAATAATTTGTTAATTATGTATGAGCTGGAAAAAGTGTAAATTCAGTCTGGTTCCCTGAAATGAAATGAAGACTATGCAAAATTTAATTCTTTAAATGAACAAATACAGGTTTATATATTTACATACTATATATTTAATACTATATTATAGTTACATACTATATATATATATATATATATATACACACACACACACATACACACACACACACACACACACACACACACACACACACATGAATGCTACTGGGGATTAAACCCAGGGACACTACCCTCAGCTACATCCACAATCCTATTTGTTTATTTATTTATTTTATCTTAAGACAGTGTCTTGCTACATTACCAGACTGGCCTAGAACTTGTGATCCTCCTGTCTCAGCCTCCTGGTATTACAGGTGTGTGCTATCATGCTAGGCCAGATTAATATCATCTAAGAATCTATAAATAGAACTTGGAGACAACCGGCTTTCCCCCGTCCAGACATTATTTACTATTTAGTAGCATCACATAGTATTTTACATATTAACTTACAAGTTTAGTAGAAATATATCCTGGTTAAAATTGATCAGCAACATTTTAATAATCAAGAGACAAATATTCTATTAGGGTAAGTACCTCTTTCTAAATTAAGGGAGTGAGTTTTGAAATGTAACAGTTTTTTAAACACCAGTGTGCTTTGGCACACTGAAAGAATACTTTAAAAATTCCAAGAAGAAGCATTAGTTGTCTGGCACTGAACACATTGTTTGCTTAGGCTCAATGTACAGCTTTGATGTAAAGCATCTTAAAGATCCAATTGAAATGCCACCAGGAGCAGAAAGTACAATTTTTAACATTTTTTCCTGTTTTTGTGTACTTTATATATTGTCTTAACATTTTTATTAGAAAGAATAAAACAGATTTAAATCAATCACTTTATAATTTCTAATAATTAAAAAAATTACTCTGTAAATATGTTAAATATACAGTTTTTAATTTGGAGCTCAGTGGACCCAGCCCAAGAAGAAAAAATAAGAATTTTTTTTTGGGGTGAACAGTTTATTAAACAGAACGTATTATAATGGTGCTTTTGTTTGCCAGACACCCTTTTATAAGTTTAGTGTAAGAAAAATTTCATAACTCAGGTATATTGGCTTGAGTGAAAAGTTTTTATTATCCTCTTATTCTTAAAAATATGTTTATATTAACACATTATAAAAATATACATTTAAGGAAAAGTGCATTTTTTATTCTGCGAAATATTTTTCATATTTGTATTTATAAATAAAACATCAGGATTTTTATACATACTTAAAGTCCATAAGTAATTTCCTTTAAAGTTGCTTTACATATTGTTATTTATAGTTCCACTATTTAGATTTTGAATCAAATTGCAATCTCTAATATTTGACAGTTTTGAAACTGATATAATTTTGAGGTATAAAATAAAAATAATGTATTCAAACTTTGCAAATAGCAAACAAAATTTATGTATACATACGCAGATACACAGTCACAAACACACCAGTGGAACTTCATTTGTTTAACATTTTATTTTTTTCTGATTTTGGGTTAAAAAATTAACATTTTTTAAATTTCAAAGGATTATAAGAAATTTCCTGGTTTTTTTTCTCTTTATGATTTTTAACATAATAAAATTTAGATAGTTTTTGCAAACTTTTTCTCATTTCAAAATAATTTTATTCTCTGATATACCTCATGTCTCCTCAAAGAACTCTTTTTGCTTGAAAATTTGTGAAAGATGGTTCTCGGAATTTTTTAGATTCCCATGATGTTTCTTAGTAAGCTGGCTAGTGTACTAAAAATCGTGTGTATATTTACATATATTTGTGTATATATACTTACTCCCCCCCCACACATACACACTCACATATGTTTTTCTCATATATGTAGGTATATGAAACATACATATTTCATAATGAAATACATATTTCATAATCTGGTCCAGTACTAAGATATTTTGTTTTGAGTCAAAATTAGAAAAATTCAAACAATTTTTGAATCAAGCACTATTTCCTTCTTAAGAAAATTTTCTACTAGAGTAATTTGGTGGGACTATTGATTTAACAACTAATTAGGTATTCAATGTCTTTTAATCACAAAATTCTAAGGCCTACCCTAGTGAAGATTAGACACACAAACACATACCCCTCAATCTAGTTGATTAACAGAGTTAGTAAGTCTGTGGAACGTATTTTAGTAAAAGAGTTTGATACCATATTTATGTATGTAGATGCAGATAAAATTTGTAGAATAAAGAGAGACTGCTCTCCAGGAATCTTTCTCTTTCATTTTTTTTTTCCCCTTCTCCTATCTCCTAATATTGATCAATTCCTAAGGTTAACCCTTGATCTGTGTCTCCCATGTCTAACTTTTCTCTGGCAAGCACAGAGACTTTCCCTGCCTTGTTATCATCATTAGGCCCATCATTCATTAGACAGCCTGATCCTCCTTCCTGATTTCCACTTGCATGTCTCTGAGAGTTTATATGAGTTTTCCACTTGGATGCCCTGTAGTCACTACATTATCTGTATTTAACTGGACCTAACCATATTCCTCATGGATAGCTTTCAAACTAGTTATGGAACATTTCTCTCAGTCATTTATTCTGTCCTTTGCCTGATGAATCTAAGCCGAGGCCACCATTGGACAGAAGCACACCATTGTGGTTCCTCCAACTCTGAGAGCAGGGTCAAGATTTTAATTCTTGGCTGGGGAGATAACTCAGTCAGTAGAGTGCTTGCCTTGCAAGCACAAGGCGGTGGGTTGGATCCCCAGCACCAAAAAAATAAAAAATAAAAAAGATTTTAATTCTTTCTAATCCTGGGTACAGTGCCCTATACCACCAAATAATATCATCACCATCTAATATGCAGTGAACATTGATTCAAGCAATAGAATTATGTTTATTAATGTCCCTTTCAGTTTTATTATAATTAAGAATAAAAATGAGCTATTGTTGATTATATGCATTATATTATGGTGATTTGTAAGAGATATATCTTTTGATTTGTAGAATTTAAAAGTTTCTCTTATTACTTAGTACTTTACCTTCATGACTCTTTCCTGAAACTAAGCTACTGAGAAAACTAAGGCAGAGCAATTCTAAAATTTGACGAGTTTGAATTATTTCCTATTAAGATAGGGTAGAGAATGCTGATACATAAAAATGTTATCTATATGGAGCTAAAATATGCCATTTTTGGATGGCGATTAATTTTTAAGTTATAATTAAATCTATTAAGCATTCTTCTGAGTTATAAAAAAAGCATGACAATCATTTTCCTTTAGGTTAATTCTGAATAGATAAGACATAATTTTTATTAATTCTCTTTGTTAAGATATGTTCATTATTATTTTGGCTTGAAGTTGCATTTTTTTCTAAAACAGGTTTGATCTTTGTTTCATATTTGATCCAAGGAAAGTAAGTTTTCAATGACTAGAATTATTGTGAGAACTATTTGTCCCAGGTAAATCATATAAAATCATATATATATGTAAATCATATATGTGTATATATGAATACATATATATGTATTCTTTTTAGTTATATATGACAGTAGAATGTATTTTGGCAGATTATACATACATAGAGTATAACTTATTCTATTTAGGATCCCCCTCTTATGGTTGTACATGATGTGGAGTTACCCTGGTTGTGTTTTCAAATACAAGGCTAGGAAAGTTATGACAGATGAATTCTACTGTCTTTCCTATTCCCTTCACCCTCCTTTAATGTCAGTCAGTCTCTTGATCAGTCATGTCCTATGCTGGCCAGGTTGTGGCTTATGTTAGTTCTGAGTGCCTCACTCACTCCTCTGGTTTACAGAAATGCTGGCTCTTCTCCACAGTAAGAAGGCTGATAGTTTAATTCAGAGTCTACTCTCCAGAAGAGGCGTGATGGCTTTAACTGTCCCCTTGGTTTATATTTATGAACTAGTCCTATACTCTTAACTAGATTTGTTCCTTTTACAATGACTGCTTACAGTAGGGCAGCTGTCTGAGCTGTTGCATGTAAAATTTGCTAAGGTCTTTGTCTGTTATTAATCTCAGATGCAAAAAGCAGCCGATTACAGTATCAAAGTTTTAAGCCTGCAGTTTTCACAACCTGAAATGAGCATGAAAGGGTCAACAGAATGGGAGATTGAAGAGATGTGAGCAGGTGTTATATTGGGGAAAAGGGGTGATTTCTGTCATTAATCTTAATTAATTGCCAAGAGTTTTAAAATTTGAGTTATTATCAGTACTAAAGTTAAGCCCTTAATACTATTTTCATGCTTTGGCTTTGTATGGCCTTTTAGGAGATAAGAATTTTTAAGAGCGAGAGAAGAGAGAGAGAGAGAAAGAGAGAGAGTGTGTGTGTGTGTGTGTGTGTGTTTGTGTGTGTGTGTTTCTCTTATATAAATATTTTCATTTACATCTTTCAAACCTTTCCCTGAGTTAATATTCAGGCCTTCGCCTTTTGACAGTTACTGTAGGGCAGTTAGGAGTGATAGACAAGTAACAATAAATCCAAATAAAATCCCTAGGTAGACCAACAGCAGTAAATCTGAATAATAGTACTTTCATGTTTACCAGCATACAAAATACTTCACTGAAGAGGAAATGTCAGATTGGACATTAGGGGTGAAATAAAAGGAGAAGAATCAGTTGGAAGAAAAAGGAAAAAAGAAGTAAAAAGGGATAGAGAGAGATGAATAGTGGGAAGAATATTATTTCTCTGAAAAATTTGTAGGCAATAGGAAAACCGAGTGCTTAAATAATAATCTACAAATTTTTATGTGTTCTTCAGGTTGCATATGCACTATTGCACTGCTGATCACTTGGAAGTAAACAAATTAAGGAGTCTTTTCTTAAAATCTTCCCACCCACTGCCTGCAGCTGTTCCACTCATGTTTATCATTAATAGTCTTCTAGTAAGTCCATGGTAGTATTCTGATACTTTTTAGTGTGAAATTGTCACTAATTATTTTAAATATGAGTACTTTGACTAACAAAAATGGCTTGTAATTCTTCAAGGGGAAATCTTTAAAAAAACAGGTAAGGCTCAAAACTTCAGAACTATGTTTTTGGAATTATATTTCATGTCCTCCATATATTTGAACAAAATAACCGCACAAGAATTGTGCAATGAAAATATACAAAACACTAAATTATTTTAGTTTTTATACATGTGTCTAACCTCTCATGATAGAGAACTAAATCTCAGCAGCAAGGTACAGGCAATGGCTTGGATATAATTGTCTGCAAATTAAAAATCACAAATTTGGCTTTGAGATACATGCTTCTTTGTTGCAGCAGTGTGTTCTTCATTTTATGATTTGTTTTAAGGGTAAAGAGAAAAACATAAAAACAATATAGTATTTATTTTATTTGTCCACCTATTCATTTTTGCACATGGTAACTATTTATTGAAGATGCAAAAGTCTGCAGTTGTCATGAGTTGAGATTTTAATTTATGAGCTGTGGAGAGCCAGTAAATTTTTTTCCAAAAGAAATAGAATTAGGCTCTTGGAAAGTTGTCAAATAAATTTGTAACAGGAGTGATGATGATGTTTAAGATAGTTTAAGCCTATATCAAAGTTTCTATTCTTTTAAGAATAATTTAGGTTCATTAACTGCAGCAAAGTCAGGGATTCATGGCTTCAGGTATCTTTCTTGATTTGTCAAGGGTCTTGTTTCTTGCTCTAAGGAATATTTAAGAAGATCATGGAGGCTCAAAATTCCAATATTTCTGATGCTTGTATATATGAATGGTGTGTGTGTGTGTGTTTGTGTAGGAACCTTTTTGTGTAGTGGAAGGTGGCAGGACACTGTAGTTGTTGAGGGAATTCATAATGTTAGGAAAGGGAGAGTTTTTTCATGGGGAAGATTCAGAACTCAAGTTCAGCTGATAGTCATTGAATACCAGCTGTATGGTGAATTTGTTCAATGACAGTGTCTCATTTTTGTCTTAACAGCCTAAGAGTTATGTGTCATATCGTTCCCCTTTTACAGATGAAGACTATGAGCCCCAGAGATGCTTAGTGAATTCCTCAAGTTGGCATGCTGAAAAGTGGCAGAGCCTTGATTTGAACTCAGGTTTTTAGATTTGTAGTGCAGTGAGTGTTGTCCTATTCCAAGTGTCATTTCACAGCAAGCTTTATTCTTGTGTATAATTGATGGAATTAAGGCAGTTATACTGGTGGAGGAAGTGCTTTTAAGCTTTCCCTTTTGAACGTACAGCTTGATTAATTTGTTAGGTATTCAAAATCCATGCATATTATTCCATAATATGCATATTTAATTTTGCATGCATGTGCACATAAAATTTGATATTTAGAAGTGGTAGTAAACTCCACAGAATGTTCTTAGACTGCAAAGATTAAGGAATTTTTGTACCAAAACAGATCTTAGAAGTTGTGTAATTCAACCCCTTCCTACTGCAACTTCGACCCACCATTGCAATTCTGTCCCCCTGAAGGAAAGAATACTCAGAGACACAAGAGAGATGAAATTGCTTCTATATTCCAGGAATTGAAGGTTGTTTTCTAGGCTGAGGCAAGAGGTTGTGAATTGGGAGGTAGATTATAGAAAGATGGCAGAATTAAAGCAATTTCTAGAGCCCTTGGTGTCATATTGGAAAGGATGCTGGATTGGGAGATTTGGGATCTCTATACTGTCATTGATTAGCTTCAACCTAGCACAAATTTCCTAGTCCCTCTGGTCCTGAGTTTTCTCACTTGTGTATAGAAACATAAATGATCACAAAGGTGCCTTTGAATGCTGGCAGACTCCTCCTCCTCCTCCTCCTCCTTCTTCTTTCTTCTTCTTACTTCTTCTTCTTCTTTTATATCAAATTCCAATGAAGACATCTCTATAAAGATGGAACCCTGCCCAACACTCAGAAGGGTGTCCCTCAACCTGTGTATCACCTCTCAGGGAGCAGTGTTCATAGTTTTTGATGAGTAAAGGAAAGCATACTGTTAAAAAAAAATCTAGTTTATTATTTCTAAGTATATTTAAATTAAGTCATACATTTAGTAATTAGAGATTTCTTAAGGCCTTCCATTATATATACATATATATCTATGATATATATGTGCATTTTACAAGTTACTATATGAAAAAATGGCATATATTCCTCACAGTATTCTGGAGCATGTTTCAATGATTATAACAATACATTGTTGTTAGATCCATAATGGACATTTTGCTACTATTATGCTTTAAGATAAAATGAAAGAGTATAAAGGGTTCAAATTTAAGAAATCAGAATATTTAAATTTTGTGGTAGAGTTCTTTTTTTATAAACCTCTATTTTTTGATGATTTTCTTCTTTCAAAAATAAGATATTAACATGTAATATCAGATTATCTTCATTGCCACTTTGATATTTTAGATTATGCTGCCTTGTGCCATAACTGCAAAATCATTTAAACACAAGCTTTCCTTTTACTGAATACCATTATAAGCAGAGGAGTACTAATGTGTTCCTGTCATTAAATATATAGAGATACATGGACCTATTCTCCCATTGGGTCACACTGAAATTGATTTTCTAACTTGGGCTAACAATAGTGGACAAATGTTAAATGAAAATCAATCATTTTGATTTAAATCAGCTAAATACACTCCTCTTATTAAGTGGTCTTTTCTCCTACAGCTAACTAGATGGCAAATAACATTTGTCTAGCTTCTGACCTCCAGCCTCTGAATGCTTTTAACAAACCTCTGAGGAGTATGGTTTGATCATAGTTTTGTACTTATATTAGACTTCCCTTACTCTTGATCAATTAAATGAAAATATATTTAGGATATTGTTTATAAATAGAAAAAAATTCCAAATTAATGTAATTTTAACCCTCAAATTCTTAGGTCTTTAACATTTCAAACATGTCAGAAATACTTCTTTAGAATGTGATTAATAGTAAAAAATTTTTTTGGAGAACATAGAAGGATTTAGTAAGACAGAAACTCAGAAGACTTTAGCTGTATTTTGAAAGCAGGAAAAACATTTTTTTAATATCAAAAAAGATTTAAATGTAACTTAAATGTACCTTAGATAATCATATGGATGTTGAGGTGGTGCCAGTATCCTAAACTGTGAAGACTAAGAACTGAAGGCAAAGCTTGAAGGTTTCTTATCAAACAGGTTGTTTAAGCATATAGTTCTAAGGAAGTCAGCATATATTACTATCATTATTAATTTCATCATCAGTGGAAAAAACTAAGCATAATGTATAGCACAGCAGCTCTGTGTTGGGCTCTGCTCTGGGGACCTTATGAATGTTCTCTAATTCTCAAAACAACTCCCTACAAAGTATTTTTATCCCCATTGTACAGATAAGGAAACAGACTTAGGAGGGTCGTGTAAGTAGTCATGCAGAGAAGTAGATAGTAAGGGGCCTTGGCTATTGAAAAATGGAGTTTACCATGTAAATTCTGCTTCAACTTATATTTCAAAATTCATTATTTGATTAATACAGAAAATCACAGCTGTTCAAAATTCAGTGTTTTAGTTGCAATTTATGTAGGCTCATGCATTGAATTGAGAAAATTATGGCACTGAACCTAAATGGAAAAGGCCAACATAAAAGTGGGAAATACTAGTGAACCATTTAAATAACGTAGCAATGCCTATGACTATATAACTATTTAAATAACAACATTCTCTAGTGACTATATAAATACAAAATATCTGAAATGTAAATATTAACTATTTTAATCAATCACATCATTGCTGTTCCTCAGGTCAGAAAATTATTTGTAGATTTTTGGGGGACACCTACAGCATTGTTTAGGACCCAAGGCTTAGGAACAGTTGCAAAGCTTATATACTTTTCTCAAGGAGAGGGATTTAATATACTTAATGGTAAAAAACAAATAAATAGTTTACTCTTAAAATTAAACTATTCAAATTGGTGTTGGTCCTAATCTAGAAAACCAAACCAAACCAAAAGGAAGAGTCCCATCTAAAGGCTAAGTTTATAACACAATCTCAAATTACATTTTCCAAATATCAAAACTCTCAGATTCACTATAGAAAAGCCATAATTTTAAATTTAGGATACTGTTGGCACAGTCATATAATTTATTGCCTATAATTCCCCCTTAAAATCTAGTTTTCAGAATATTTCATCATCATTTTAGGCTTCAGTTAAATTTATATTGAATTTACTGTTTATTTCCCAGATCATTCTCTCTGAGAGCGTGAGGTCTCATTTTGATCTATGGAGCAACTGATTCCACTTGTCAAATTTATCCCTTGATCTATCTGAAAATAACGTGCCCAACATCATCCTACAAAAATACAACCCTGCAATGTTTTTTAAAGTATTTCTTCAGCTATGTTAGTGAAAAATTGAGGCAAACAGGCTGCCAGCCATCTTTCTAAGACAGATGCCTGGAATGTACATTGTGGGAACTAAAGGTTGGCCCCCTCTTCAGTCTGCTGCTATCAACCCTGTGTCCTGTGGTACAGACCTCAGTCCTTGCATTCCTCACATTTCACATGGGGAGGCCAGTGGTTCCTCATGATACGAGAGTCTTAGAAATGGTTATTTTGAAAGACTTTCATGTCAGAGCATACTAACATCATTGTTGCCATTGTTACTATTTTACTAAGAAAATACCTCTTTACCAAATTATAAGAAATAGTGGACCTCCCTATTTCCAGGGTATTATTCTGTATGTTTCCTCTTGTATGAGAACATAATATTGGTGTTATTAAGAATAATAATAAACAATTTGAATAATTGAAGACATAAGAAAAATATTCATATAAACTATATTTTAAAACTTAGGTTATTTATAATAGATAATGTTTTCTAATCATTTGTAAATGCTGCTTTGTGTCTGCAGTCTTTTTAGAAATAAACAAAACTTTGGGTTAATAGTATTAATGGACCTGCAGCATAAGGTCTTATATGATCTATAAGATTACAGGCTACTATTAGGATTTCGAAACTATGAATGCTAGAATTTTTCTCTTTGCATCTTGGATGGCATAAGCATTCAAACACATTTCTGAGTTGTCATTTGTAAATTTTTGGTAAAAATATTTTTCAGTAAAGTTAGACGAATGAACTATAAGTTGCCAATTGACTCTTACTTAAGAGAATTTTTTAAAAAATTTAATGATAACTGGATAACCTTACTTGGTAGGTTATTTGGTTTTGGGATAAAGTAAAGCTACAAAAATTATAATTCAAAGAAGAGCATGCAAAACTGAATTAGTAAATAAAAACAAAAAATAGAGTCAATTACACATTCAAGATGGATTCTAATTTCTAATTCATTTCTTCACTACTTTATAGTCTGGAAATGTGTAGTAATGATAAGCACTGTATTTTGAGGAAATAAAATATTTTTGCTTTATATTACTTCTTAGTAATACATACAGAATAGATTATAGGTAATAATAATATATACTATATGGTGAAGTATGGTATAAAATACTTATGTGTCAGTATACATATATACTTGAAAGATAATTCCATATCAGATAATTGGTGGTTTTAAAAAATGTGCTGGAATTAGAACATGAGAAGCATAAAAATAAAATTAACCATTTTCTTCTTGAGCACCCACTGTTGGGCAATCTTTGTGATCCCCAACTATTTAGCACACAATCATTAACAAATTTATAATGTACTCAAAGGATTTCACACAAAGAAGATAAAATGATGAACTATTAAAATATCAGTTCAAGGCAGTAACAGCAGAGATTTCAGGAAAGAGTTGCCTAATTAATTTCCAAATGAATGATCTAGACATTAGTTGCCATTTGAGTTATTAAGGAAGAGTACCCAGACCAAGAGATGAGGTGAGAGTTTTCAGGGGAAGAGAATTGAGTTAATCTTGAATGATTTGCACAGATAGAGAAGACAAGAAAGTTCACTTCTGTTCCAGGAAGTGATTCAGTTACTTAAGCAACTTCTGAGCTATGTGTGGTAAAGAAAAAAGGGGATAAATTTAAGTACTATTTAAGTTCTGGAGAGACTAATGTACTAGTATGTTACACTAATCAATGAATGTTGAACAAATATTTACTGCAGTGATTCTCAAGCTTAAATTTGAAATAAAACTCCAGGCAAAAAAATGTTATTAAAATTTTTTTTGTTGTTCTTCTAATTTTGTATTAAGACTTCATGGAAACAGGTTTTTTGCTTGGTTTAGTTCTGCTTTGCCTTTAAGTATTAACTTGGTGGCAGGTGGTATGTCTTTGGAAAGACCAAAGGAAACAGTAGAAGAAATCTGGGCTGGTGCAGGCACCACGCAGTTGTGAGAGGGTTAAGCCTCAAAAAAGTTCACTTCTGTTCCACAGCAGCACAGAAAATTCATATATAATCTATAACAGAGCAGGCGAAGTTCACATATAATCCAAAGCAGAGGAAGCACAACTTAATTGAGGTTGCAGTTGAGCTTGAAAGAAAAATTTGGAAGTGCTTGGTAGGAAGTTAGGAACATTGGAGATAGCAGAAAAGTCAGGCCTCAAATGCAGATAAAAGAGGCTCCTTAGATCATTGAAACTGTGGAATTGTTTTAGGGATTAAAGATTATTTCTGCTTTTTTTAAAAAAGATTTTAACCTTTATTTATTTACTTATGTGGTGCTGAGGATTGAACCCACTGCCTCACCTGTGCTAGACAAGAGCTATACCATGGAGCTGCAGCCCCAGTCTCTCTGCTTTTCTTTAATATCAGATATTTTCTCTCTTGTAGGTCAAAAGCAGCATCTGTCTTAACATTTTTTATATGTAGAAATAGCTTCTCAAACTTTTCTTGGCATAATGTTCTTATTTCTCAATTCTTTGCCATATTTGATAACATGAAACATTAAAAAAAACTATTCAGTAACTCACAGTGGAAGTGGGGAAAGAAAAATAGAAGGGAGGGTAAAGAAGGAATAGCTTTAGTATGGAAAATTTTAAAACTATTAACTTGCTATAACTATTTTCAGCAGCTTTAGTCTTTGAAGAGACATAGATATACAGCTAGTAGAAACGTGGCCTCCTTTTCCTTCTAAAACTGTAGGGGTTTTTATAATTTGATGAGTTCGTTGCTGACAGAAGAGGATCTACAGCATCTTATGAGCAATTGCATCTGAAAAATATGTGTTAAAAAGTGATATTTGAAGTTTTTAGAGAAATAGTGCAAGTATAACTATTGAAATCATAAATATACTGGGAAAAGAATAAACAGAGATATAATAAAGGAATTTTGAGCTATATTTCTGTAACTGTTTCCAGGATTGAAAACTCACAGTCTTAGGATGACAGTTAAAAAAGAAAGTGAATGGATATTGAACAAAGTAATGAAATAGAAATTTTAAGAATGGAAGTTTTATAGACTTAAGTGAAACATGAATATTCAAAGAGGATAGCACTGACATGATAGTTGTTTTTATCCCTTCTTAATTATAAAATTTTGTGTATAATCACTGTGCATTTTATTTTTAAAAATATTTGATGATAATTTATAAATGACTATAATTTTAGCAAAACTTTGTAGGAGTGACACATATGAGTAGGAGTGACACATAAGAGAAAGCAATTTTAATCTAGTTTTGACCACTTTGTTCAGGAGAGAACTTGGCTTAGAAGAGAATTTAAACTTACTACATATCATCTATGTGCCAGCTATGTTACATTCCTTTTCTTAATTCTAATAAAAGGAAGCTTCTCTATTATGCACATGGAAGGTTTACAAGTGTTAAAGTACTAAAGTTTAAACTCTATATTTCTTGACATCAAATTTTTCATTTACAATGGAGTTAGTAATTTATAAAGGTAAACTCTACCAAGAAACAAATTCTGGGAGTGTCAAAGACAGTGAAATTTTGTGTGCATGTTTCTGTACATGATACCATTTATACTTTTCTGCACATGGTATCATTTATACTCTTTCAGCATGCTGTGTTGGTCTTCTTTCTCAGACCTCTGTAAGGACTATGAACAGCTGGACCCCACCCGAAGTGGGAACAGAGGCTGCAGCTGAATCCAGCTCTTGTCATCACTGATGACTTGAGTTACACTCTTTATCCTGGTCATCCTTATAAAGTATATATATGGCATTAGAATACTGCCTATCACACTATTTAATAGACAGCTCTTTGTCTTTCTAGACACATAAGCATTATGTTTAATATGAACCAAACCCACATTACCTCCTGGCTTCTCTTGTTTGTAGATACTTGTATCCTTTGTCTTCCTGTTTTTCTCAGAATGTTCAAGTTCATTTTTTTTTTTTTTAGCGAAATTGATGAATTTTCATTCTGTTATTAATATTGAAAGGATTCTTCTTATTTTTTAAATAATAACTGTTTATTAAGGGGTACTATTTTCTGGATATAAAGCACGGCCAGTGAATTTAGAGTTTGTTTTCATCCTGCAAAGAAAAATACTGGAGCGTTAAAGGAGAAATCAGAGAAAGTAATGATAATACTGACTCCAGGAACGGATAAAGTCCAAAGGGTAGAAATCATGTACCACAGAGTATTACAACATTATCCATTAAAAACTGTTTTAATTCAAAGATCTGGGTTAATTTCAGAGACTTTTTCTTTTCTCCTTTCCTCTCTTTGCTTTCTTTCTTTTTCTCTCTTTTTTTCATTTACTTTGAACGAAGAGTGGAAGATTCACTAAATTACTGAAACGGAAATGGAAGAAACCTTTCTGCTTTCAGTCATGAATTAAATTCATCATAATGTATATTTATTGAATGGGTTTAGAAATTCTTTTGTCCCAGAGATTGAAGATTTAAACTTTTTTTTAGACTTGTATAATCTTTGTTTTGCTTAAGACCCTATTCATAGGCATCTGTTATGGTTTATTTTACTTAGGGGAGTTAATCTAAAATGTGCTTCTGAATTTCTGTGTATCTTAATTTGACACTTTAAGAAAACAAAATAAGTCATGCCTGAAATTTGGCATAACACATGCTTTGTATGTATTATGTGACATTCTCCAGTTTTATTGTCAAAAGTCCAGGTTTAAATATATTTTTTTTAAAAATTTATTAGTTGATTTGTCTTGAGCAAAGTTATATATCCTCTCTGAGCCTTTTTTGATTTCAGCAGAATTTTTTCAATTGAGGCTTTTTATCTGAACCACAAAACAGAAAAAATAAATTTGAGAAATTGTTTTCTTAATTTTCCCAAGGATTACACTTAACTAGCATAACAGTTGGCTAAAACATTATCATATGTAATAGACATCTTTGAACATTAGGTCTTAATGTGTTCATGGAACTCTGATTAAGGAAGGCTAATGGAGATAAAACAAATGTCTCACCTTATATCTTTTTGCCACTATTTCTGTCATCGATTGAGAAAATGATTTGTTTTTCAAGAAAGAGATGAGTATAGTCAACTAGTAATTTTTTTATCTTTAGTCCCCAGATTTTTCTTCAATGCAAAAGTGAGCTAGAATTAATTTCTCAGATATGTACCTTCTGAATAAAGTAAACTTTTATAACAATAATGGATAGAGAGGACAGAAATATGTTACCACTGGATTTATTCAAATCTGTATTTGTGAAATTAAGATTATGAATACATCATGTTTGGAAAGAAATCTGTTTGTAGAGTTTTGTAATATTTACTGACAAGGTACTTAAAAGCAGATACTAATTATTGTGCATGCCCTACACTTTTTCCATAAATTGTATCGTCACTCAAGAATGACCTTGTTAGGTGAGGGGGAAGGCAAGAGAGAGACATATAGTGCCTCTTGAGAGCAAGTGGAGTGATGCGTATCAAGAGAAGACACTAAAGATTTATTGTCTGTGGCAAAGGAAACACAGATCTCTCCTTATGCAGTAAGTGTTTTTGACATCATCGCAGTAAAGGTTGACTGGAAGCTATAGGTTAGAAAATATTCTGCTGGAGCAAAATAATACACATTCTCATTTTGTGGTTCATATTGAGTTGTCTTGCTGTTTAGTCTTTATGGCACTTAAAACATGAATGATGGCCATGCTGAACAATCCTTGTAGTAAATAGGACCTTGCTTCCAAATCATCACATTAACCTAATTGCACTAATATGCAAGAGCAGATTCAGTTATAAGAGGAGGTAGTAACATAAGAGCAGTATAATGACTTTTGTCCTCCAGTTCTTAACTTCGTTTGTAAAAACTTTTTTCTTTGTTTTCATGAGTTAGTTTAAAAGAGGATAATGGAGATAATTCATTTAGCTTGAATTTGAAGGAGGGAGGAAGAATTTGGAATATTATCTACATGGGTATATTAAGTTTTAGTAAGAGATTACACATCATGTCCCTTTTATTTTGTAAGGAATCTGATCCTAAATTTTTAAGATTATACTGTTAGCCTATGGAATATAAACTGTGTGATATAGTTCTTTCTCTATCTTTTCCTAGCAATAACTATCCTAAATAACTAAATGTCTTCAATTAATAAATCAAGAACAGAACAGAGAGGGATTTGTAATTTACTACTTTTTTTTTTGGTAGTGTGGAGAGGAAAATGGAATTTCATCTGATGGTTTAACAGGAAGAGAATAGATAGATTTGAGATCAATAATAATTTCCCATGATAGGTTTGATGTTCTATTAAGATATTAAGGACATGACAACAGAATGCATTTTGACACACTGTGCCCAAATGGAACACAACTTCTTATTCCTCTGACTGTGCATGGTGCAGAGTCACACTGTGCAATCATACATGTATATTGGGTAATAATGTCCAACTCATTCCACCATTCTTCCCACTCCCATGCCCCTCCCCTCCGCCTACTTCCCTCTGCCCAATCCAAAGTTCATTCATTCTTCCCTAGGCAACCTCCCACCACCATTATGGTTCAGCATCTGCTTATCAGAGAAAACATTCAACCTTTGGTGTTTTGGGACTGGTTTATTTCTCTTAGCATGATATTCTCCAGCTCCAAGAGATCAAGTTTTGGTATTCCCATATCAACACGATATAACTCTAGTGACTCCTATGATATACTACCAGGTTCCCCTTCAAGATGTGGATACTCATTTATCTCCACTGCCAAAAGGGTTGGCCACTAACAATTTGCAGTTCCCTCTATGAGAAATTCCCCCAGTGTGAGATCATACCCTTCACCTGGGGCTGCCCACATTCAATGACTAGTTGCAAAGACAGCCCCCTGATGAATTATGAACAACTTGAAAGGCCATTCCAGCTTCAGCTCTCCCATGGGATTGGCTAAGACCTCAGTTAAGACTTGCAACACAGTACAGATTCTCCCTCTGCTTGTCCTACTTCCTTCACAGAATTGGAGGTGAAGCTCTTCCCAACAAACTTCTCACACACAAATCTTTGTCTTAAAGTCTGCTTGCAGAGGTACATGACCTAACTTAGTAACCTACCTTACTATCTGGGTTCCATTCCTGATTTTACTGTTTACTCAGTGTCCAGAGGCAAATTCTTAATCCAAAATTTATTTTTGCTTTTTAAAATATTTAAAATGAGGAATTCTATATTATGTCCCTTAATCATGTCTGTTTCACTCTACTATCCTTCCTACTCCAAACCCCTTCCTCTCCCTTCACTCTCCTTCACCTAATCTAAAGCAGCTCTATTCTTCCTTTGTGCCCCACCCCCATGGTGAATTAGCATCCCCATATCAGAGAAAACATTTGGCCTTTGGTTTTGGGAGTTTGGTTTTTTTCACTTAGCATGATATTCACCAACTCCATCCATTTACCAGCAAATGCCATAATTTCATTCTTCCTTAAAGCTGAGTAGTATTCCATCAAATATAGATATCCGATTTTCTTTATCCATTCATCTGTTGAAGGATACCTAGGTCTGTTCCATAGTTTAGCTATTGTGAGTTGAGCTGCTATAAACATCAATGTGGCTGCATCACTGTAGTATACTGATTTTAAGTCCTTTGGGTATAAACCAAGGAGTGAAATAGCTGGATCAAATGGTGGTTCCATTCTAAGTTTTCTGAGGAATCTCCTCTGTACTGTTTAACACAGTGGTTGCATCATTTTGCATTCCTACCAGCAATGTATGAGTATACCTTTTTCCCTACATCCTCGCCAACATTTATTGTTGCGTGTATTCTTGATAATTGCCATTCTGATTGGAGTGAGATGAAATCTCAGAGTAATTTTAATTTGCATTTCTCTAATTGCTAGAGATGTTGAACATTTTTTTATATATTTGTTGATCGATTGTAAATCTTCTGTGAAGTGTCTTCCTTAGACCATTTATTGATTGGGTTTGGTTTTTTCTTTGGTATTAAGTTTTTTGAATTCTTTATGTATTTTAGAGATTAATGCTTTATCTGAGGTGCATGTGGTAAAGATTTTCTCCCAAACTGTAGGCTCTCTCTTCACATTAATGATTGTTTCTTTTGCTGAGAAGAAGTTTTTTAGTTTGAATCCATTCCATTTATTGATTCTTGATTTAACTTCTTGCACTTTAAGGGTCTTGTTAAGGAAGTCAGATCCTAGGACGACATGGTGAAGAGTTGGGCCTACTTTTTCTTCCAATAGTTGTGGGGTCTCTCTTCTAGAGCCTGCCAGCTGTGATGGACATGCTTAAAGTATTGAAAAGATTAACAGACTTTTGAAATTAAAATCACCACCATAAAGCATGTGATACCAAAACCACAAATGTATGTATATCAACCATATTGGCAGTGGCCTAGGTCAATGACTGACTTCTGTATGGTAGTCATAGTGTGGGCCATGTTTTAAATTGTCAAGACTGAAAAACAATCTTTTATTTGTCACAAAACTAGAAAGAGGTACTTAAGTCCAGGAACTCATGTTCACATCCTCTCCCCACCCACAAGCAGTGCAGTACATCATTCTTTTGGTAGGGTGCCAGAGTATAATACTGTAAAATTCCGAACATTTTTCTCCTACTGCAGCAGTTTAAAATGGTCTTGTGATTTAATGGTTTTTAATGAGTATAACAGTAGTAATTATTCCTATATATAATGCAATATATTAGCCACCATGGATAACAAAGTAGCAATACTCAAGCTAATGCTACTTTTTCAGCATTATTTAAATTTTTCTATAGGGACTGAATTGGTTATAGAGAGGTTGGCATGAAAATGCAGAAGCATTTTGAATACATTTACTGGGCTTGAATACTAGATCCCTGTCCCCTTCCTGCTAGATTGCCACTATTCCGTGGTTCACAAAGGTATCATCTAGAGGATAATATTTTGTAATTTCTATAAGCAGCCCTACCAGGGATTTTAGGTTTCCAAAGCCTCTGGTAGGTTCTAATTAGCCTGATTCAAACTAAGAAATGAATGACACTTTGCCTGCAGAGTTAGCAAAAGAAGTGACTTGTTTATTTCCGTGTTCTCCTCTCCTTTTGACCAACTCTCTCTCCATAGTGGATAATAGTGCTTATAATATACCTCATAAGGACTTTTACAAAGAGATGAAATATCAAATTCCTGGAAATGAGTAATGGGTAATCATTTATTATTAAAAACTAGATAAAATAGTAAGCAAATAGCAAAGTATTTCTTATTTTTACTTTAAATCAATATATTTAGTACTATTAAAGGATTTAAAATGTACTAGCACAGTGCTGAGTACTTAATTGATGCTTAATATGCACTTAATCACTCAAGTTATCACTTAATAACAGAGCATTTTGTGATTTGCTTTTAGTTTGGATAATGAAACAATTTGGTTGTGTGAGAATGGCATAATCAAGGCAGTATTTCTATCAGGGTCCATACAAGTTGCAAATTAGAGCTGGAAAAAAATGGCCCAAGTGAGTGGCAGAAGAAGTTGCCTAGAGATAGTTTTCTGTGGATATACTATAGTGAGACTTTAAATGAAGATATGCCCACATGCAGTTAATTAGAAACCAGCCACACTAGCTTCAATGTTTATGGGTATTGCAAACAGTCTTCCAGAGAAATTCTTCTGCCCAGTTTTGTGCTGTTTTAGATCATTATATGGGATTGTTTTTTTAAGGATCTTACTTGAGCCAAATCTGAATCTTTGGAGGTTTCCTCTTACTAGTAATTGCTTCATTAAGAACGTGAAATGGGCACCTTGTTTTCTTAACGCCACTGTTGAGGCTGTGGTGATTGAGTTCTAGCCTTCATAACTGAATTAAATGCTTAATTAAGTTTATCTTTCTTAAAAACTTTTAAAAAACTAGGATTGATTCATTTATTAATTAAGAGTAAAGTAGAGGGGCTGGGGAGATAGCTCAGTTGGTAGAGTGCTTGCCTTGCAAGCACAAGGCCCTGGGTTCAATCCCCAGCACCGCAAAAAAAAAAAAAAAAAGTTAGGTAGAAAATTATTAATACATTTTCCTTCTTTGTAACAAAGATTAAAATGAAAAATGTATTCAAACAATGGAACAAATGGATAATTGACTTTGTGCCTGGCATGCAAAAGAGAAAGAAAAAAGAAAATATAAAAATATGAGTATAGTTCTTACGTATGCATACTAGTCGGTAGGAATGAGTTCAAGTGCAAAAAGGTCTTTATAAGTCATAGTATACTAAATAACCATTGCTTAAAGTGAATTAGTTTAACATCATACCAGAGTTTAAAATTAATTGCTTTCTGATTATGTTACATTAGTTTTTTCTTCTTCCTTATCTTTACAGTTTAAGTTCTTTTCCTGAATTCTGTTGAAATTTTTCGCTAATTCCCTTATCAACAATGATATCTGGACTTTAATTAGAAAATAAATTAGCCTCAAAGGAAAAGGAATTTTTCTACAATTACAAAAATGGAACTTTTATGATTAGATGTGAAAGCAAAGAGAAAACTTGTATGGGAAGTATCTAAGCTGAGTTCTAAAGTAGTGCAACTAATTTTAGTGCTGAGTTAAGCCAGAGAATGGTCAGAGTTTTTAAAGAGTAGCCAAATTCTGAAAGCAGGTCTGAAAATAAGATAGTTAAATATCATTGTGTCATTAAAAATTTATCTGAATAGAGATTGATTGAAAATCAACAGAAAAAAATGCCATGAGTCCAAATAATGGTATCTTTTGTGGTACTTATCGAACACTGATGGTTGACACATTTGAACTCCCTTAAAAAGCAGCATTGTAATGATGTGTATTTACTCTTTGCATTTAGAACTATGAATAATATCTCAGACTTAGATTATGTGGCCTTTAATCAGGCTATAACTTGTCAAATCCTAATTAACTCTATTTTCTTGAAACTTCCAACCAGGATCATAGTTTTGGTGCTTTTATTTGGGAACAGGCATTCACAGGTTAAGAAAGATTCTAGTGGGAACTAAGTCTTTTCCTGAGAGCACATTAGTTGAGGGGTTACTCCTTACCTTGGCTATGCAACATCTGCACTGCAACTGACTTGCACTACATTTTATTGGAGTAAGTATGAAAAATCAAATGTTCCTTCTGAAAATAAGTGACCAACTTACGCATGAATGGGCACAGCCTAATCATCACTAAGTCACATTTTAGATTCCCAAATCCTTTGATGTAGTATAAAAATGTTTTAAAATTTCTTCGCTTTATAGTGTTTGTAGCCCAAATAAATAAAACTTCCTTCCCACTTTATCTCGCATACCTTATCCATGTGATTAAAATATCAATGTACTTATACTTTGGTTTTTACTTTCCTTCCTCATATTAATGTTCTGACCAAGCCTTCACCCTAGCTACTTCTCCTTCTCCTTTTACCCAGTTTTAGGTTCCTTTTTTCCAGTCCAGGTGGCCTTTAAGTTTTTTTTTAGGTTCAGAACTTCTCCCTAGTCAGCCCCTACTCTTTGACACTACTTCATTTTCATATTTGTGATTCATGATATCCCACTACAGGCTATGTATAATTTCTATGGTTGAGCACATTATGTCCTGCATAAATGTGGAAGCAGAGGGAGTAATGTGGGGAGTGGGGCTGACTGTGTGGGGAGCTACTGAAATCCAGCTGCCTTTTCTGGTCAGGCTGGGGCAACCTAGAGGAAAGGATATGTTTTTCTAATTGCCAGAATGGTATTTTTATTTATATCTATTTATTTTTTATTTTTGTAAAGGGAGCATATAAAATACACAAATTTTCAAATTGTGTATATTAGTAAGTAGAGGGTATGTACTTTAGCTTTAGGGGAATGTTACAAACCCATCTAAAATTTCTTAGCAGTAGCCGGCTCTCTTCAGTAATGTTCTTAAAGAATGCCCAAGGTCACCTCTCTAAAAGTAGATAAGATTTGTCTACATAGACTAATGTGTATCCTTCATAAAAGAAATGCTAGGTAGACATGTTTCTTTGGTTTAAAATTTGACAAATTGAGTTTTGGGGAATTTGTCTTTTATTCTAATATCTATTTTTAACATTTTACTTAAAACAATTCTATAGGTTGAATTGTTTGTTAGATCAGTTACATTGGAAGGAAATAGTAGTCATGACACATGGCATTTATTTATTGTTTATCATGGGCCAGGCATTGAGTTTTAAGTGCATTTGCAAAATTCAAGCAGTCACCCTGTGAGGCAGGTGCTGTAATATTACAGATTTAAAATGAGGAAAATTAAAGTGAAAAATGATACATTCCTTCTAGTCAAATGCCTCTTTAATGAGAAATTTGGTTTTTATAGAGAAAGAACCTACATTCTTGACCAATGTTGTCATCTTACTTAAGCATTGAAAATCTCTCACTGACACTCTCTTCACAGAAACTCTATTCTGTTGCTTTTTCCATGCACCTTTTTTTAATATACTGCAGTTCAAATCTGAGAAAAAAAACTCAAAGTTGTTAATGGGTAATTACTTCCAATGATTTGATTCAATGGTAAGATTACAATTGAAAAAAGTAACTTTAATTTGTGTGTGTGTGTGTGTGTGGAATGAAGTAGGATAAAATACATAAATAACTAAAGGTAAGTATTTTTCTAACTTTTTCTTATTATGAAACAAACATGTACTTATTAAAGAAAAATTACAAAAGCTTCAGAAGGTCAAAGAAGAAAAATGTATCTTCTAACATCACACAAACAAATATTATTAAAGAAGTGTTATCTCCCCAATTTTTCTTTGATTCAGTTTTGAAAATACAGTTGAAACTACACATTTTTACTAATTTATGTCCTGCTTTTTAGTTATCTGTTTTTATATATTATTACATTTTTTAAACACTCAAGTGACATTTTACCAAGTAGGTTTAAAGTAGTTTGGATTTAACGATCCTTTGTTTGGATATTTAATGGTCTTCCACCCTCGACACCTAATACTGAATGCAGCAATGCGTACAGTATTTCCTCTATATCTGAGGTTTCATTTCCATTTTTCAGTTACCTGTGGCCACCCACAGTCCAAAAATATTAAATGAAGAACTTCAGCAATTAACAATTGATAAGTGTCAAATTTTATGTGTGTCTGAGTAGCATGATGAAATTAAGCATTGCCCTGCTCGGTGCTGTTCTGGACACGAATCCTCTTCAGCATATCCACGCTGTATATGCTACCTGCCTGTAAGTTACGTGGTGGGTTTCTCAGGTATCAAATCAACTGCCCCTTTGCTTGTGTTCAAGTAATCCCTATTTTATTTCATAATGGTCCTAAAGCACAAGAGTAGTGATGCTGGAAATCCAGATATACCAAAAAGATGCCATAGAGTGCTTCCTTTAAGTGGAAAAAAAAAAAAAAAAAGAAGAAGAAGAAGCTTTTATGTTAAGGAAAGAAAAAAAAAAATTATATGCTGGGGTTTCTAGGATCAAGAAGATGATTCTTTTTGTCCCTGAATTTGTGAAGAAAGAAAAAGTGTTCATTCTAGTTTTGCTTTTGCACTTCTAGCTGCAAAATTTATAGCCATGATCTGTAACTAGTGCTTAGATCAGATGGAAAATGCATTAAATTTGTGCACAGATGATTAGGAAAAAACACAGTGTAAAAAGGTTTGGTACTACTCAGTCTTAGGCATCCACTGGGGGTCTTGGAACATTTTCCCTGCAGAGGAGGAAGGACTACTGTACATATTCCAAGTTGGATATTTTTGAGGAGAAAATAAATAGGTTTATGATAAAGAATTATCATGATTTCTGGAGAAAATGCATCATTCCTTAAATCATTGAGAGTTGTTGAGAACTGTTTAAATAACTGCAAGGGAGTCCTTTCTGCACTGCTGCTGTTACCCTCCTGGAACATCTCCTTCACTAAGCTTCTGGCTCTCTTAAGACTATAGCATGTGATAGATTTATAATGCTTCTCTCTTTGTGGTGTTACTCTTCAGGAAACAAACTTGACTGTAGGATAGGCATAGGAAAAACTACTAAACAAATTTAGTTTTATTCTTTTTTTTCCTAATATTTAACATTTAACAAAATATAAATGTTAAAAGACTTAGTTGCTTTACTCTGTATGATGGATGTTTGGTGGGCATTCCATATTTATACTATAGTGATATGATTTGGTAAAAAAGAGAAAATATTATTCTTAAGTAGCATTTATCTGTAGTTTACAGTAAATTCAAATGTGTATCAGAATAGTGTTAAGTGAGCATAGGCTATACATGAGTGCCTTAGTTTTCTTTAATATTCTTTCACTTGACAATTTATTTCCAGACCACTGAGAGAAATTAGTGAATAAGACAGAGATCAAGTCTCTGTTTTGTGGAGTTTATCTCTAGCTCAGGAGACAAACAGTAAGCAAATATTCAAAATAACTATGGAATGTGAAGTCGTAGGAAGAAAGATATGAATGAGAAGAACTGGAGCAGGGATATTTTGTTGGATTGATGGATGATATAAAGAAAAAAAAGGTAAAGAAGTAGAGAATGGCTGGCAAGAGTTTACAGATATTCAGATATACAAGAATACTTGCAAGTACTCAGTTTCACAAATTACATTATCCTCAAGAAATACTATTTCGAAGGAGATGTCATTTACCTAAATACCATCTAAATTAATGTATTTGTGGGAAATAAATTAAATATGCTCATTTACTTGAGAATTTCTATTGTTGATCTGGGAGCAAACAGTGAGCTCTTTCAGTTGCAGCTTTAACCTTGCCAATCACAGACTTCCTGTAAGTGCACTGCAGTTATTTGGAACCTTTTCTGGGTTGGCATTGGCATTCTTTTGCTAGATTACATTTATGCATTAGTGCCATCTGTGCCTGCTGCACCTTCTGTGAGTTAGCCCTGGCCAAATGACTGGCATTTATCTGGAATGGAATGGGGGAAGAGAGAGAGAGAGAGAGAAAGAGAGAGAGAGAGAAAGAGAGAGAGAGAGAGAGAGAGAGAGAGAGAGAGAGAGAGAGAGAGAGAGAGAGAGATCCTAGAGCATTTCACTCACTGTTGGCACAAGTGGAATTTAGGAAAGGAGACACACTGGTAAGCATAAAAGATTTGCAGCTGGTGTCCCTGACTTCAACCCTTATAAAGCTATCTCTATTCATTTGTTCTCTCTTACAAATAAAATATAATAGCTATTTATTTTTAGCCTGTGAAAATGCAAACGAAGTTAAAACCAAGCATTTAAATAAGGAAATACAACAAAGCACATTTGCAAGACTTTCAAGTTGAGGAAAATTATGTACAATTTGAATATGTGTGTACTTCTCATATGACAGTGGATATACATAATGTGTGGTTTAGTTGGTTAGATTTGGTAGATCACTTGAAGGGAGGTCTATTTTGATCAGTGTGTTGAAATGTAAACTTAATCTTACAATTTTATTTAGGAAAAGTATGGCTCTAAATTCAACATAGATTCAGGATACTGAATTATTTTGAAGACTCTTTCTGAGATTATATTATTTAAACCATATGGTATTGCTAAATAGATCAGCAACTCCCCAAACTTCAACTTCAATTCTTTGATCAATGAAAATAGTTGTTGAAAAGTTTCAGTCCATTTATACTATATATATATTTTTAATCTGATACCTATTCTTAGTGTGCTTGATTATCTGGTTTCCATACTATTAGTAAATTAGAAGTAATGAAATAAAATTGGGGCAGAGGGGCTCCTAAAGATGGATACAACATAATAGTGAGGAAAAGAAGGAGAAAATGAGAAAATAGACATATGACTCAGACAGGCATCACAATATGGAGTTATTTAGTGCAAGGAGAAACAGCTTCATACTCCCCAATATGCCCCGAGGACACTGCTGGACTGCATCCTGGTATAATAATCAATATTCATAATTACAAAGCTTTGTCTTCAATATGAGAACATATGCAGGCAACTCATTTTCGGAAGATGGAAATGTGAACACGTTCTTGAAGAGTTTTCTGCAACATGGAAAATACATAATGTTTTAGGTTTTAGTGTAGTTAATCCCTAGCTATCCTTGTATGCTACCTTGTGTTGAACTGATTCTGGAGATCAGAGTTCACTTTCTGTAGTCTCAAATAGGTAAGGTCACCATCACATAAGTTCCCCTAATATATTTATATTCATGTTCTTAATAATCCTCATATTTAATTTATAATGTATTTAGTTCCTCTATTTCTACTGGAGTTTAAATTTCATAAATACAGGCATTTTGTTCTGTGTTCTCATCGAGTTATATTTCATTATCTGTGTATAGCTTTATAATATATATACAAACATCCATGGTATTGAATTTTATTGGTGCTATTGGTTATAATACTAGGTCATGAAGGTTTATTCCTATGGTCCCAATCCCGGACATGCCATTTATTTGCTGTGGAAATTTAGGTTAACAACTTACCCTCTCTGAGCATCCATTTCTTCATCTATAAATTGATATAATAATACATGCCATAAGACCATTGTGAAAACTAAGTAATCCCAGCACTTACAAAGCCCTTAGAAAAACATTTGATATATTATAAGCAATAAATTATATGATGGTTAGTCATTATTATTATTATTATTATTATTATTAGTGGTGTTGGAAAACTATGGATAATATTAATGTGTAATATAGTTGGCTATAGTTCAAGTTGTATTTTTAAAAAACGATTGCGACTGGCTTTTTCTGCTTTGCTATTTTATATGTAGTTAGATGTGCATTAGTTTGAAAAGGTCTTCAGTAGCACAGAGGTATTGTTCTGTTAGCATAGAGAAATGCGGTAATATTGCTCTCTAGGCCCTGGGGCCTTTCTCTGATGGAGAAATTAGTGGTTGTAGCAACATTATGAACAGCTAACTACATCTTTGTTCTTTCACTAACAACATTTGGAATCTTCACATTTTTTGTCTCTGGTGGCCAAGTCTGTGAGCCCAGTAGTGGTCATCTATATTCACCAGATGGTAGGCAGTAGGGAAGAAGACCCCCATGAAGGCCAACTTAAATGACTGAGGGAACAGAGCCAGTAAAAATCCAGCACCTCCTTTGCCTCCAACTCTCAACTATTAGGATAAATTCTGGTATACGTATTTTCCAGCTATGATGTGCAGTTAGGATTTTGCTTAACTTTGTTACGCATTCTGTGGGGATTAGGATAGTAATATTTTGAAAATATAATTTTCAGTTAACTTTTGATATGACATGTTTTCTTAGTTAAAAGCTTTGCAGAAATATATATTAAGCAATATATTTTACATGTGATCATTAGTTTTGTTATTAAAATGAATTGCTGCATGATGAATAAAATAGTCATGATAAATATATTTATAAACATGGGTTAGTAATTGGTAATAAAAGGTTATCATGTCTTTTAAAATTAATTAAATATTTATTTCAACACAAATCTTTCATAATATTCCTGACCTTAGTTAATTATTACTGGTATATGGGGATTATTTTGTATTTGTGTATCTTAAATTTTCCTCATCATTGAATTCTGTAAATTATAATATTTCAGTTTTTCAGTTTCTTTTAAAATCTTATAAATAATGACAACACTTTTAATGGGGTAAATATATATATATTTATATAAATATTAAATATATATGTATATATAAAACATAAAATTTGCCATTTTAACCATTTTTAAGTGCACAATCCCATGCATTGAGTGCATTCACATTGTTGGACAACTATTATCACTCACTATCCATCTCCAGACCTTTATCATCATCTCAAATGGAGACTCCATGCCCATTAAATAATACTCCCTCACTTTTCCTCCCCCAACGCCTGGTAACCATTATTTTGTTTTCTAAGAATGTGACTATTTTAGGTTCCACATGTAGGTGGAATTGTATAATATTTGCCCTTTTGTGCCTGATTATTACACCTCACATGATGTTTTCAGAGTATTTCCATGTTGTCATGTGTACCAGAATTTCATTCCTTTTTAAAGGTTGAATAATTGTCCATTGTGTTCATGTATCCCTTTTTGTTTAGCCATGTATCCACAGATAGGTATTTGGATTGTTTCTGCCTTTGGCTATTGTAAGCAATATTGTGGTGAGCACAGTGGTACAAATGTCAGTTGGAATCCTTGTTTTCCCTTCTTTTGGGTGAATTGTTGGTAATTCTGTATTTAATTTTTTGAGGACCCACCACTTCATATTACATTTCCACCAGCAATACACAAAGGTTTCAGTTTATCTGCATACCCCACAACACTTGTTCTTTTGTTTTTCTTTATTTTCTTGAAATAATAGCCATCCTGATGAATGTGAAATGGAAGAACAATTTTTTTAAACTTCTACTTTTCTACTTACTGTACTTCCCCATTTTAAACAGGTAATATGCACTTCTTTATAAATTTATTTTTATCATAAATTTAAGACATACAGGATGATACCTTGTCTTCATATGCACAGTGAAATAATTGCTATAGTCAAATAAACATATTCATCATCCCCCACAGGTATCTTTCAGTGTGTGTGTGTGTGTGTGTGTGTGTGTGTGTGTGTGTGTGTGTGTGATGACAGCAGCTAAATGTATTCTCTTAGCTAATTTTCCCTATACAATAAATATTATTAACTGTAGCCCTCATGCTGCCCATTACATCTTGAGACTTACTGTTCCAAAAAATTTATACCTTTTCAATTTACTTCTCCATATTTCCTTCTCTTCCCTGACCCTGGCAACCACCCACTACTCTGTTTCTATTTATTCGACATTTTTTTTTTTTTTTTTTTTTGCGGTGCCGGGGATCGAACCCAGGGCCTTGGGCTTTCAAGGCAAGCACTCTACCGACCGAGCTATCTCCCCAGCCCTATTTATTTGACTTTTAAAAAGATTCTGCATCTAGGTGAGATCTACAGTATTATTTAACTTTTGCCTTATTTCACTTAGTATATCATCTTCCACATTCAACCATGTTGTTGTAAATGGCAGAATCTCCTTGTGAAAGGCTGAATAGTATTCCTTCCTACGTATACCATATTTTCTCCTTTCATTCATCCATTGATAGACGCTTAGGTTGTTTCCTTGTCTTGGATATTGCAAATATTGCTGCAATGTACATGGGAGTGCTTTCCTGCTCAGGCATTCTGCTTGACATAAAAAGAAAAGACTTCTGTGATAAGATATGGTAACCTCACAACAGATTTCCTATATAAGAAACGTAGTTGGACTTCTTAGTTCATTTAAAAATATCTACAGACTTGTTATGTTCAGCTGTCTCCACATTTGATGAAATTGATTTATTTTTACAATAAAATAGATACTTTAACATGCAAGTCTTTACAGATCTTTATAAATTTTCATTTTCCTTTCTAGGCTTAAAATCAAATCTCTTCACTTGCCTCAATATGGCAATCTCCCCTCTTCTCCCTACCATGTAAACTAACATAACCTTCTACATTGGAGGTTGCCATTGGGTTTGTAAATTGGTAGTTAGAACTTGAACCTTCTGACATTGAGTTAGGCACATTTTCTATTCCATTGGTAACACGGTATAATAAATTTATAAAAATAGAAATGGTTGGGATTTTGTATTTAGGTAAATTGAAAATCTTCATTAACTAAATTTCCTCAAAAACATATACAAGAACATATGAACCATATATGGATTATTGATTCTTGAAGATATTGGATACAGATTCTCATTAAAAAATATTATTTGATTTATTGAGCACAGATTAATCACTATTAATTCAGCAGAACCTTAGTAATATTGAGAATTAGCCATAGTTTTTATTTTTAGTATCAATTTTAATATATAATTCTCCCAAGGCAAAGAGCATAGGACATTGAAATAATTGTTTAAGGACATGCTGATTGATAGTATTTCCCAAGTCTGTTTTTTTTTTCATTTTTATTTGTTCTAATTATTTATACATGACAGGAGAATGCATTTTGACACATCATACATAAATGGAGTATAACTTCTCATTCTTCTGGTTGTACATGATGTAGAATCACATTGGTCATGTAGTCCTATATGCACATAGGGTAATAATGTCCAATTCATTCTATTGTTCTTCCTACACTCATACCCCCTCCTTTCCCTTCAGTCCCCTCTGCCTAGTCCATTTCTAAAGGTAAAATTTTTCTCATAAAAGTGAAAATCAAAAAAGAAAAAAAATGCTTTAAAAATTCTTTGGAGAACAGCTGAATTATGTTAAATTTTGTGAGAGTCTCAAAGTTTTCTTACTCATGGACACCACCTCTCTGATCATTTATGTGCATAGAGGAAAGTGGTTACACTGGTAGTACTTTGTGTTATGCTAATGAATTTATTCACTGATTCATTTCTAAAGGTGTCTTAATATCACTCAATCAGAAGTGACTCCAGTCACACATAATGAAGGATTCAATATAATCCTTTAAGTCTGGGAATGGATTTTGGAGTACTTGAAAAATGAAATATCAACTGTAGAAATTTTAAGTCTTATAAGTTGGTATGATTATAGTGAAAAGATTATGTTCCCATTAGTTTTTAGTCTTGTCAACCTGCATAATTTGAAATTACTATAAAGTAATGCATTTATAGGGTGTTATCTTTTTAACCAATATTTGTGCCTGGAATTCAGATTTGCTTTTTCTTATTTCCATATGCTCTGTTTTAAACATATGTTAAGTTGTATATTTAAAACTAGACATACCAAAAAAACCCACATAAAATATGTTTTCTTCATTATCAAAGTCTTCAGTGCCATCGTCATTGGGTGGGAGTGGGGCGGGGAGAGTAGAGTGAATGTAAGTTAAGTCTGTAAAACAGACTTTTAATAGCACCAAATAGAATGAACAGCTGGCTCTCTTTTTGCAAGGTACATTGATGTTGTCAGAAGAGACTAAATAAAAATGCTGATACAATTGTCCATGTTTGGGGTTTGCCAACATAAGAATGTTTTATTCATTCAGGCTTCTCCAAGTTCCAAAGATTGATGTTGACTTTGATGGAAAAATACAATGATATAATTTAGAATGACTGATCTTTCACATTTAAATCTTAAAAAAAAAAAATGTGCTGTTGCAGTTGGATTTTTCTCGGGGATACCATCGAAACAAAACGTTACGTTGTCATCTCACATAGCCATTCTATCTGTGATGCTAGGGTGTTAGGTTAAGTGTGACAATTCAGCACAGCTTTTATCATGGCACTGCACTGATGCATGACTACTGGACTTTTTGTTTGATTGTTTCAGTCACCAACAAGATATTTTCAAGTGTCAATTTTTAAAATTGAATTTCCATTGTTTCACTTAAAAAGTGTACCAGAGGTTGAATTCAAAGAAAGCAGACTTTATGAATAGATTTTTTTTCAGTTGCAGTTTTCTATTCTTTCATTGTCCTAACCTTAAAGAATGTCTGCCTTCTATTCCTGCTGGAGAATAACTAATTTTTCTGATAGTTTCTCACCAAAGGAAGAATAATTCTGTTGACACATTGTAGATTAAGCACTTTTTTCAATTAATTTTAAATAAGATATAGAAATAGAATCAAGTAGGTTTCATTATTTTAAAGAAAGTTTCATTCTTTTTAGAGATCCCAAAACTTTACCTTTTGAGGAAGAGTCCAGCCCTTGAAAAAAATTTCACATTTGTTAGTTAATGCCATCCATTTTGAGAGCATGTAAAAATTATTTCTTTTGGGAAATCTGCATGAACTGTGTGTTATGTTTACACTTTCATATTTAAGGATGCTAACAATCAATAAATATAGAATGACTCCTTCTTGATGCATTACTTGGTCTCTGGAATTTCAACATATGTATGGAGAGATAGGGAATACTGGGCTACTTATGTGAAGAAAAATCACGTTTTTTCAAATATTGATTTCTTTGACAGGAAGTAACAGAGGCATAGAGGGAGATAAATGCCTGCAAAATCAGTTAACTGGGCATCAATTTAACATTTTCACTACTTCATTATATGTGCCCATGTGGTTGGGCTGCTCATAAAACCACTTCCTGCTTGTCAAAACATGTGCTGTATTTAGATTTAAGAATCACAATGGACCTAGAATATCTACTTTCATTTCTGCCTGCTCTGTTTGTTGGTGACTTCCAGCATAAAACAGACCCCACTTTCTACCATCTGCTGTCTGTTTAGGATTGACATCAAGTTCAGCTTCTCTCTGATGCCCACTTGTTTCCCAGTTTAGAACACGTCCATCTTGCAGCTCTGCTACTTCCCTACTCTGCCAGGCCTTGGGCCACAGACAGGAAGCAGGACCCACAGGCCTGCTTGAATATTCATGTGACAAAGTAAACCAGGAAGACATTTGCCTATGGAATGGTGGCCACTATTCCTTAATTACAAGTCAGTTAGCAAATACCTGAGTGTAGTTTCAAAGTTTTGTGCTGATAATTTTGGATAAGCCAACCATTGCAATTTATTTCACAGCTTGCTCACTATTGTTATTAGATAGAAACTTCCAGTGTTCATACAAATCATAATATCTGATATATATTCCAAATACATATCTGCTGCACAGTTCAAATTTGATATTTCAATCATCATTCATTCCACAAGGATGTTAGCACTTATATTGCAAGGTGAACACTGACTCAGGCATTTGTAAAATGGTAATCAAGGAGAGCCACCATTGAGTTTTACAGCCCAGGAAGTAGAAGGGCTTTAAACAAATAATCAGACTTGCTTATTAAAAAAAAAATTAGAAGAGTCATGATGCTGAACTAACTTTGCTATCACAGAATGTCAAATTATATCATTTGTATTTGGATAAAATAGTAAGATAATCATATTAGTTTTGCTTTAGAAAATCATTTTTATGTAGTATATCAGAATTTCTCTAAGCTGTTTATATCCATATCTATATAACTGTATGCCTGCAAGACTATATATCTATCTACCTACCTCCTATCTATCATCTGTTTTTCACTAGACCCAATAGTTGGATTTGTACATAAATCTAAATTCCTTTCTCTGATTGTACAATTTGTGTTGAATAATTACATAGAAACATAATAACATGAACAATAAGGGGTTACGAAATCAAAGCCATCACTTTTTATTATTTGGCTCTGAAATGTGTCTGTCTGCAGCACTTTCAAGTTCTATGAATCAACCACCATACTGTTCTTTGTACATAAAGATGACTTAATACAGGTTAGATAATCAATTAGTAATTTGAAGGAGTATCACCACTAAATCTCTACTTATACAAAAAATATCTGTGTGCTTGTATGTGTAAAAATGTTTTTAATTTGAAGTTTACCTTTTCATGTTGTTGGAATTGATCATATCTCTAGAAATGGTTTAATATTTCCATAACTATTTTAAAACTCACTCTTGTAAGTTGATGTAAGTTATGTAGACTAGGAATGCCTGCATTGACTGAAGGACAGGATTAACTTGTCTCAAGTTGTGAGACAAGGAATCCTCATTAAATGCCATTGAGTAGTCATCAGTCAGCAAAATGACATCTGGGTCACAGTGGCATCTATCCTTGCAATATAAACACCAGTAGTCATGTATGAAGATGTGTTCAGACTCACACCTATGCATCACAGCAGGATGGTCTTCATGCTGTGATAGGCCTAAATTTAGTATACCTAAGTGATGTGAGGCATTACTTGAAGTTTTGCTCTTCAGGACATAAATTTAGCAACAAGTGTAGTTATTTGGCTGTTGCTCTGGCAGTGTAGAATATAGGAGTAAAATATGAAGAGTCTTATTTCATATCACTTATGTCACAAAAAAAGTCATTTATATCATACAGGTAACTATAAGTCTGCAATAAGTATTGAAAATTAAATCCTAACTTTGGGAATTTGAATGTGTTTAATTAAATATGAAAAATTACTTCAGTAATTATTTAAAAATGGTTTTCCCAAGTGTGAAAAAATAACTAAAGCCTAAATTTGTTGTCCCAAAATTGAATGTATACTTACACCTTCTTTCTAATAAGACTTATGCCTGGAAGTGCGGGCTAAAAACTTGCTGTGATGAAAGAAAACAGACTCACAGAAATTAATTTGCCAATTTAAAGGTAGGAATGTTTTTCATAAAAATTTTTATTTCTAGTATTTCAGAAATTAATCTATAATTGTCCTTCACAGTGAAACTTGAAAGACTTTACATTTCTACAAAATATTCTAGTTGATTTTATCCATAAAGTATCAATTTAAAAACTAACACAAATTTTTAATATTTGCCTTTTTTAGGGAAGATACTGATAAATAATCATTAATTGTCTCATTAGGAGGGAATTCAGCTGTTTGACAACTGATTCAAAAAGCTAAGTCTACTTTTAAGTAGAAACAATTGATGAAAATCTGTGTTACATTAAGTACAGACTGAATCTATCAACGTATTTAACTTAACTTTTTTACTGGGACAACATGCATTGTTTAAGGGACCCAAAAGTGAGGATTCCATTATTAGATATATAACTTAGGGCTAAATCATTGCTTTGTTCAGGCCCTATATATTAGAAAAATTTCTCAGCAACTAAGTGTCAGTGTTAATGATGTGTAAGCATTCAGGGTTTCTCTTTCAATGTGTCCAAGGCAGTTTGGTAAATCAAATGAATTCGCTCAGTACCTAATTTTCTAGGGAAAAAAAATATGTATTGCATGTAAAATTTTTGCTTTGTGATATTAACAACTGAGGTTAAAATTTTAAGTCAAAAATTCACTAGCAAAATTATTTTCATGCCAGCATTCTTCCATACTGAGCCTATTAATGTATTGTATTAATTTATTGTATTTTAAACAGTGGTGATGTAATGTTTCATTCATTTGGATTTTTTCTAACACTTAAATGCATAATTTAAATATTGGTTGAGTTTTCAATCAGCCATTATTTGACATAATGGTCAGAGTTTGGGTTGTTCAGTCTAAAATAGACCATTGAATGTTTTTGTTTATTTTTTGTGCATGTGAATTTTAAAAATTTGAAATGTAAGCTACTTAACATCTTAGCTCAATACACTGTAAAAGAAAAGGGATACAGGTGTTTATTTTGTATAATTAATGACTGTGCTTTTCAAAAAGAAGATTTATGGTAGTTACCGCCACAAGACTCTGTATGAAAGGTCCCTGCTTCTTTGTATGATAGTGTCTCTCCTCTCTGACCTCATCTTCCAACTCCTTCATCACTCATTCTGTTCCCAGCTTACTGTCTGTACTCTTTTCCTACAGATAGGGCAAAGATGTTTTCACCCCAGGGCCTTTGCACTTGCCAGCTTTCCTACTTCCAAAGATAGTCAATTTCATTGACAGTTTTTGAATTTCAGCTCCAATGTCAACTCTATAGTTATAAAATTATAATTCCTCTTGGGTGGATCCCCTATAGGCAATTATGTACACTGATTTTTACCCTTTCTCTGATTCAAATTCAATTTTTATTTTGGTGTGGGTTATTCATTCAGTTTTTATTTTGGTAGCATGTACCTCACAATGCATCACATAAGTTGTTCAATATTGATGATGCCAATATAGATCAGATGAGGCAGATGATAAAAGCCTGATCCGTCATATTGATTGCTACATATTTTTGACATGACCTCATTATTCTTTGGTAAATTTCTTTCATTTTGGTATAGTGTGCCCCAGATTCATCTTTTACATTTTCTGCTTCAAAACTGGAATCAATCATTCCACTCCAAGGATCCCTAGATAACATTAGTAGATAAATGTGTTTGGACAATACATTGGGGATCCTAGATGTGCTAATTGTTACTGGGTTGTCATTGCTTTTAAGCCTTTTCATCAGGCAGAACTAGGAAATACACATTTGGAAAATAATAACATTCATGGTATCTTTTCAATTCCACTTGAAGTTAAAAAATTTTAGTGAATATCTTTGAATTTATACTTGTATCTCTTTTATTTATCACAAAAAATTTGAGTCTTAATATTAATGACTTATTTTCTCTAACTTATATATGTAACTTTAAATTAATAATAAAACATTAGTTATATTAACACTGATGAATGAAATGACACATTTCTTTACTGCTCTATTTATCTTTGAATCGCATTTTATTGTTTCTAGATAGATAAAATACTATGTTAAGTCACTTGAAATGTTCTTTTCTAAGTATGTTTTTTAACCCAAGTAATTAAGTTTGTTTCTAGTTTTTAAATCTACTGGAATTGATTTCTATTTGCCTAATCCATTTTTTTGTTCTTTCTTTTCTGTACTCTCAAGTACAGTATTTTTTGTTACCCATTTTGTTGCCTCTGTTACCTTTTTAAGCAGTATCCCTATGCTGCTTTTTAGTGGTGGCTCTAGAGATGACAATGTTTCAACTTTTCACAATCTACTACCAAATAATATTATAGTAGTTCAAGAACAATATGTAAACATCATGGTATAATTTCCATTTTTTCTCTTCCTGCTTTGTGTTCTTGTCATATATTTTATTTCTACATATTATGAATTTAGTAATTTTTTTGTTTGAAATGAAGGTATGATAAAGACATTTTCTTTTTTTTTTGTTACTTTCAAGTGTCATCCTTTTTTTTTTATTGTAAACAAATTGGATACATGTTGTTTCTCTGTTTGTACATGGCGTAAAGGCATACCATTTGTGTAATCATAAATTTACATAGAGTAATGTTGTTTGATTCATTCTGTTATTTTTTCCCTTCCCCCCACCCCTCCCACCCCTCTTTACCCTCTATACAGTACTTCCTTCCTCCATACTTGCCCCCCTCCCTAACCCTAACTCTAACCCTAACACTAACCCTTCCCTCCCCCCCATTGTGTATCATCCTCCACTTATTAGCGATATCATTCGTCCTTTGGCTTTTTGAGATTGGCTTATCTCACTTAGCATGATATTCTCCAATTTCATCCATTTGCCTGCAAATGCCATAATTTTATCATTCTTTATGGCTGAGTAATATTCCATTGTATATATATATACCACAGTTTCTTTATCCACTCATCAATTGAAGGGCATCTAGGTTGGTTCCACAGTCTGTCTATTGTGAATTGAGCAGCTATGAACATTGATGTGGCTGTATCTCTGTAGTATGCTGATTTTAAGTCCTTTGGCTATAGGCCAAGGAGTGGGATAGCTGGGTCAAATGGAGGGTCCATTCCAAGTTTTCTAAGGAATCTCCACACTGCTTTCCAGAGTGCCTGCACTAATTTGCAGCCCCACCAGCAATGTATGAGAGTACCTTTCTCCCCACATCCTCGCCAACACCTGTTGTTGCTCGTATTCTTGATAATCGCCATTCTAATTGGGGTGAGATGGAATCTTAGGGTGGTTTTGATTTGCATTTCTCTTATTACTAGAGATGTTGAACATTTTTCCATATGTTTGTTGATTGCTTGTAGATCTTCTTCTGTGAAGTGTCTATTCATTTCCTTAGCCCATTTGTTGACTGGATTATTTGAATTCTTGGAGTAGAGTTTTTTGAGTTCTTTATAGATTCTGGAGATTAGTGCTCTATCTGAAGTATGATTGGCAAAGATATTCTCCCACTCTGTAGGCTCTTTCTTCGCATTGCTGATAGTTTCCTTTGCTGAGAGAAAGCTTTTTAGTTTGAATCTATCCCAGTGGTTGATTCTAGCTTTTATTTCTTGTGCTATGGGAGTCCTGTTAAGGAAATCTGATCCTAGACCAACAAGGTGAAGATTTGGACCTACTTTTTCTTCTATAATCTGCAGGGTCTCTGGTCTGATTCCGAGGTCCTTAATCCATTTTGAGTTTAGTTTTGTGCATGGTGAGAGATATGGGTTTAGTTTCATTCTGTTGCATATGGATTTCCAATTCTCCCAGCACCATTTGTTGAAGAGGCTATCTTTTCTCCATTGCATATTTTTGGCCCCTTTGTCTAGTATGAGAAAATTGTATTTATTTGGGTTTGTGTCCGTGTCCTCTATTCTGTACCATTGATCTACCTTTCTATTTTGATACCAATACCATGCCGTTTTTGTTACTATTGCTTTGTAGTAGAGTTGAAGATCTGGTATTGCAATACCCCCTGTTTCACTCTTCCTGCTAAGGATTGCTTTAGCTATTCTGGGTTTCTTATTCTTCCAGATGAATTTCATAATTGCTTGCTCTATTTCTGTAAGGTACACAATTGGGATTTTAATTGGAATTGCATTGAATTTGTATAGCACTTTAGGTAGTATGGCCATTTTGACAATATTAATTCTTCCTATCCAAGAACATGGAAGATCTTTCCATCTTCTAAGGTGTTCTTTAATTTCTTTCTTTAGTGTTGTATAGTTCTCATTGTAGAGGTCTTTCACCTCTTTTGAGAGATTGATTCCCAAGTATTTTATTTTTTCGAGGCTATTGTGAATGGGGTAGTTTTCCTAATTTCTCTTTCTGAAGATTCATCACTTATGTATAAAAATGCGTTGGATTTATGGGCATTGATCTTGTAACCTGCTACTTTACTGAATTCACTTATGAGTTCTAAGAGTTTTCTGGTGGAATTTCCAGTTTCCTCTAAATATATAATCATGTCATCAGTGAACAGAAATAGTTTGAGTTCTTCTTTTCCAATTCGTATCCCTTTAATTTCTTTGGTTTGTCTAATTGCTCTGGCCAGAGTCTCAAGAACAATGTTGAATAGAAGTGGTGAAAGAGGGCATCCCTGCCTTGTTCCAGTTTTTAGGGGGAATGCTTTCAGTTTTTCACCGTTTAGAATGATATTAGCCATGGGCTTAGCATAAATGGCCTTTACAATGTTAAGGAATGTTCCCACTATCCCTATTTTTTCTAGTGTTTTGAGCATGAAGGGGTGCTGTATTTTATCAAATGCTTTTTCTGCATCTATTGAAATAATCATGTGATTCTTGACTTTAAGTCTATTAATATGGTGAATTACGTTATTGATTTCCTGATGTTGAACCAACTTTGCATCCCTGGGATGAAACCCACTTGATCATGGTGCACTATATTTTTAATATGTTTTTGTATGCGATTTGCTAAAATTTTGTTGAGAATTTTTGCGTCGATGTTCATTAAGGATATTGGTCTGAAATTTTCTTTCCTTGATGAGTCTCTGTCTGGTTTAGGTATCAGTGTGATATTGGCTTCATAGAATGAGTTTGGGAGGGTTCCCTCGTCTTCTATTTTATGGAATACTTTGAGAAGTATTGGAATGAGCTCTTCTTTAAAGGTTTTGTAGAACTCGGCTGAGAACCCATCTGGTCCCGGACTTTTCTTTGTTGGTAGGCATTTGATGACTTCTTCTATTTCAGTACTTGAAATTGGTCTATTTAAATTGTTTATGTCCTCCTCGTTCAGTTTAGGCAATTCATATGTCTCTAGAAACCTGTTGATGTCTTCGAAATTTTCTATTTTGTTGGAGTATAGATTTTCAAAATAGCTTCTAATTATGTTTTGTATTTCAATCCTGTCTGTTGTGATATTTCCTTGTTCATTCCGAATTTTAGTGATTTGGGTTTTCTCTCGTCTTCTCTTTGTTAGTGTGGCTAAAGGTTTATCAATTTTGTTTATTTTTTCTAATAACCAACTATTTATTTTGTCAATTTTTTGTATTGTTTCTTTTGTTTCAATTTCATTGATTTCAGCTCTGAGTTTAACTATTTCCTGTCTTCTACTACTTTTGGTGCTGTTCTGTTCTTCTTTTTCTAGGGCTTTGAGCTGTAGTGTTAGGTCGTTTATTTGTTGAGTTTTACTTCTTTTATTAAATGCGCTCCATGAAATAAATTTCCCTCGAAGTACTGCTTTCATAGTGTCCCAGAGATTTTGATATGATGTTTCTTTGTTCTCATTTACCTCTAAGAATTTTTTAATTTCCTTCCTAATATCTTCTGTTATCCATTCATCATATAATAGCATGTTGTTTAATTTCCAGATGTTGGAATAGTTTCTGTGTTTTACTCTTTCATTTATTTCTAACTTCAATCCATTATGATCTGATAGAATACATGCTAGTGTCTCTATCTTCTTGTATTTGCTAACATTAGCTTTGTGGCATAATATATGGTCTATTTTAGAGAAGGATCCATGTGCTGCTGAGAAGAAAGTGTATTCGCTCTTGGTTGGATGGTATATTCTATAAATGTCCGTTAAGTCTAAATTATTGATTGTGTTATTGAGATCTATGGTTTCTTTGTTCAATTTTTGTTTGGAAGATCTGTCCAGTGGTGAGAGAGGCGTGTTAAAATCACCTAGTATTATTGTGTTATGGTCTATTTGGTTTCTGAAATTGAGAAGGATTTGTTTGACATACATGGATGAGCCACTGTTTGGGGCATAGATGTTTATGATTGTTATATCTTGCTGATTTATGCTTCCCTTAAGCAGTATGAAATGTCCTTCTTTATCCCTTCTGACTAACTTTGGCTTGAAGTCCACATTATCTGAAATGAGGATGGATATGCCAGCTTTTTTGCTGAGTCCATGTGCATGGTATGTTTTTCCCCATCCTTTCACCTTTAGTCTATGGGTATCTTTTTCTATGAGGTGAGTCTCTTGCAGGCAACATACTGTTGGATCTTTCTTTTTAATCCAGTCTGCCAGTCTATGTCTTTTGATTGATGAATTCAGGCCATTAACATTCAGGGTTATTATAGAGAAATGATTTGGTTTCCCGGTCATTTGGTTCATTTTTAAAATTTTGTTTATTTATTTGTTTGACACAACTTGTTTCCTCCTTTATTTGACAATTCCTTTAGGATAATTCCTCCCTTTGCTGATTTGCTTCTTTGTTTTTCATCTCTTCCTCATGGAATGTTTTGCTGAGAATGTTTTGTAGTGCTGGCTTTCTTTTTGTAAATCCTTTTAGCTTTTGTTTATCATGGAAGGATTTTATTTCATCGTCAAATTTGAAGGTAAGTTTTGCTGGGTATAAGATTCTTGGTTGGCATCCATTTTCTTTCAGGGCTTGAAAAATGTTGTTCCAGGCCCTTCTAGCTTTTAGGGTCTGGACTGAAAAATCTGCTGATATGCGTATTGGTTTCCCCCTGAATGTAATTTGGTTCTTTTCTCTCACAGCCTTTAAAATTCTGTCTTTATTTTGTATGTTAGGTATTTTCATTATATTGTGCCTTGGTGTGGGTCTGTTGTAATTTTGTGTATTTGGAGTCCTATAAGCCTCTTGAACTTGATTTTCCATTTCATTCTTCAGATTTGGGAAATTTTCTGATATTATTTCATTGAATAAATTGTTCATTCCATTGGCTTGTTTCTCTAGGCCTTCCTCAATCCCAATAATTCTTAAATTTGGCCTTTTCATGATATCCCATAGTTCTTGTAGATTCTGTTCATGATTTCTTACCATCTTCTCTGTTTGTTCAACTTTGTTTTCAAGGTTAAATATTTTGTCTTCAATGTCTGAGGTTCTGTCTTCCAGGTGTTCTATCCTATTGGATATGCTTTCTATGGAGTTCTTAATTTGGTTTATTGTTTCCTTCATGTCAAGGATTTCTGTTTGGTTTTTTTTCAATATCTCTAACTCTTTATTGAAATGCTCTTTTGCTTCCTGTATTTGCTCTTTTAACTGTCGATTGGTGCGATCATTCAATGCTTGCATTTGCTCTTTCATCTCATCGTTTGCTTCTCTGATCATTTTAATTATGTACATTCTGAACTCCTTTTCTGTCATTTCTTCTGCCATGCTGTCACTGGGTTTTATTCATGTAACATCTAGATTTATTTGCAGCATTTTCTTTCCTTGTTTTCTCATATTGTTCAGGTATCAGTGGACCACTGAGATATTGCAGATTTCCTCTATTGACTTACAATGTCCCTGAAGATTTCTATATATATCCCCCCTTAGCCTTCAGTAGGCTGAAGTCTTGGAGGAAGTTGATAATGCGGTGCTCCACAAGGAAGCTGCCTCTCTAGGAGTGGTGTCCTTCAGGTGGGGTATAATCCCTGCTAGTGGGCAGAGGTGCCTCCACTTGTTGACCAATGGTCATCCGAAGGGTAACTAGGCTGTGGGCTGAGGCAAGGCCTTTTTGGGCCTGAGTCTCTGGTTTTACCGTCCTTGTGGGGAAACCTCACCCAGCAGGGAAGACTCACTCGGTGGGGAGGTCTCGCTGGTCAGTTCCCTCCTAGAGGTTCCCCTCAATTTACAGCTACCGCCTGGGCTGGGCTGCCTTCCTCTGCAACGTTCCCAGGGGCCCGGCCCTACCTCCTGGGCCTGGGAGCCTCACCCTTTGCAGATGAATCTCCTTAGGCTGCCCCTCCTCAGAGAATCTGCCCGCAGGCCTGGAACCTTCGCTCCGCCCTAAGCCTGTCTCTGTGCGGCTCTTCCACCCAGAAGCCTACTAGATCCTGGGACCCTGCTCTGCACCTAATCGCCTGGCTATGCGGCCCCTCCTCTGAGCAGCCACCTGGGGCCCCAAACAATCGCTCTGAGTCCCAGAGACCCGCCACAGGCCTCTTCCTCCAGACAGCCGCCCAGTATGCCGGTGCGGTCACTAGGAGTCCAAGAAACTCACTTCGTGCCTCCTCCTCCCACCAACCACCCGAGGCCCTGGGCAATCAATCACTCCGAGTCGAAGTGACCTTCCCCGTTCCTCCTCCTTCTCCAGATAACCCCCCGAGTGTTCAGGAGCGGTCGCTCTGAGTGGCTCTGAATCCACGTGACCCACTGCACGGGTCCTCTGGGCAACCGCCCGGAGCTCTGGTGCGTCCACTCAAGACCAAGCGACCCACCACGCTTCTCCTCCAGGCAGCCCCCCTGTGTTCAGGAGCTGTCACTTTAAGTCCAAACAACTCACCACTCGCCTTCTCCTCTGAGCAGCCGCCTGAAGCGCTAATGCAGTCACTGCGAGTCCAAACGACCCGCCGCGCTCCTCCTCCTCCTCCTCCTACTCCTCCGGGCAGGCCCCGGGGTTCAGAAGTGGTCTGAGTTCAAACAGCTTGCCACGCAGCCCCTTCTCTGGCAACCGCCTGTAGCTCTGGTGTAGTCACCCCGAATCCAAGTGGCCGCGCCCCTCTTCCTCCTCCTCGTCCTCAGGGCAGGCCCCGGTGTTCAGAAGCAGTCGTTCTGAGTCCAAACAGCTCGCCGCGCAGCTTCTCCTCTGGCAATCGCCTGTAGTTCTGGTGCAGTCACTCCGAATCCAAGTGGCCACGTTCCTCCTCCTCCTCCTCGGGTCAGGCCCTGGTGTTCTGAGTCCACACAGCTCTCCTCGTCACTCCTCCCCTGGGCAGCCGCCGGAGCCCCAGTGGTTGCTCCGAGTCCCAGCGCTGTGCCGAGAGGCCTCCTTTACGGCACTCCCAGTTGTCCGAGTTCACTGCTCCAGTGGGGGGAGGGGCGTCTGGCCGGCAGCTCTACTTCACAAAGTTCCCTGCGTTCCGGGACCACCGTCCCATCCGGGATGCCTTCCCAATGGGTGAGAGTCACCCGGCTGCTTTGAGTTGGTCCCAAGTGTCTCAATATCTCCTCTTTTGAATCCTGAGTCCTGGAGCAACATGAAATGCAGCCACCCTCTAGGCTGCCATCTTGAAACCCTCCACATTTTATTTCTTTTATATATTTATATGTAATGTTTATTTTAGTCACATATTTACTGTCCTGTTTTCTTTTTATTAATTGCCATAATCTGGGGCTTCCAATTAGTGTCAGTTTGTTCAGTCTCTATGACTTTTAGCACATGTTGTTGAAGTTTTATTGAAAATTAGTCATCTCAGCTTTTGTTTATCTGACAATGTCTGCATTTTGTCTCCACGTTTTTAATATATCTTTTCTGGATTTGTAAATCTTAGTTAACTTTGTTTTTTTTTTTGTTTTTCATTTA